>NC_091486.1:28495613-28805732 GCF_947461875.1 Haliaeetus albicilla
TTTTCATATTACTCATTGTAGGTGAATGCTTATTATTCTAATCTGAATCTTTATGAATGTGAAATACTTGGTATCCCATAGTTTACATAAAACTCAGGCAAATGTAAGAGATGACAGCATGGGATAAAAGGGCTGTACCTCTGGCACAAAATAATGCAGAAGAGAAGAAACAATGGCCAGCTTTCACTGTATAGCCCTATAGAGTAAACTCACGCCAGGTCAAGGCAGCAAGGGCCGCACAAACAAAATTACGCTTGGCACTGGTGTAAGTTTCAAACAAATGTGGCCTTTCATAACTAACAACTATCTTGTTCTGTGGAATCATTTTAGTCCAGAATTTCTAATTCTTCCTATCCTCCACATACTTTTAATAGCAAGTATCTGGTGGATTAAACAGAGTATTTCTGCTAGAAATTTAAAAAATATGCAGTATCTCAAGTTTCTCATAATCTCTCTGTATTTTCCAAAGCAGCTCTTTGTTTCATTTTGTGTACCAGGTTTCAGCCATTTGGATGAAGACAGCAGTTTAGGAAGATCTTTTGTAATGCATGAAAAACAATAGAGAAAAAACTCTGTAAGATTTACGTTCAATGTTCTTGCTGCAAATTCAGTGTAAAAATAGACCTAATCCAAAGGCGGTGTAAGCCCATAACATCCCAAAGGATGCCGCAAAATATTTACGGACATGCTGGAAAGCTCAAATTGAAAAGAAACAAAGGAAAAATAAAATGACAATGGCAAAGAAAACAAACAACAGGAGACAAAACCAAAACACTCATCACTCTGATCACACTAATGCAGAGATGATTTTTTACCCATAATCTGTTCAGTGTCAGGCAGTTCATAACTGTCTTCAGAATGCCAGAAATAACATGGAGTTTTAGTCTAAAAAGAAGTCCCCGATGAAGAATTTATGCTCTCTAAATAAAGTTTCTAATCAGACTTGGCATTTTTTTTAAAAGCAAGAACAGCATCGAAGAATAATAATGAACTTGCAAGACTGCCACTTTAAAGAAATTAAATCTTTGCATTTTATCTTCCTATTCCTTTCATTTTTGTCCTTCTCATATACGTACATTTAGGACTTAATTATACAGAAAACACAGTTATTTGGTCCCAAGCCAAGAATCCGTTTGCTGAACAAGAAGTGTAAACAGGAGAATAAATTTGAAAAAACAATATTTTTGATTTTTAATTAACTGATAAACAAAACATATTGGAAATTTGCATAAATTGCACACTGAATTTTAGAAAAGCAAATCATAAAAACTGTAACTGTGGTCCTACCTCAAAGCGTTTAAGACAGAGCATAATGTGAAATACATTAATATACATTTGAAGATGCTTACACAGACAAGTGCCTGCTTATAGTTTGAATTTCAGCCCTGCTAACCCAGCAAGGCAGCTTTGCCTACAGTGGACGTTTCAGGGTAGTTATTAAGCAAGCTGTGAGCAGGCTGCTGTGGGTACTGATAGCCATTAGCTACCACTGCATGGATGGTACACGGTGAGAGGTAAGTGGGCTTGCACACATCACCCTGACACTACATGCTGAAGGCATCCAGTACGTCTGCTAGTTTTTCTGAAGCTATGAAGTATCTTTACACTCTGCATCAACCTACAATGCAATCAGAGCCACTTGTCAGGGGGTACAGCTGCTGGCCCCTACAGAAATAAAAAAAAGGAAATAAGAAAAGAGCTAATCATCCCAGTAGCATTTTAGTGATTGTTCATTGTAATATCATTGTAACAATACTACTGGTATTATTACTAATCATCTAATTGATATGTTGCAAAATTAGAAAGTAGAAATTCTTTAGAGTTAGCTGATCTGGTTTTGGATTTGTCCTTTAAATCTGAAGGAGCTATATTTTCCATGAGATAAGTCAGCCCCTTCATGTGCCACTTTATGAACCAGTTTCTCTTTGATCATTAAGCACTCAAGGACAATTGCAAGGATTTCACAGAAATATTAGCATGGGTGCATAATTATATAGTTCACTCGCTTGAGGCTGGGCTCTCTGTGACAGACATTGTACATGGGACTGAACCTGAAACCAACTTAGGAGTCTCTTCAGTTAGTATAGGAAAAAAAAAAAAATATATATATATATTTTTTGTTGCTATTGTTATATGGAATACATAGCATTTACATTCTGCTTTTTTAAATTCCAGGTTTTTTAAAAAAAATCTCAAAATTTTATGTTAATTCAAGCCATAGTAATCTGGGTTATTAGCTAAATCTCTGATCATGGGAATTACTGATTAAATCCCACTGATTTTAGGTATCACTGAAGATGCTTTATACTTCTCAAAAACCATTAAAATTGGGCCCTATACTTCTGCTTTTTTGGTTTTCTATATAAAAAAAAAATAGATCATCCTGTTGTCACATAGAATTTAAAACTGTGAAGGAACAGAGACATGAAAGGAATCCTCAGAACTAAATTACAGTAAAGCATGGAATATATTCAATGTACCTTTATCCTAAAGACCTTTCGGATTCAAAGATATAAGGTGAAATACATTCTAGCATGGCAATGGGACATTGATATCCAAATCTCTTTTAACTGCAGAGCTGTCAGTCTTTCCATCTTCCTTATCTGCAGTCTCATTTACATGAATGAACAGTCTCCATGTTTTCCAAGTACTAATATTGCAATACCAAAGTTGCATAAACTTGGCCTTTTCAACAGCAAATGCATCATATTCAAAATGTTCTTAGATGTAAGTTCTCCCTTATTTAGTCTTCAGTGAAGATCACAGATGGAGATAACATTTGCTCACACTTTATTGCAGAGCAGACTATTTAATAATCAACGTGTTGGAGCACTGTTCATTTTGCCTTAAAATAAGTAGCTTTTAAAAGAAGTACGTTCCAGTGGTTAAAACTAAAAGAAAGAGGTTTCTTTTTCCTTTAAATACAGCATGGAAGTTCAATGTGCAGACCAAAATCCTAAAATACTCTACAGCAGCTGCAACTAAATTTATATGTGTAATCATCTGTGTGAGCACCCTAAAGTTGTAATGTAATTCTGACTAGTTAACACATACACTGTTGAGGTTTAATAAGAGTAGAAATTTAATACTAATTTGACAATTGAAAAGTGAACAAACTGACGCATCTACTAAGCGATGAAACAATTCTGTAAGAAATGACAGACAGGGAAGGGAAATGAACCATGTGCTATTTTCTTTGTACAATGTACACAGAAATGTGACTTGAACTGGCACTTACCCTGTCCCTGCCGTAACAATAAAACTGCAAGGCAAAGCTAAAATGAACTTCTTTTCCAAACAAACCATTAGACATTTTTTTTCTGCTAGCAAAAGTACTTTGGCAACGTTTTAATAGTATGTAAGAAAAGTAATCTGACAAAGGAAAATAAATTCTAAAATCATGAACAGCTGCACACAGCAAAACTCAGTTTAAGCAAGGTAGCACAAATAATAAAATATTTCCTAGGTTAAAGTCATTTATATATTCCACATTCTCTCTCAGCTACCTGCAGAAAATTCCCTGTATTAAAAACAAAGACTGAAATGGCTAATATTACATTTTAAGAACATTCATGTAACAGGGCACTAGTGTTTTGAGGTTTGATTATGCATTATTTTCTGTATGATGACCTATTTATTTGAATTGGTGCAAGATGTAGCCTTCTGTAAATACAAACCCAACGCCACTGTTACAAATCGCTTACACTCAATCAGGTCATCCAAACAAAGCCTACTTGAAAATGAAATTTTTGCTGATTATATGTTTTTGCTATATTGTATGCAAAGGCATGTTCTGCTTAAGTCCATTCTGTTTGAGTACGTTTTTAATTGTGATGCATAGCATAGAATGATAACATTTTTCAATTTCAGTTGGTCTATTCTATCACATACCCATTCAAGACACTCTTATACTTCACAAAGAATTCATTTTGGTACACTGAAACATGGGCATGAGGATACCTGTGAGGATGTTAAGCCTGTGAGGAAAAATTAAAAGAAATACATGGGATACTTTCTGTATCCACTCACACTTGAGAGAACATTGAAAGAGTATTCCTCTTTATTTTTAATAACTTTTTGTAATATTAAAGTCAAATGATTTTGTAAGTAAACTGTGATTTTGTAACCACATTGTTTGTGTGTCCACAGGCACTAACCACTCAAATAAAATTCCAAATTTAACAATTCTTTATTCTTATATTTTTGTATTCGTTTATCTTCCATTGATAAAAATATGCTTTTTGAAGGAATTGCAGTGTTCTCCTTTCCAAATCACAGCTCAGATTTATTAACTTAACAGATTTATTAATGACATCTAAACAAAACATTTCACATAATATAGTTTATTCTGGATTATGTGAATACAAAAGGAAATATACTCAATGTTCAAATGAAGAGGAGTTTCCCTTCTGCTTAGAGCAATATTATGAGTAAGAGCTAACAAGAGCAAACTGCTTTTTTTTAAAAAGTGTGCCTTTCTTAAAGTATGGCTTTTGCCGATGAAGATTCAGTATCAAACTAAATGTACAATTATAAACTGTTCTAATTCAGATATAGATACATACACACAGTGAGGAGCTTTTGAAATAATTTAATAGATGTGATATCCTAAGAATATGTTCTGATTATTTTTTTATAAAACTTCCTTTATACTCACTAATACAGAGACCTGAATTGGAAACTTTGAATTGTTGTGATTCATTTTTTGAAAGGAATAGGGTTATTTACACAATTTATACTGCAGTAAACTGGTCCTATCTGCTAGATTTAAAATAAATTACTATTTTATTTGCAATTGTTTTCATTTATATACTGAGGGTGTAACTTTTCCTAGAACCTAAGTAATATGCAGGTCTTTAGCCACACTTTTTTACAGAAACAACATTAATTTAGCAGGAGCCTTTTTAAGGGTCTCCTCAAATACTTCATCATTTTAATTTTTGCATGTTATCAGCGATGCTGTCTTCTCAATGAAATTGGTTTAATAATGGGTACACCAGAAAAAAGGTGTTGCTACAAGTGCACCATCCTGAGAATCTGGAGAGGGAAGGTCTATTTTTGTCACAGGTTTCTTGTATGACCTTACCTAACTTGCTTAGTCTCCCAATGCCTCAGACTCCCCTTTAGTAAGCGAAAGCAAAGCATGTGTCCCCTGTCATAAGTTTGCTGGTGTAATATTTATCATTTTCATCCATTCCTTGACATGTTTCTTAAAGAGGGAAAATCAGGATGCCAAAACAAAAAAAGGTATTTTTTCAGGTATCTGGTATGTATTACATCCAGAGGGGTTTTTTCGGTTGTTGTTCTGTTTTGGGGGGGTTGGAGGGGGGGGAAGGTGTGCTTTGTTTTCTTAATTCTCAGTGCTAGAAATTTAAATGCTCTCTATATTAGGACTGTTCACCAAATTTTTCGAAGTTCCTGTCTCACTCATTGGAATTCAATCTGTGTCCCTCCAAGAGAATCCCACTGCAAAACCAATCCAACATTGTCTGGAACATCCAGACACGTTTGCAGACATTTGACTTTCCAAACTGCACACACGGCATAACTCACAAGGATGATCTGGAAACACTCCCATAAACTGTTATTGTACCTGAAAGAATATGGAAACAAACCAAAAACAAACAAACAAAATCTTTCTCACAGAAAAACTCTGCTGTACCATCCACTAAGGAGCACTTTGCTGCTTATGGCTAGATAAAACACAGTGTTGTCCTTCACAAACACTTTTGCAGATGATGTTATATCACTTTGTACTGCCTCTACATGAATGTTTTCCAAAGTCAGCTGCCCATAAATTCTAGAATAATACTTAACTGCTAAAATATTTTAATCCATGTGAACAATTCTTTTGACATGTAGTGAAAAGGTGTAAATTCAGCTAGAACTATTGCAATATACTTGGATTCCTCACTGAGCTCAGTTTCTTTTCAAGCAAATAAACATGTCCATCAAAGCAGTAATAGCAGTTTTAAAATATCTGAAGTTTTATGCCTTACATGGGCCTTTAAAAAGTATTAAAGCATTCAAAGGCTCAGGCAAGTATATTTTGGCAATTAATGTTTCAATTATATTGCGTTATATCTTAAATAAATTATGCATCTTAAATATGCATATCTTGAGACATATCTTAAATATTTATTGTTGTCTGCCTGTTCATTTATTTTAGTTTTCTGTGTTACATCATGTTTTCTTTTTCTTCCTTCTTTCTATCTACTTTTTGTTCCCCACTAACTGATCCACTGCTGTTACAAACAGGTCTAGGCCAGGTCAAATTAAGGACCCCAAACCTCTAAATAAACATTCAGATTCTGGTTACAATATGGACCCAAGTAAAAGCTCCCAAGGCTGACTCTCACTAGTAGTATTTTACCTCTAGAAGTTTCTTTTCCCCTAGAACACAGAGTACAGGCAAGAAGTATGAGTTTCAAATGAAAACCAAACTTTGCAGTGAATCTAAATGGGATGCAGTCACGGAAGAGCTCCTGCAGCCACTCTCCTGCCATCAGCAAAGGCTGGTTTCACAAGGAACATGGAGGGCTCTGCTGCCACAAAGCTCTTGCACCTCATTTCAACTTGCATCATACTCAAATGCCTTTACTGGCCCCTGAGGAACAGTATTTCACTGAAAAGGAACTTGGAAAAGCTGTTCCTTTCTGCTCTTGCTACAAAGTATTAACCACTGTGCTTTGGGCTCCCTCCCACCACAGCCTAAATAAACTTTTCCCCTTTTTAATATTTCATGTCACCCAAGGCTGCCAGCTACAGCTGGGCCACACAGCGTACATTCTGTAAAACTCCATTCTTTTGCCTTTACCCAAAACCTTTGGAAATTACTATCGACAGAGGATTTCAGATCTGTGTCCTCCTTAATGCTGACCATGGTAAGATACACTAGATGAGCTTTTGTTTATTCATCCAATTTAAGGAAATTTAAGGAAATCAACAGGCAAGCCCTCTGGCCTAACTCCACATTAGAAACAGCTTACAATAAAGGACCTGAATTATAAAATATGTTATACTAATATATTACTAAGAAAATTGAATATTCTCTTTTGACATTTTCTTCAATTTGTTAAAGAATATGCTTAATAAAACAGTGAAGATAGTGAAATATAAAATCCACTTGCTCCCTCAGCTCCTTCCTTTTTTCTAAGGAAAAATGCCCTGTTCAGAACTATCCCCTGGGAGAGCTGGGTTTTTTCTCCAGTCTACTCACAGCTCAGTCAATTACCTCAATAATAGATTGCAATAGGAGCAAGTCTATAGAGCTGAGGGCATGATGTCTCCTCTACATGTGCATCAGGGGGATTTACTCCAGAGAAGCTCTGATCTAGTCCCTTGATCAACCACCACTTAGTGGCTGGAAAGCACTGTGTGTGTTCCTGTAGCATATCTTATTTACCTTCACCCAAACGGAATTGAGTTCATGTTCTCAAAGGTGTATTTGTAATATGAATGGAAGTGTGATAACTGAGGAAGACTATGACCCTCCGTGTCCATCAACAGTATCAGAGAAGGTGAATAAACTCAGTCACCTATTTTTATTTGTCATTAAAAAAATGCAGTTTCCTGTGTTTCCTGTGACAATGGCACATGGCAACAGATGCTCTGAGCACATCAAACAATAACCTGTAGAAGTCAATAACCTGAGGGAAAAACACATCTTTAAGGCTAGAATTTTTAATGCCAGGAGCCTTCCTAAAACTGTTGTTTGTTGGTTAACACTTTTTACCCAGAAAACTAAAACGGGAAAGAAAGAGAAGAATACATATATGCTTCCTTAACTCTACAGCAAGAAGACATAGTTCCACACAGAGGCTCTTCGAGAGCAAAACCAGTGCCAAATTTGATGCAAATATTGTTTATTTTCCTCATGTAGCAATTTTAATTTCTTTTAGAATGAAACTAGAGGCAATTCATTAATAATAAATATGATTTAAATCTTCTATTGGGACATCTCCTTAATTAGGATATGGCAATTCACAAAAGCATAAGAAAAAAAAAACCAGATGCAATGATTTGCATAAATATAATTTGCTAAAACAGTTTTTAACTGGAATGCAATTAGTGTTTGGTTTCTACATGCCACACATTGCTACATTCCTTTTTACACCAGCAATGCCCCAAGTTTTGCTCTGAAGACAGCTGCTATGATTTTTAAAACCACCTAACCATTTTCCTTGAACATTCCTCAGACGTAAAAGCTATTTTCCACACTTTGTTTCCATAGATACAGTGATTTTTTTTTATTAATCAGAATGATAGCCTGCAAATTGCTAAGCAAACATATCATCAGCAAGCAGTTAATATTCCACGCTGTGTCTGTTTAAACAGGGTCCCACTCTGATCACATTTAATTTTGGACAGTTAAGGCAGAGTGGGATGGGACAATGTGATACTTTCTAAATGAAGATTTTGACACCATGGTTCAGGACAGAAACCTAGGTCAGTTATCACTCAATACCACAGCTGTGGACCATACTGAGAAAAGCAATCAGCTGCTGCTTAGGGGAGGAAAAATCCCTGTCAGGGAGACCAAATTAAAGCATCATTTCATCCAAGTATTTGACTAAACTGAATTTTAATCCAGGAAACCTAAACAGGCAGACTGAATAGCAGAGGGGAAAGGGTTCTCTCAATCTATTGAGATAAATGGAGCAACTCTGGAAACACGCATACAAAGTAAAGGCTCCAGTGTCTTTTGCCGAGGCAGTGATTTGGGGTTTTTTTCTGTCTGTCTGAATAGGACAGTGAAGCAAAACAGATGGGCTGGTAATTATTAATGGACTAAAGTTGCTACATTAGCTTTCCAGGGCAGAAAAACCTCAACCCTACAACTTCAGCATATACATTAAAATACCTGGAAGACTCTGAAGAAATTGGAAGACTCAGAAGTATTCAGAACTCAGAGGTATTTCAAAATAAAAGAAAAAAAAGATAATTTTAAATCATATCCCCAAGCATTCTCTCTCTCTCCTTTATCTTCTCCAAATAACCGAACTGCTTAAAAAGGAGAATGAGATTATCTCAAGAATATTTGCAGCAAGTTGAAGAAATAAAGTAAAGCATGGTTCCCATCAAAAAGAGGAAAAAGGAATTGTGTTGCAGAAACACAGTATTAAAACTGGTCCTCCCTGAGTAGTGTTCACAAGACAAGTATTTGATACTCATGCTAAGTGTGCAATATTGAAAGATTCCACGGCATACAGCACAAATTTAAGGTGCAAATCCAGTCGACTCTAACCAAGAGGAGACAGTGGTGTCATGGATAAAGTAATTCTGCGGACTCATCTGTGCCCATCTCATATATTTATATAGTTATATTTATCTAATAAAGCAGCAGAATGTTGGACCTCCCAAAACAGATATTTAACTAGGGATGATCCTAAGCAAAATCAAGCTTCATTTATGTTTGTGACAGAAATAATTTCCCATTTCTTGGTGTTGCTGTGGTTACACAGCACAACACATGTATCTGTCATGATGTTAGTCTGACAGTTGTTTTTATTTAAATTTCTCAAGCAAGTCCACCACCAGTGGGCAGATATTACTATGGCAACTCAGCACAATTGGAGAAACTGTTCTGAAGTTGTTAGGCAACACAATGCCATCAGCTGCTGATGTTGCTTAAGCTTAGTGCCGTTCATGCTGTCTGGAGTCATCTAATTAAGTACACTAAAAAAAGAGCACTCAATTGGGAACGCGATGTGGAAACAAGCTGTCTTTGTGATAAAAAATAAAGAATCACAATACAGAGTGAAAAAAGAATATAACAAAGTTGGCTCATTTTTTTCTTTTACAAAACAATATAAAACAGAAAATGGGTTTAGTAGGTTTTAAAATGCAGGTATGTAATTCTTAATAAAACTTATATAATTAGGTGGAAAATCATATTGCAGAATTTTTTTAAAATTCTGGAAAAAAATTTTTTCAAAAATTATGTCCACTTTAGAGCACTGCTTCAGTTCATATCACTGCAATAATTTTAATTTGGCCTGCATTGGTCTATATAAAACAAATCTTAGTAGCTTTCCTGAGGAAGAAAATTCTTAACGTAGTTTGAGGAGTGCAAATCATCAGTACAGCTGCCCTTCACTTTGGCTATCTGAAATGTTAAGAACTGATGGCTACAGAGATAAGCGCTTTATCTGACACAGGGGATGGCTCCTGCAGAGGAGTGAAGTACATTGCCAGAACAACATGGACAAGTTAATGCTGCTGCTGCTGCCTGCCATGTGCTTGCTACATGGAAAAAAACTTTCTTTTTGGCATGATGGAGCAATAAATTCAAGCACAGTTTTAAAAGCAAGGACTAATCAGTGGACTAGGAATTATTATCCAATGGCTTACTGTTCCATCTGTCTTCTGCATAGTGAGCTGAGTATATGCTTAAAGGTTTGGAAGGAAGACAGAGACGGCAGTAATACCTTGGAGAAGCATTCCTCTACACGCAAAAGGAAATCCCTACTGACAACATCCAGTTTATTGTTAATTGTCAAAGGAAATGGAGAACAGCTAACATCACAAAGATGATGGGAAAAAAATTACTTGAAATGTGCAAGTGCAAAGGACTGAATTAAACC
This sequence comes from Haliaeetus albicilla, assembly GCF_947461875.1. Taxonomy (NCBI): domain Eukaryota; kingdom Metazoa; phylum Chordata; class Aves; order Accipitriformes; family Accipitridae; genus Haliaeetus; species Haliaeetus albicilla. Next base: position 28,506,200 of record NC_091486.1, read on the forward strand.
GAATTAAGACAGTTTGGGGTTTTGTTGGGGTTTTTTTAATCTGCAGTTCCAGACATGCAAGCAATTTTAAAATGCTGTAAGACACATTAGGTCAAAGTATCACACAGAAACTTGTTTTGACACTTCTAATTACATGTGGAGGGATTTCTTTGGGCCTAATACAGCAAAACAAAAATACTGAGTGGTTTATACCCTGAAGGATCCTAGCACTACCCTTCTGCAGATGTAAGCACAGAAGTACCAAGTGAAGACAACTGCAGATGCATCTGCTTAACCCTTCAAAGTAAAAATTAGATCAGTTACAACAGTTTTAAGAATTATCTCCTAGACTAGATGTAACTTTCACATATCAGAAACCTTCTGCCCTCAACACCTGGAGGACTGCAGCTCTCCAATGCTGCTAGTTACTCATATTACTCTTGCAACATTATTTGTGGTAATGTAGGGGTTTAACTCCAGCCAGCAACTAAGCACCATACAGCTGCTTGCTCACTCCCCCCCTCTACCCAATGGGATGGGGGAGAGAATCAGGGAAAAAAGTAAAACTTGTGCCTTGAGATAAAGACAGTTTAATAGGACAGAAAGGAAGAAAATAATAATTATAATAATGACGACACTAAAAGAATTGGAATATACAAAACAAGTGATGCACAATGCAATTGCTCACCACCCGCCAACCAATGTCCAATTAGTTCCCGAGCAGCGATCCACCCCCCCTGGCCAACTCCCCCCAGTTTATATACTGGGCATGACATCACATGGTATGGAATATTCCTTTGGCCAGTTTGGGTCAGGTGCCCTGGCTGTGTCCCCTCCCAATTTCTTGTGCCCTTCCAGTCTTCTTGCTGGCTGGGCATGAGAAGCTGAAAAATCCTTGACTTCATATAAACACTACTTAGCAACAACTGAAAACTTCAGTGTATTATCAACATTCTTCTCATAGTGAATCCAAAACATAACACTATACCAGCTACTAGAAAGGAAATTAACTCTATCCCAGCCAAAACCAGGACAAATAACTTGTGTGACTCACCCAAAATATCCATGCAAAGATCAGAGGTCCCTCCCTGAACAGTTGGAGCTCTCTAACAGTAGTATCTTGCCTGATAAACCTCCAGATTTCTTTGAGGAAAGTGACAATTTATTGGAGATTTTCTATTGTACTATTTGAAACACAGTAGCAGGACAGGGAAAAAGTAATCATGAATCCACAAATAAGTGTTAACCAAGGTAAAAATTATTTCAGGTTATAGAACCTGGATAGCATTCACTGAACTCTAGCTCAGCCCCACCTCACCTTTTCATTTCACATCCACTATCCATTGGAGAATTATCTACTGACATTTAAGTTTATATCCATTGCTCCATTCCTCCTTGTTAGGAAATATTGACCTGCCTAGTCATTAGTAATGACAGTTTGATTACTTCTTTACCAGAATCCTAGCTGGGTTCAGGAAAAACATGGTCTTATAAACTTGGGGATGTATAGAAGGAGAACAACTTTAGCTACCTTTCCCTTTAAGCAGAAAAATAACTTTAAAAAGTCTCAGAAAATTCTTTTGAGCTAGAAAATGATCCAGAGTATAAATATCAATTAACTTGTAAAGTCAGACTTCAGCAAACCATAAGGAAACATGTGGGAAGTTTCTTAATACACCAGAGAAGCTGAGAGTCAGTATAAGAACTGTAAAATAGCTAATAAACCAGCGACAGGAGAGAGAGGATGGGTTTTAATTCAAGTGGGACTGTCAGGCTGCAGAGGTGCTCGGGATGTTAATATTTCAGTAACTACTTTTTAGTTCATATTTCATTAGTGAAACTAGTTATGATGTGAGACACATAAATCTCTGCATGTTTCACTGACAACAAAATAATTTGGTTATCAACCTGCTGAAATGCAACAATGATGAGAGTTTTGGCCCCATTTCTTTATTGCATCATTTCTTCCAGCAAAACAAATGAAAGAAATTAATGTAATAAATCTTTTCAAACTGAACCAACACAGAGTCTAAACTTCTATTACATTTTGGTTAGAGTTCAGAAAGAATCCAGGAGGATCCAATGGCATAGCCTGTTTCTGGACACTCTCCAAATACTTATTTTACATATGTTTTTTTACATGGCAGCTTGTGCTATTGAAAATATAAGTGACGAATAAAAAATAATATGCAGTGCATGTGGTGAAATTAACTGTTTTCTCCTACCTTTTCTTTTAATTTAAGTAAAACGGCAAAGACATAGTTCAGAAATCTTTTCCTTAGTTGCTTCTATTTGCAGATCTCTTCATAAGAGAAGACTGCTATTCTTGGTCAGTTCTGCATACCAGATTTTCCAAAGGCATCTACAAAACACTAGGCACCAATAAGGATATTCTTAGGTTCCTTCCCGATTCCATTAAAGTCAGTAATGAAATGTTGTTCTGTTTAGTGGTAGATAAATTGAAGTACTTAGTTGGAAAACTACATTTTAGAGAACAGCATCTTCTTCAAGCTATAAAATCTGCAACGAGTAGCATTATCTCCAGTGATGCAAAAACCATCTCTACAGTCACCAATGTTACTGAGTGACACTCACAGAAGCATGTAATCTGTATACATTGTTTAGCATGCGGAATTGAAAAGTTACAGTTTGCATACTTTTTTCTGCTCTGACAAGCAAGGCTTCAGTGTGCTGAAGCATATAAAGATTAACTAGCCCCTTGTCAACAGCATTGAACACATCTTTGCTGGAATGACCTCAGCCAATATGCTCCTAGGAACATGTTTGCTTTTTTCAAGGTTACACGTCTTCTTGTGCCTTGTAATCAACAGTCTTTATCTTCTCCACCACTTCCAACAGATGGGCCTCCAGTTTCTAATAGAAATGTTAATCCTTAGAAGCATAACCTTACCTTTTCCATTAAATATTTCTTATTGCTATTATTTTTGTTTCACAAGGTCATGCAATTGCTTTTATGCAATACGTTTATGATCACACTCACTATTTTGTACCTCTTGACTTTGTGGCATGAATAAACTGAAATCAGTACATTCCTGCTTTTTGTGCTATAGCTATTAGTGAGACCAAAGTCCAACACCAGGCTGTAGGCTGATGTCTGGGAGTATGACCTAGCAATCTTACTCCACCCTGACTGTTTTTTCTTTTGTCTTGGCCCATTGTTGTCTCTCTTTTCCATAACTGTTTGTCCCCAAATGTGATTGTTTAATTATTCTGTCCTTCAAAAATGTGTTTAAGAGGATTTTTTAATTATTATTTTGATAACAAAGGCATGTGCAGTTTGTCTGTTTCACTCCCTTTCTTCAAATTCAGTTATTTTAAACATCATTCTCCAGTCTTCTGGTGTCAACTAAATTAAATAAAAAACCTTTCACATTCCATGGCTATCAGATGTCTGGAGAGGAAATAATTTGATCCCTTTTAGGTGATCATATTAAAATGTTTTGGTTTTCCTTCCAGGTGTAGGAACCCTCATTTTCATACAGTTATTGCTGTTAACTATCATTTTTTTGCCTCTACATTCTATATTATCAACCCTACTAAAAACTGAAGTATTCATTTAAGTGTGGGGGCAACATCCACATTATCTTTAATCTCCAATTAGAAAATATCTGCTAACAGAGAATAAAGTCAAGCAGAAAATGACATTATTATGAGGCATTTAATTTCAGACATAGATTAGAAGCAAAAGCTATTTCTGGTGGTGAATCCTTAAACAATCATGGAGCCATCAGGAATGGATGCTATTTAGATGTGATTTTAGTAATTAGCGAGGACATAATATAAGAAATTGCTTTAGGGGCAAAAGAATGAGCTGAGGAGAAACAGCTATTTAGTTCTAATTAAACGGAAAGATAAGTAAAAGGAGATATAGTTCAAAGATTCAGTTTTAAGTGTACAAACTTTGATTATTAATGGAATTATTTGGAAATTAAAAAGCTTTAAGATTCAGATATGGAAGAAACTTGTAATTCTTTCCATTAGTGGTTCTCAAACTCTTTTTCCAGTGAACTGTCATGCAGCAGTGAAGCATGGAACAGGATCTCTCTTACATAAGGGGCCCCAGACTATAGGACTGGCCATATGGTTGGGAAAACAGTAAGAGACATGAGCTGCTACTTGCATCTCATGGATGCACTGTCTGCATTTTTCTCTATGGGAAGTGTACATTTACATAGATTTTTAGCTGCAGTATGTCAAAAGAGCACATATATACATATGAAGATAAGTCCACCAAAAGTTCACTGCCATCCCTCGACCTCTTCTTTATCACCTATAGACTTTACAAGCAACTTTAAGAAAATTATTGAAGCTCTCTGTACAAATGCAGACCGTTGCTGCATACTAGCAGTTCAGTTTGCCCAATTTTTATTGTTACAAATGAGGCATTTGTAACCATTTTCCAGAGGCCTATCACTGATCCTGCCAGTGACTCTCAGGAGCCTGCCAGCAGCCTGGTACCTGCGCTTTCCCACTGTCTCTTGGGTTAGAGTACAGTCATCCATGACAAGGACTTATATTGAACTTGCACTCCAAACACAGAGCCAACATACAAAGATTTGCCTAGAATTGAAACATATCGAGTACAAAAGCCCAGGCCAACTCTCTCTATTCATTGCGCACAACAGAAGGAATAACAAACTTGTGAACCTAATTGTCCTCACTGAATGTCCTCCAGCTGAAGGAAAGCCTGGATCCATGCTGCTGAGGCAATGGATTAGACGGCTGTGAGCAAGATCATCTGTTGGCATTGGTGGACACAGCCACCAGGAAGGGCAGGTCCTGTCCCTGTATCAGCATGCCCCGCAGAAGCACTGTCTGTGCCACAAGCACTTCCAGGAGGTCCAGTACCTGGGCTTTACATACACTGTCTAATTCACTACAATCCACGAGGCTGACCTCCACCTCACTAAGTGACAGTACTATAGACAAAGCTAAAAGTCATACCTAAGTCAGAAACGGCTCACTAAAGCAGCAATTTCACCAATCCTGAGTTTCAGGTAAAAGGATTCTGCTCTGGAAGTTAGATCACAGCCCACAGTACAGGAGAGATGGGAAGATGAGAGCAGTAGAGGTGAAGTGCTCTCCAACAGCAGGAGTCCCTAAAAACATTCTGTCTGACTCATTAGGAATTATTCTTAAGCTGAGTGGAGAAAATTGAGTCATAAATGACTCATCCACTTAACAGATGGGAGGAAAGCATATATGAAATTTGGGACCACCACTTGGTGAACATCATGAGCCACTACTGCTTGAACTGTGAGTCAGCTTCACTGCCTGCCACAAAGTGGGGAGCACACAGAGTGATGGATGCAGAAGCAATACACACCTTCAACTTCTGGCTAGTTGCCTTATCAAAGCATATCACAAAGGAAAGGTGTTTAGAATATGAATTCCATCTCCATTTAGCTACCAAGCAAGCACAGATGTTAACTGGCCCTATCCAAATCAGGCTTACGTCTTAACTTTTACACAGCTGTAACAGGTAGTGAATAAAAATTCAGGAGGTGAAAAAGACTTTGTCATGTCTTAGCCATTAAATATACATAAGTATTTTGCTACCAAAGCAAAAGTGCTCATTCAAAGCTGGTGAGAAATGCCAGAAATCTATAACCTTGCATATCATAACTTTTCCAATAAAAGTGGAAAATCAAGACAGAGAGAAAGCAACAGCTACTCATCTTCAATTGCGCTTGCCAAATTTCAGGATTATGCACTTTGTCTTTTAGAATCAGAAATCTCAGATAGCAGAAAGAGTAACTTCAGAGTGTGCATTTACATCAATCCCTTAATTTGACCTCCCATTTTCCATATTGAAAGCCTCTCTGAGCTGCCTGTGTACATGCTGGAAAGTCTGTAATATCCAATCCAGTCCTTGAAGCCCTAAGCAGGTTGCTCCGAGACTGGAAAGCTACTATAAATCAGCTTCAAGCTGACATATAAAAACACAAAGCATATAGCTGCCCATCCTTTTTCTAGCCTGACATCTGACAGTTCAAGGTTAGTCAGGGGCCCATCGGGCCTGTCCTACTTACTTACTAATATCATAAGCAACTTAGTCAGACACAGCTGTAAGTTTTTTGTCTTTAGTCTTATGGTCCAAACATTCCAGTTTTCCACGTGAGTGACTGCAGCAGCCTCCCCAGTGGTGCACTATTCTGCAGCTTTAGCAGAACAATATTCACTTGACATACACTTGCCTTGGGAGCTGAAGATGTAGCTTCTGTGGGAATTAAAAGTATCTGGAAACCAGGGTCTTCTAGGTGCCACTCTAGACCAGAATTTAAACCTCAGCTCACGGTGGTCACTCTACAGATCAGTATGACCTTCCAGTCATGGTACGGTTACCCTACTGTAAGTATGATACAGATTTTCATAATTCTGCAGTCAAAAACTCCACATTATTACTTGTCACAGCCACAGAAATCAGTTTAACAGGTGTTCCAGTATGACCTAATGAACCATAAAGTTCACAAGCTATTTGCAGGAATACCTTATGCAGTTCCTGATAAAAGTATTACAATCTAAGTAAGCATTAGCATTTAAATAAGCTCAGCTACAGAAGATGTTTTTGCAGTAGCTAAGGAAAATTCAGATTAGAGTTTTTGCTGGTCCATAACACTAAATAGCACTGCATATATTCTGACCAATCCAAACTACTTCCCAAGGAACATAAGCATTGATACACACGATTTTTATCTTCTTCCTTTGGAACATATGCAGAAAACTGGTATTTGTATGTATTAGTTCTTTTGACGGTATAATATCATGGCTACAAGGCAACAGGTTTTCTTATGTGAGAACAACTCCTCATGGTACCAAGCTGTCATCATCAACATCTAGCAGGCAATTTGTGTACGAGAATTTAAATAAGAGATTAAATATTGCCAAACATAAAATTCTTCTGCTTGGAAAAGACTCTTTATCAACATTTGAAGTACCAGTATTGCTTCTACTTTACATTTAATAAATAATGATTGATGCCTAAAAAACATAAGTTAGTATTATTATCAGAGATCCAGCCACAGTCTTGAGCCTTCTTATGCCTTTCTTCCATGGGGACAAATCCAAACTAGTGATTTCCATGCTAAATATTTGAAATACCTCAGTAAAGTTTGATTCAAGTCAACTCTACATTTTTTATGGATGTACGTATTCATCATGTGTGGCAAAAAATTATAGAGATTTTCATCCAGCAATTCTGTTAAGAAAAACATAATCCTGGCTGAATTATTCACTTACATTTTTGAAAGAGCCCTTAGTACTAACTAGAGTTCTCTCCGCCCACTTCTTCGGAAGATGGGATTTCTCTGTAGCTACAACTGCAAATCTGAAGCTTAAATTGCAGTTAAGTAGCCCCTCATTTCCTGGTGGAGGCTAATTTCAAAAATGCAATATGCGAGGTCTGATGGGAAGAAACATCTGTAGTTACAGTGCTCGAACACAGCAACATTGATGAGAAAATTCCAGGTAATTTTTCAGTTTACAGCTATTAAGTTCATTTCAGTCTTACATTCCAAGTCTTTCTGACCTGGGACCCACAAAGGGACATAGAAATGTCAACTTCATGGGTCACACTTGTCAAAAGTTTATTTAACCACCAGGCTAACAGGGACAGGTGGCCCCAAGAACTCATTCAGTGCTTTTCTTTAAAGATGTTGCATTTTTTTGCATGAAAGAATGGGAAACAGAATGTACACAAGAACAGCCTAACTTTATTGCCCAGTAATTGGCTAGTGTCCTAGGAGAGAGACAACTGCGTTATCACCTGTGTTTCAATGCTTGCTTCTGGTGTTTTGTAATAACACAACACAACAAAACACAACATGCTGAAATACTAACAAGTGGAAGAGATTTCAGGCAGACTTTGCTTAGCCTTCAAAGGACCCTAGAAATGCCTGCTGACCACCTGAAATGTGACTTTCCAGCCACTACCATTGTGTCAGCACTATTGTCTCACCTTGTGTTAAACAAACATTTAAATGTTTACCTTAAAAGATTTGGGAATCGACCTGCCAGATGTGAACCATTAAAGCTGTTTATTCAGCCCTGGTTTCAAGTAGTAAGGTCTCCTGAATTTGAGTTTGCTTAGCAGACTACTGCTAAATTATCCAGAAATATGGGTGTCTGATTAAAGCACAGTCCCGGGAGTCAAAAGATCTGGAAGGTATTGCTACTCTTCCATTGAGCCCTACATTAAAATAAATTATAATGTTTGTGCTTTAGCTTCTTTATCTGTGAAAGACTGAACTGTAAGGTATTTCAAAACTTTACAGGAATGTATTACATGTATTCAGGAATTTCAAAATGCATATGTAACTCTTGGGAATGGAATACGAGAAGAAATAGATAACATTGCTTTTGAGCTGTATTTTAAAAAACGTTAGAAATCATTAGAGGTTTACAGAAACTGTCATAATAACAATTAATTTCTCTTTGACCGCTAAAAATGCTAGCTTAGTTAAAATCCTTAAAGATTCTTTGAAAGACATCATTTACATCACAAAAGTGACCCCTCCGGCAGAACAGGGGACATGAGAAACTCCCAAAAGAACTGAAGTCTGGCTTCCTGAGTTAGCCTGTTCCTCCCTCTTGTCCCAAAGACAAGCCAGTAATTACTGACTTTTCCTCACTTTTACTTTAAGGTACCAGAAAATGAGTGACTGAAAAATGAACTGGAGTTTCTTTAAAGAGTGGGGTAGGTTTTACTAGAGAACAGGTACCACACAACCGGCCAGTGGGAGCCAAGTCATCTCCTATTGCTATCTGGAATAACATGTGCTGCTCAGATTAAATGCAGTCCTTGATATGGCCACAGAAGATACATAAAGCTACAGAGGATCTAAGGTCTCCTACTGTTGATAATGACTCATATCCTGTATTTTTCACATAAGACAGCAAGTTCCAGCTATTTATGGTACATCCCATTAAAAATTTCTTTTCACAAAGAAAAATGCTGTCAGTTGCCATTCAGGAGTTGATGTAGGAGGCCAGCTAGCATGTTACAGAAATTATCAGAGAAAAATACTATAATCACAAAAGAGCCAAATGTTTCCTCTTGAGCCCTTTGAGATAGCAGATGCATAGTCATAAGCAGAATCTTTTGTCTCTGAAGATTTTGTTCATACACAGATAACCCTACAAAAAAAGAAGGGTGGAAAAATATGGTACGAATTATTTCAGTCCGCTCAGTTCTATGCCGCGTATCTCATGGACGTATCAGCTCTCCCCTACGCTGCCCCAAAATGCAGGATGTGAACATACCTACACCTTTGTGAAACTGGAGGGGGAGGGACCAGAGTACATGCATGTACTTGCTGCTGACTTATGTTATACTCAACATCTTGCAGGCAAAAGGGCGTATACTACTTAAATGCAAAGCTACAATTTACGTTAGTTTAATTAAAATCTTAACAGTCTAATCAAAGAATTATTTTTCCAGTGATACTAACATTTATAGTTCAAATTTTGCTGAGTCAAAACTGATACACACAAGCTTTCTACTATCTACCCGTTTTTCTGGTGTTATGCTCAGCCTTTCACTGCCCCTTTGGGTCATAAGGTCAGTCATTTCAGCCTACAGGAATGCTGTAGTGAGACCTCAGTGTCCCAAATCTTCACTGGCAGGAGCATGATGGTGGTGAAGTGATGTTGATGGGAAGGGGAGAGTCCTCCCTTTTGCAAGGAATGTGATACTACATTGATGGTTTCTTCCTCCTCACCCTACAGAGCACTTGGGGCTATTTTTATACATTGTCTAACATGTTTTTACACCTTGTTCTTTCACCAGGTGTTTCTACCTAGTGGTTATTTACTATAAATATTTTATGCAATGTGAAAAAAAAATCAACTACAGAATTACTATGCTATAGGAACTTAAAATAAAACCCACAGTTATTGCTGTCAAATTTCAGTTGTGAACCAACTCAGCAGTCTATTAAAATGATTAAAAGACATTTCTAGGTAAAAGTGCTGACTTTTCCCCATGCAAGTAGAATAAATTTTAATAGATGCCTTGTTTTTTCTGTTATAATTTTTGACTGATTTATTGTATCCAGATGCTAAACACTGTTCATATTTCACTACACTTACAACAAGAGTTCCCAGATGCACAATGTAACTCATTTCAAAGTAGTCCCTGATTGCTGAGGGATAGTTTATAAAATCAAAATGGCCCTTTAAAAATATCACCAGGCAGTAAATTTTACAAGTGCTGAGCTTCAGTCATGTAGGAAATTAGGTGTTAGGAGACTTGAGTATGATGTTGATTGATCTCTCCAGAGTCATATTCTGCCATCATTCCCCTTGGAATCAACAGGAATTTTGAATGACAATCAATAGCAGGCTATTATGCTGTGATTAAATGCCTTAAGGATGATGTATACAGTGAAAAAAAATGTTGAGATCATTGAAGACAGGTTTATTGACAGTATAAACACAAGCCGATACAGGAACTGCAGTTGTTGCAAGGACACTTTCACGGAATCACAGAACGGCTGAGGTTGGAAGGGACCCATCGAGATCATGTGGTCCAATCCCCTTGCTCAAGCAGGGTCACCTACAGCAGGTTGGCCAAGACCATGTCCAGTCGGGATTTGAATATCTGCATGGATGGCAACTCTATAACCTCTCTGGGCAACCTGTGCCAGTGTTTGACCACCACTTTCATAACAGAAGTGCTTACTAAACTGCTGATCCCTGTTAAGATCATATAAGTAATGCCAAAATGAGAACAGACGAAGGTATTTTTCAAGATAAACTATGCATGCCTGTGCTGTCAGATCTTTTCCCATGTAAGGAGAAATTTTGATTCTTCATTGTGCAGTAGTCAAGGCCAGTTCTGACCTACTGGTCTTTGGAGACGTAAAAGGAGCATCTGCATCTACACGTACAACTGTACAACCTTTGACCAAACTATTTATACCTAGAAGGGATGAAGATGGACAGGAGATGTCACTACCTGGTTATGGGTCCCAAGGGATGGTTACTTCATAAGCATAACACATATGCATTGCTTTTATCTAAAAAGATACACAGACTCAAACTGCAAACAACAGGACAATGTAGAAAATGCCAGTGGCTAACACAGGGTCCACTTTTCTGACCATGATTTTAAACTAAGATTATTCATGTCAAAAGCCGCAATGAAAGACCAAAGGAAAAGGCAATTGCACTATTCAGTGGAACAAATATTTCCATTGTCAAAGGGGGAAGAAATCAGTTCTCAGGTCTACCTACGCAACCACTCCAGTTTCTGATACTCTGCAAGATTCTTGACTGTGGAATGGTTGCAAAGGGAAGGATTTCCTAAACCTAAATTCCTGCAGTCCCATTCTGGGGAAGAATAGATCAACAATAAAGAAAAAGAAAAAAAAAAAAGGAAAAAAAAAAGGGGGGGGGGAGCTTCAGGAGGTCTCTAGTCCCAACTCCTGCTCAAGGCAGGGTCGGCTATGAGGTCAGATTGCTAAGGGCTTTATCCAGTCTAATTTTTTCAAAATTAAATTTGCAAATGACTCCTCTGAGGTATATGCATATCAGCAGAGAAACCGGCAAACTGCCAGAGTATAGTTGATTTACAATTTATTGCTGAACTGGAAAAAACATGTTAAAACTGCCAGCATTGAAGTCAACAGACAACTCAGGATTCAAGGCACTTCTGAATTACTACAAAACATCCTGGATTGTTGTTACAGCATATAAACATGAGACGATGAATCCCAATTAATTTGTGCATAATGCTGGACTCTGTGGGACATATTTGCAATACCAGTCCTGTGCTTTAGAGAACTCCATCCTCTGTCATAATAAGAAACTTTATTACAGCAATAAAGCAATTTATATGGCTTAGACTTTAAGGCTCAGGCTTTAAAGTTTCTTGCTCCAAACAGATGTGCAGTCTGGCCCACAGGGACTCTTAACCCAGTACTCTTCTGCCATACCGGTATTAATCAGAGTAATGTCTTTACTAAAGTAAACTTTTTCTGAATCATGTGTTTGGCCAAACCACATTCAGCACAAGAGGAACACAAGACAAAAAACAGGAATGGGACAGATGTTCTGCCCAGGGCCAGAAGTGCTTCTGCTTTTAGCCAGATTATTCTGGAGATGTAAAACAAGATTATTGCATAACATTGGGAATCCTAACACATAGCCATATCCTACTGAAGACTAATCACAACAGTTTCACATTTGGAAAAAATCAAGTGAGCAGAAACAGTAACTAGTCAAGAAGCATTTAGTAAAAAACCTCCAGAAACTTACAATAGCCCTAGTAAGAAAAAAATCAGGTAGAATCTGGATGCTTGCAAAATTGGTAAGGCAGGAAAATAAAAGTCAAAACTGTTTAAAAAAAAAAAAAAAAAACAAAAACCACAAAACACACAACAAAAAACAAACACACACACACACCCCCAAAAAACCCAAACAAACACCACAATCCACACCACTCACAGGTCATTGCAATCTTTCCAAGTGCTGGTTCTTGTAACTAGATTTACCTGAAGAATTCACAGTTCTAATGTTAAAAATTAGGAAATAGTGATGAGTGGATAATTTGATTAAACTTTTTTAATTTATTTATTTCATTTGTTCTTCCTTCCATGTACTTCATAGAGGCCATTATCAGTAGCTTAGGTATTATGATGCAAAATTTCTGCTAAGAAGCCTGTGCTCATATGCTCAAAATGAAACATGCAAATGCAAACCTGACTCCTTGGAGCAAACAGCAAATGGAAACTGTGCAGCATGAAAAATTGTATGTCCTACACTAAGTGCTTTTGTTAATCCTCTGCCTATTCAATTAATTTCTCAACCATCTCAAGGAATGAGGCTATATTAGTAGTTCCTACATTTACTTTCATTAAATTCATTATAAAAATAAGGGTCAAACAAATGGCCAAAGAAATGAGAATAATCCGTAAGTGCATTTCAGTTCATTTGACCTCAAAATACCATCTGCCAAAAGACTCCTTGTATAATTTTTTTTAATATCATCACCTACACACACTCTAAAATGTTAAAAAAAAAAAAAAATCACTAAATAGTTCTGTGGAAATGTGCTGAAGTTCATGTCTTCAAAGGTATGAACAAGCAGGAAGGATACATTTTTAGCAGCACTTTGAAATTCATGTTTCAGAGAATGGTCTGTGAAGTCTCAGAGCATGCCATGTAAATGACCTTTTCTTTCTTCCAAGTAATTAAGATACAAAAGACACTTAAATTGTATCAGTTTTGGCAGTGACCATCTTTCAAGCACCTGGATTTAATCATCAACAAGATGCCTCTCACATTCTCATTTGTTGTACTGTCATTTCATTGTTTGCTGTTCCTATTACAGAAATTCTGCAATTCTAACAAGAAAATTCAGAACTTAATCTTCTGAAATGCCTTTCTTCCTTCCCCCTCCCCTTAAAAACATCCAAAGCTCATATTAATCCCAAGACTGGAAAACCTGATAATATCTAAAGGTTGGAGAGAGTATAAAGGAAGAAAATAGGAGAAAAGCATCCTGACATGAAACATAATCTAAGATTCACTGCCAAGCAAGTCCAGAATGTTTGCATTTCATCGTGCATCTTTTCATTTGATTGCGTCTAACCTTTCTTATGTTTGAAAAATGAGAATAATAGAAACATCATCTAGCACTAGTTGAATTAATGGATAACGTGTATTTCACGTAGACTGGTGATAAATTACATAGTTTGTAAAAATGTTATTTGTCCTGGGTTCAGCTGGGCTAAAGTTAATTTTTACAGGAATCGGGGAGGTGGGGGGCATAGCCGGGGCAGCTGACCTGAACTAGCCAAGGAGCTATTCCATACCATGGGACATCATGCTCAGTATATAAATGGGGAGCGGGCCGGGGGGTGGTCTCGACTTTCGGTGGGGGAAGTGGCGGAGCGTCGGGTCCCGGGTGGTGAGCAGTTGCACTGTGCATCACTCTTTTTGTATACTCGTTCATTAGTACCGTTGTTGTTGTTGTAATTTCTTTGCGTTGTTCCAGTAAACTGTCTTTATCTGAACCCTCGAGGTTCCAGGGTTTTTTTTCTTTTCTCTCCTCCGTCTCCCCCCATCCCACCGGAGGGGGGCGGGAGGAGTGAGCGAGCGGCCGCGTGGTCCTTTGTTACCGGCTGGGCTGAAACCACGACATTATTGCATATATGAGAACAAGGATTTCTTACTTGAAAGAATTACCAAAAGTTACATGGAGTACTGCATTAAAAATACTGCCTGAACACAAGCATATCTAAGGCTGCTTTGTATTGCTCCTATGGTTAAATTGAGGCCTTATTATTCTAGTTACCAGAACATAACCATGAGTCTTTATCACCCTCAAAAAAAGGAATTATTTTATCCCTGAGCAAGCTCATGTTATAAGAATACATATATAAATCAAATTAATTATAGATTTGGCAAAAAAAATCAGGAAGCCTTACAGTATTTGCAAACAACAATAAATCACTGGTTAAAAAAAATTCAGTCACATACTTGTATCACATACATGTTTTGACAGAACAAAGACAGTAAATACTTGCTTTTTTGTAGGATTTGTTTCTTTTTCTACCAGTTCTTAACTTGGAATTCATTTCTCCTCACATTCAGTCATGTAGGGATGAAGACCTCCATAAAACATGCTAACTTTTGCACATTAAAAAAAAAAACCAACCACAATTAAGCTCTAAAAAACAAATGTTATCTCCGTAATTTCTTACCTGAATATACATTGAGAACAGAAACAGCCATTGACTTTAATGACTAAAATAAACATTTCTCCTAGAAAATCATCAGCCCAAGCAAGGAGTAAGCAACTCTGCCTGGCATTGCACCTGCCACAGGTAACATCTGCAAGCAGATGCTATCACAGCCCAGCAGGAACATGGTAATAACTCATTGCTACAGAAGGTGGCAGTTCTTCACTCCCAGACCAGCTCCATTCCACCACACATTTAGCCACAAGTTAGTCAGATTAGATGCAGCACTTCCCCATAAAGAGTTGTTCACAAGGATGGAGGGTATCAGTTTGAGTGCTGGAACTGGCTAATGAACAAGTCTGTTTTCAAAAATAAGGAGGCTCCATCCCTAGATGTTGCTTGGATCTATCTTTGCCATCCCTAAAGGCTACTGCTATGTCAACACAAAATTAAAATCCCACTAAGAAAATCAGGAAGTTGGGATAAAATGCTTCTGAACAAAGGAACAATGGCAGCAAGAATCTACTGGCAGATGGACTGCAAGCACTGACTTGAATGTGCAATTTAGACCATGGAACATAATTTGCATGCCTAAAATACAGATATTAAATTATTTCCTTTAAGAGCTGGATACTTTTAGAAAAGACTCTTACTGAGGATGGCAAAGAGAAATAACTAAACAGACAGGAAAAATGTCTAATACAGGAAATCATCTGAGTAACAGCAACCAATGATTTAACTACTGATACAAACAAAAAACAGTATCTCCAACAACACTGCAAACACTAACAGTGTTAATAACAGTGCTTACCTCTCCTGGAAGCCAGCTTGCTTTCCTTCTCTCACTTAAAACTCCATCAGCATCACTATATTAGTGGCTAACTGTCGCTGCAGACATAGGGTAAAATGCCTGTGCACACAAGACCCCTCTTTCCCTCATTCAGCAACAACAGCAGACCTTTACTTTTAGGAAAGGAAGGAGCTTTCAATTGCCATACTTCACCGTGCATCAACCGTACAGTCCTGTTATAATGGACCCCATGCGGAAAGCAGAGCAATGAAACTCGAAAAGGTGAGAGACACTTCCAACCCTTTGAAGGACCCTAGACATAAGTGATAATAACCATGAGTGCAACCGCTTTAGTTTGTTTCATTTTTTAATGCCAGACAACAGAGAATGTGCTTCAATGGACCACATGAATCTGATCTAATACCACACTGCTACCTAAAGGGGCAAGCTCCTTCCCTTTGCCCTAAGTAGCGTATTACTGCTGCTTCCCTTGTATTAGTACAAGCATTTGTGCAGCCACATGGTGAGCTTATCGCAAAAACTGGTTTGGCTGGAACTAAGCCAGCAAAAAAACCATAAAAACTGATTCATTTTCAATCAGCATGGTTCCTTGCTCCAGCATACTGTGTGCTCCCTTGGCAACAGCCCAAAGGACAGGGCAAAATGCATGGCAGAGGATGAAAGGGAAGGCAGGATCTCTCTTTTCAAGAGAAGCCTGGCTTAAAAACACTGACGTCAGAGATGTGGTATTAGTTAAACAATCTGAATGGAAATTCTAGCCATGGACTGTACACCTTCCATCCTCAATTAAGATGTACTGAAAAAAGGGCCAACATTTCCTTAGTAATTAAAATCAGAGATACTTGGTTCAGTAATGCATCTTTGATTATAGAGGAGTGCTTGTGATTGTCCTTAACCACATAAGTTTACTGAAGTGAAAAGTAACCCTGTTTTGTCATTCTAGAGGTGAAATTTGGTATAAATGCTGCACTCTTCATAAAACCGAGAGCCTGCTTTGGAGACCAAAATAGTAGCTCTGCAGTCAGTGCTCCAAAACATGAAAGCAATGGCTGGGTATGCTATTGAATGAATCATAGGTGGGGAGTGAATTAATCAGTGTAAAAACCTCAGTGCATAAAGTAGAGAAACTAAAGGATCTGCAGTTTGAATTGTTAATTTCATTGTCTTTTCAATATATTTCCATGGTACAGCCAATCTTTCATATCTCTCTGAGGCATCACCATTGCTCAGGGTTCTTCAAGGAAACTCACCACATCTGAACTGCTTTAGTAATTTGGATGTATCTGCAACCAAAGCTTTTCAATTTCATTATTGACCAAAAAGCACAATCTAATTCCTTCAATTCTGCTTCTTCTGAAGTCACATTTTTATGTGTATTTAAGACCAAGATGATAATTTCTCATGCAGAAGTGGTTATGCAAAACTGTGTCTATTTCTACCATAAGAGGGTGGGGGTGAGGGAACTTATGCCTTTCAACAAGAAACTTTAATGCGGAAAAACAGAGTTTATTTTAAAATGTCATTCCTATGACATTTTTGCCTTTTTTGGAGACGCATGGCTTGTTTAAAAGATACAAGCACTTCGGAGCCCACAGTTCCCCAAGGAAATGGAAATGTGAGTCCGATTTCTTACAGTTGCGTAAAAGCACAAAAACCTCAAGCATTAAATCTTAACTTTTTGTTTGATTACTGCTGAATGACAGCATTAGGATCTTTACTCCTTAAACAACTTCCTTTCCTAAAACATCCCACCAACTAGGCTTCCCATAAAATAAAACCCATCTTTTACTAGTGGACTTGCAAAAGCCATAATGAAGAAGTATTCTTAAATCTTACAGCTGACTTAGACTGCTAATAAAAATCCTTTATCAAATGTCACAAAACCTGTGATTACACCAACTCCGTTTGTAGATGCTTGATTGCAACTGAAATGAAATTCAGGAGGTATTCAACTGTGCATAAGGATTTAATTAAATGCTTCCAATACTTGACATTATAGATATTCATAACACTGAGTTTTGATCCCAGAATTTCTTATATTTCATCTCTCTGTGTCTTAAATGGACATTCAGTTATATATTCAGTATTAGACATGAAAGAAAACAGGAAGTATTACTAGTGTTAAGTGTATGGCTATATAAGATCCTGCCTTTGAAAAGAGGCAAAAGACATATACAGACATTATTGAGCTCTACAACATTCACTTGTGCAGGACTGCTGCAATTCCACTACTTGTATAATGAAAGATAACACCTTTAAGGAAAGGCATGCATTTGAAACTATTGGATAGCTATATCCCTGTTTCCTTCCATTCTCTAACTGCCAATGGCATTTACTCACAACTGGAAGTTTCTCCTCTAGAAAGCGGCATCTCCAACATCACAGCATCCCCTCAACACTCAGCAGTCCAAAAGAATTTGCAGCTGAAGGCACTACACCAATCTACAATTTCTTCCCAGATTATAAAACTTTGTTGGCATTCTGTTCTTCAGTGCTAAAAGGGCATGGTTTTCTGCCTTCTCCCACCAGTCTACACATCATTTTTCTCCACATCTTTGCCTCACTTATTCTAAGCCAAAAGCTAGTAATACAAGAGTGGCCTTGGATTCTCCCACTACTTTAATCTGACCAGTCCAGTACAAAGGTGTTTCTAACTGTAGGAAGTTCCCATTTTAATAAATGCAAGTTTCTAACAGTCTCACTATACAACACACATGAGACGTAACATTATAGTCACTCAACTCAGACCACAGGGGTAAGAAAGCCCCTAAGAATGCTTTTCAAAGCTATATATAACCTATATATTAACCAAAAAGGGCAACTGGTTGTGGAATGTTTTTGTGATACCTATTGTCTTTTTGTCTTCTGAGTTACAATACTGTGCCTGGTATACAAAATTGAAGTTCTACAAGAGGCAGAAACAGATTGATCTCATCCTATTAAGAATGAAATGGCAAGATGTTAATGCCCATAAATGCATGCTAGAAAAATAGCTGCATTTCACAGGTAAAAAAAATATTTTCAAAATTCTAAAATGTTAGAGCAACTTTTATCATTACAGCACATAACTAAAAGAAGCAAATTAAACACATATATATGATTCCTGTCACCTGAAATATTTAATGCAGCACTTCTCTCTCCTAACTTAAGCACTATTCTACTGTTCTCTGCTGCACCACTCTGTTAACATTAACTTCCACGTGATTTCTCTACAGAAACATGCACTCATGTTACTGTGGTTACTCTTGTTATAACAAACCTGCACAGCATAAAGTCACAGTTCTGTAAAGGGGGTTGCAATGCCTATTATCATCAAGTAATATTTAGGAAGAAATATCTGTTTAAAATGATATGACAAGTGGTACTATAGTTAAGAAATAGGTTCCCCTTCAAAAAAAAGTATCAATGATTCCACAAAAAGCAGAGCAGACAGAAAATTATGTTGTCCATTATATATATACTTATATATGTGTATATACACATGTACATATATATGTGTATATGTACATATTGCTAAATAGTCCAACTTTTTATATCCAGTTCAGTTGGGATTTTCTAACGTATTACACAGATGAATAAAAGGATAAAGATTCCTTGCATTCAGCATTTTTAATAGATTAATTCAATTTTTAGAATGAGAAAGACAAGGCAAAGAGACCAAGTCAAGAGTAAGCTATCCATAGTTTGAGGCTGGACTTACATACATCACATTAATCTATACTTGCTAGGCAATGCTGTCATGTCTAAAGAAAGTATTTTCCCCACTTCTGTATGTGCATTAATCTCACTTGCAACATATTTGAAAGATCAACCTTTATCTTTAATGGTTGCTTTTTGAAAGATAGAACAATGATCTCAATAGCAATTTACCCATACTGCAAGTGACACATTCTATCTGTCCTTTCTAAACAAATACATAATGCATTTAATCGAGTAATCCTAGACCACACTGTTAATCAGCACTGGAATGTAATTTATCAGTACCCATTTCCAGTTTCATTTGCAAAAATAATTAGCTTATGGAATTACGATTATATAAAGAAGAAACTATGTCATTATCTGTCAAAAGTAATGCTAGACATAGCTCTTAGTCATCTTTGGATATGCAAGATTCTGAAAAAATTTCTAAAATCAGACTTAGATGTAACATGACCTTTTCTAAAGCGAACAATTAATGTTCAAATCAGGCAGAAAAGTATTTTTTGAAAACTTTAAGACAATCTATCAGAATTTTTCCATAGCTCCTCAAGTATATGCTAGAAAATAAATGGCTACATAAAATGCATATGGCAAACAAAGATTTGGAAAAAATTCTGATATATTTTGGTTGCATAAGTAGCAATAGGATATTTCCTACAAATGACAACGGAGAATTCATCTGCCAGCATTAGCACTGAGGACATAAGATGAAGGATATAAAATAAAACACATTACAGAATGTTAAGGTTTAATGTATTTTGCAAGTTTTTGGTCAAATCCTGTAAATAGGAGACTTGCTTTAGTGGAATCAAGATTCCACATGAGGGAATAAAAATCAGTAATCACTTTGAACCCCCTAGTCATACTGATCTTCACAGAGAATCAGATTGCTTGCTAATATTACCTAAGCTTACCTGTACTATTAGGCAGTACCTCATGCTTACAGAAAGCTAAAGTTACCTTTAAAAAAGGGTTCACTCAAGTATTCTCACAACATGAGGCATGAAAAGTCATCAGAACAATGGAAGCTGTTCACCATTTAGCAGGATTAGGCCTTTATTTCTTAAAGAGGAAAGCGAGTATTTTAAGTAACCAAAACACAATCAAATTTTCAAGACAGTCACAGAAACTGTTAAGTTGAATATGAGGTAGAACAGCAGGGAATTCAGAAGACAAAACTGCCAGATGTCTTTTGCAGTGGATAACATACCACACTACAAAAATTAGACAAAAAAAAAAACAATCAAAATATGCTCTATCACCAGAAATTCCTGTTCAGATACAAATTACTGCAAGTCATCTCAACCCTGAAATTGAAGAGACATGATATCACAAGAAGAAACAACAATTTCATATTTTCTGATAAAGTACATCATCTCCCTCTTCTACATTCAGCCTTCATTGTTTCATAAAAAGGGGAGAACCACAGAAGTCAATTCCTTATATTGGGGCTGGAGAAAGGGGAGAAGAGAGAGGAAACTCTCTGGATCACCATATAATATGGTGCAAACCAGCAAGATCAACAGTGGTCAAGATAAGACCCTTGTCAGTCCCCCTCAGGCTTCTAGTTCGTTAGTATCACAGACAACACCCTTCAAAACTTACTTTTGCAAGTTTCTAACTTCATGGTAGCCCCTACCTTGTCATACACAGATTCATCACCCTCTAGCTTAAGGTAGCTTAAGTTCTGATGATGATGATATTCCTTTTCATTCAGCTTAGACCATAGAGTTATGTCTTTATGCAGTAAGAAATTAATTACTGTTCAGTAAAACATAACAGTCTACAAAAAGCATCTGCCTAAAGATAATGAAGCCTACATCTGGTTAAGGATTCAAGAGAAAAGGAAAGTCCAATTACCTTATAAATTCCTTAGGATGGAGAAAATGTGTAATTCACATCTAAATCACAAGTATTTGCTTTCTTCTTTCTCACAGAACAAAAAGTAATCCTCAAATGAGCCATATTTCATTGAAATTTACTTTGCATACCTCTCAAGTATAATATTTACTTTGTCATAGATCTTCATGATTATACTGACATCAGTAACAACAGTCTCACAAAAATAATGCCTCAAAAGGGATATTAAACAATCAGTGTAGACTAAATAATTAATTAAAATACATATATTATTCTGGAATTAATCTTTGATTATAGACATATAGTGAAAACATCAGTCTATATTCACACAGCCTTTGAAATGGAGTCCTGGACATTTTCTTGTAGAAACATGTGTCCCCATCACTTGGATTAAACAAAATCCTTCAGCAAATTTCGTATCTAGTTTGTGAATCAGCTAGAATAAGACAGGCACTGGAGCAAGGCTCATCCTCTGTTTACCCATGCATGCTGGCCAGAATGTTGCTCTTCTTTAAACAGAGCCCATTCGGTAGAAGTTGGTGTTTACTCACAGAAGTAGAAAAACAAAACCCCTCATCAGAGTCCAGCCAAATAAATTCAAGCCCACATAAGCTTTCTAATTACTACATGGGGCAGTACAGGGCACAGGATATGCTGTTTCCATAAAACAGGTTTCTGTAGCTATGCCTAAATACAGATTTCCATTAATATATTTCTCTTCCCACACCTTCAGGTCAAGATAACTAATTGTAACAATACTAGGTTCTACCAATACATCTCTTACTGCAGCTGCAGCTCCACCCTTTCACATATTTCACACAGCAAAGAGAGGGAATGCAAACAATATATTGCTCAGAGTAATTGTAAATACATAAGAAATGTCATAGTATGAGTTTTCTTCTTTACATAAGAATAGACTGGAAAGTGCATGGAACAAGTAGGCAGGTACTTGGGACTTCCCTCCTGCCCCTTTGTGGCAAGTGGGAAAACCCTGCTATGGTTCACTTCTGCAAGTTAGCAATCACCTTTATTATAAAAATGTAAGACCATTTTGTTTGAAGGACACTTGAAGATTTTTATTTTAAAATACAATTGTATACATGACTGGAAGCAGATTCACCAATTAATTTTCAGTAATTTTCTTTCAAGCTTGTTACTCATGTAAACAATTACAGAAAGCTAGAATTATTTTCTAAATGCATCTGTATGACGCAGGATTAGTGTATATGTATCTTTGCTTTGTCTAATGGAAGGAGCTTTTAGGCTGTGTAAAATGCTAGTGATGGAATTGTCAATCATTCAAACAAGTAAATAGCTTTTTTCCTCCAAATTATGCTTTCAGATTTTCATAGCTACTTAACCTCAGTCCTTCACTACTTGTGAGCTGTTACTTCTGTTAAAGGTCCTTTCTCTCACTCATGTCCAGAAATCTTTATCTTCAGCTACTGGGAAAGTTCTGAGATCCACAGGTCTGCATATTTCTCTGGACTCTGTGAACGTGAACTTCAGACATTGAAATCTGGCAAGTACAGCCTTCAACCAACACCCGAATACTGTTTCATACATCAATCCCAGCCAGGTCAACTGTCATTTGAAGAAAACCTAGAAGCCTACAGCCTGCTGGCTGCAATTCAGGAAGCTCCTTTCTCCACACAGCACAAGAACCTGCCTCCACAGCCAATCCTTTAGAGAGAGACTTCCTCCCATTTGAGCTCGTTATACTCCACAACAGAAAGAGCTACTTGAACAGTACTATCATGTGCCTTTTAGAGCCAAATCCCCCAAGACAATAGGTAAGTGAAGACTGAGAAGGCTGGGCAGGGAACTGACAAAAACAAACTGGGATTCATATGCCTTTGTGGGGCAAACTAACACATTATTTTGTAAAGGGAAAAGGCTACTAAGTGGTAGGTAGTTACAAAAGATTTCCTAATGCAACAGTTTGTTAGGCTGCAAGTAACCTGCTAACTTGGGACTATATTCTCTTCTGGATGTCACTGTGTCAGCTGAAGACTTTAATTAAGTCATTCTGGCTCTAGCTGCTTATTGTTGTCCTTCTTGAAATAAGGTGTCACACCTTCCAAATCTGCTGCCTACTTGCTTGCGTGATAATATACCCTAGCCCATTTTAGTAAGAAAGAAAAGTTGTGTCAGAACTATATTTCTACTGTTTAAATTAACCCAGCTTATTTTTACTCTAATGGGTAAGAAATTGGTTATGTCACAGACGTTCAGGAAAACAAGAGTGCTGGTAAATTCTGTCAGTAAAGGTGGAACTAGAACAAGACATGCATCTAGACTTAATGTTCAGTTTCAGAAAGCTACATAGTTTTTGCTTTTTCTTTTCCTTAAAGGTGCACATAAAGTTACTTGTTACTCCAGTATTAACCTGAGTATCATATTACCAGTTTTAAAAGGAGGATAGAATTATCCTTTTGCTTCAGGGGAGCGTTGTGAAAATCAGCTGGTTGATATTTACAAACCTTTTGTACATCCATGGTAAGCACCACAAAGACCTATAAAATTAACAGTTCTGTGTTCATTCTGTGCTAAGGGCATAGAGCAGAAAAAGCACTGAATACTCTTCAAACCATGACAAAAATATAAATAATAGCTTTGCACTAAATGTATACAATCTTTTAATTAATATATTTTGATATATTAAAACACATACACAAACAACCATAACCGCTGCTATTGCACAAGCAGCTGTGATTTCTTACTATTAACAGTAATTTCCTATTAATCTTAGCAAAGCTACTTCAGTCA
Source organism: Haliaeetus albicilla (assembly GCF_947461875.1). Classification (NCBI taxonomy): domain Eukaryota; kingdom Metazoa; phylum Chordata; class Aves; order Accipitriformes; family Accipitridae; genus Haliaeetus; species Haliaeetus albicilla. Next base: position 28,530,026 of record NC_091486.1, read on the forward strand.
AGTTCTTTGTGATGAGAAGGCACCTTGAACCAAATCACAATAATCTGGACTAAACAATCTGGACTAAATCACAAGTATAGTGCGTAGTGACAAATGGTATATACACCGAGGAAAGACATTTGGGTTAGTATTTTCTGAATATTCTAAGTGTATGGAGCACGGTGTAACAGATGGATGGAGAGAGTGTGTCCTGATAAATTACATACATCTCTGTTCCTATTTGAATTGTAAATACCATGTTGATACAAGTTACCCTGTGAATAAGTTGCAGTACAGGCTTACATAATCTTCTGCTAAAGTGAAGTGTCGAAAAAAATGCTTGCTGTTAGCTAGAAGCATGACAGAGTGATTTGAATGCAAGTAAAAAGCAGTTAATACTGAATACTGTCTCTGTAAACAGATTTTGGTGGATTTAGCTCCATCATTTATAAACCAAGAGACTAAACATAAAATGCAATTAGGATATTGAATGTCTTCAGTACTAAATCCCTTGCGAATTGCTACAAGAAACATGGAAGCTGTCACTGCATTTTAGTATTTTATAAAAACAACAGTTTTTTCCCCACTATTCTCATATTAATATGAATTTTGGAAACATTCCATCTCCTGCTTCCTTGAAATGAAGGTATCCAGCACAATGAATATAAGGCTGGGCAGTTGAAACTAAAGTCTACTTTTAAATCTGATCCAGACTTTCATGCTCACTTTGGGTGAGTCCAGCTGCATCCAGACTGAAACTGGGAATGCTTCCCATCTTATGGATTTCGGTGTGCATCTTGACTACATGATGGGAGGAGACTGGGTGGGCACTATCACATGAAGTATCACAGGCAGGAAACTCAGTCACACCGGAGAGAAACGATGTCATGCAGTGCAGGTGCAGCCTTAAACAATCTGTCTTGGACAAAAACCTTGCTAAATTCTAAAGCCTCTTTATTTAGTGAGGAAAAAAATGTAATCAACAGGTTAAGGACTAAAATTAAATAATCACTATAGCCATGAACCATAAGCTGCTGTAACATTATGCAAGGTCTATTTTCCAGTGCCAACTGACACACAGCTAGCTAGCTAGAAATCATGGCTAAAAAAGTTATTACTGCATGACCCATATTTTATGTGCCTACTGACATGTGGCAGGAAGATATATGCAATATATAGGCTTTCGCAAATGAATGTAAATTCCTGTATTTTGACCTTCTCCTCAAAAATCCCGTGTTTCCACACTGCCTGCACAAATAGAATGTCTCAAAATGCACATGCTCAAACCTTTCCTCTCTGTTACTGCACTCACAGGGTCTTGAGAGTTCTTTAAAAGAGAAAGGTGATAAATTGCCTTTTATTATGTAAGCACAAGATTGAAAATTCCTGTGTTGTACACCTTCCATAGTATTAAAAAAAATACAGATAATGGTAAGGTAGAATTGACTTTATGAATTGAGAAATTTCTAAAGATGTTTGCAAATAAGTGTCCTACAGTACTGTGATATTTTCTTTTGTATCTCAGAGCCAGAAGAGATTTTACTTTAAACTACTCATTAATAGAAATAGTTTTATCTTTGTAAAGCCGTTTCTCTCAATTCAGAAAACTGTAAGACGGGCTCCCTCTAGAGTCTTATCTCTGATACAAACTTTGATGTATAAAAGACTGCATAGGTCGTTTATATTTGCCAACATCCTACTTAGTTCTCTTCCAAAAAAAAGTTCTGAGATGCCACTAGTGAAAAAACCCTTCGCATTCCCAGTTAAATAGGTTTACGTATTTGTACAGGTCAATTAAATTCTTAACAAAGTGCAGTAAATTTTGCTCTTCCATATATCTATCACAAGATCCAAATAAATTTCAAGATATGTCAAAAACCTAAAGCTAAGCCTAGAAGTGGAATCCTCTATCTGTATATAAAAAAATAAATATATATATAAATCTTTTAAAATGCATTATATGTACATAAAAACATCTCTTCCCCCTTGAACACCTCTTAAAGTTGTTTCAGTAATTCAAGTAGAACTCACAGCAACCTGCAGTTTGATCTTGTTTGATTCAGGTCAGTGGATGCTTTCCCACTGATATGAGCATGAGAACATGCAAGCAGATTATCAGCTCCACAGTAACTAGAGAAGGACATAAAAATGCGGGTGGACAACTTTTGCCATCAGCTAGTGAAAATTGTATTATAACTCATATCCATGGAAGACATATTCTTGTCCTCCACCCAGAAGACAGAGAGTGTGGAGTGGAGATGGTGAGCGGCAGAATGAGACTGGGCTGCATCTTCTTCCCCCCCCATCAAATACGCCAGGGAAGCAGAGCCGAAGCAGCATAGATGGGGGAGTAGGCTGAACCAGGAAAAACACTGGCATTGTTACATTTTCTTCCCTAAGCAAAGGGAAATCATATTGTGAATCTCAGGATATAGTCCCTGACACAATTCCATGAGCAGCTCCATGCAAATACATAGTACCTCTTTCTCCACCTAATACAAGCAGCAGTGATGAATCCTAGGGACAAGGAATACAACAATTTTACAACAATAAGCTGTTTCATGTCATTTTCTATAAACTAGTAAAACAAAAGAAACAACCAACCAAAAAAAAAAAATCTTTTGAGCGTATAAAATCCCAGTGTAAATCTAGCACCTTCCCAGCCTTGTGTTTTTACATTCTTTTGTTTCTCACTCATTGGGAAAGAAAACACAAGACTGCCTTCAGAAAAATATATTATATTGTAGATGTGACAGCCTCTTCTAGAACAAAGAGATTATTATTTCCTCATAAATCTGACAATTACAATTATGTAGTTAACACAGCTGCACATATATAAATTACAACCAAAATAAACATGTGGATTAAAATCTGTCATTGGCAGAGATACAACAAATCATAAATGCTTCCTTCCCTCACTTCCTAATCTAGGATTCATTCTCTTATTTTGCTTTACATTTCTAGATCTAAATCTCATATTGTACTTAAATAAATTAAAAAAACCTAGCACATCACTAGATTAAGATGGCTATTAAGTTTTCTTCAGAACAGTTAAGAATAGTTTTCAGATTTTTTTTTCCCCCACTGCAGATTATCAGTTAACTTACATTTTCCATTTGCAATGTACTAAGTGCATAGCTAGGGCTGATATCATAGTCATCCTCCGCAGAGTCTGGCAAGGAAAAGGTATAAGAGGTAAAGACAGGTATAAAGGTACAATCTCTTAAAAAACAGTGGCACTGCTTAAAAGAATATGTTGAATAGCATCATGCAGTCCCTTAGGCTTTTGCTATGTATATGCCAGAGTTCAGTCAGTTAATAGGACTACAGGCTTAGAGAGCAACAATATTCTAGAAAAGTTTCTGATTTTTTAAAATCACCTTATATTACTGAGTAAGCACCAAGACAAATAGAAATAAATGCATTCTGTCATATTTTCCTTTATGCTTCAGTGCAAAATTACATGTGTAATTATATCACACAAATTTTCATTACTAATGCAGTTAAGACTTCCTTCTAGTTTTGCCTATTAATAAAACAAGCTAGCATCTGTTTTTATGGGTTGGAAAGGATTGTCAAATATTACATACAACATCACATAAGTTTTCAAACACAAAATCAATTCAGGACCTTCTACAAATCTCACTCTGCCATGAATTCATATTAGCTTCCTTCTTTCACAGGTCCTATAGCTCCCCAAAAGCTGGGTAAAAGATGGGTTTGGGGTTTTTTTTTTAGTATACTTGGAAGGTAAGTTTTTGAAAAATAATTAAAGGAATAAATCACTATCAATGTGCGTTTGTTCAGGGAGAACCCCTTTTGGTAGCTCTGTATTTTATTTAAAAGTCAACATTCATCCCAAAACCTGAATATACTGCATCACACAATACACCATCAGAAAGCATAGTAACATTTAGTCTGTGATTAAAATAACTTTATGACAACATCCTACAAAAATATGTTCAAACATGAATAAATTAAGTAGTTACTCTAAACCACTTGTCTCCTGATTTCCCTAGGAAATCAGCAGACACAGCAGCCAACCCACCACCCTACCTCAAGCAGGATAACTTTGCAGCTCCATGCTCTTATTGCAGCTAGTCCAGCAGACTGTTTGGCCTGGGGCCGAGCCAAGGCTAGGCATTTAATATTCCTAATCCAAAACCAAGGCAGCACACTTCTTGGAACTCTTATTTGTAAGGTAGGTGGGATGAGTGAAAGCAGAGGGATCTGAGCATTAAATTGCCAAATCCTCACTGAGACAAGCACCATGTTTTCTCCCTTCCTAAGAGGCAATAGTTAAAAATATCCCTTTCAGCTAAGCCTGGTACCTTCTGATCCAGTGCTCTCTGTAACACTACTACTGCTAGTCCATCCTGCCACTGAGATCAGTGCAGTTACATGAGCACAGCTCCTCTGTGCTGCAGTCCATTTCAGACAAGTGCCTGCAGTCAAACATCCTTGGCTTTACCAGTGGCAGCAGCTCCAGGTGGGACCTGAGCCTAGGCAGGACCCGGGCCCCCCACCAGCAGGCCCAGGTCCCACTGCAAGGCCACGCACACTGGCAATGCCCTTCTCCAGCAAAACTGGGATCTGCCCACCTCTCGGCTTTGCCATTGTTCCGGGGCAGGACCGAGCTGACTAAGTGCAGACCCACGCCTGCCATCCGCCAGCACAGCCATGCAGCTCAGCTTCAACTATGGCAGTGGTTGAATACTGACATTGCAGTTGTTTACTCTAAAAGCAACTACACAAAGCTCTTAGTAAATATCACATTTTTGAACAAATGCCAAGCAGTTAAAAATTGCTTACATATTTACAATAAATATCAAAGACCGTCAGCGTTGAAGCATGTTGATTTGCAGTCTGTGTAGGAATGCGAGTTTATGTAACAAAAATGAATCATAGTAACTTTGGCTTCCACCACATTCTGATAAATTCTTGGATCACATTAATACATTATGGCTGTTTCTACAGCTGTTAAATCTATTACCTCGATTGTACAGACTTAAGTTCTGCAAACATTCACGCACACAAACATCCTTTTTTTTTTTTTTTTAATGTATAAAGCAGTTCAGTGCAGTCATGGGTCTTTTTTTTTTTTTTTTTAAACAAATGCACGTGAATGCAAAGTGCCTACAGAACTGAGACCACATATGCTAAACAGTTTCCTCTTACTTTGAGAAGTATTTATTTCATAACAGCCCTACTAATATCCTTATAAGAAATCACATATTATTACAACCTTTCACCTTAAACATAAATTGAGGACAGAGTTAACATGAAACATAAGCATTTTTTCTTAATTCAAATACCACTTAGTAAAAAAGTTGAAATAAACTGAGATTTCCACAGTTGCGAAGAGGACACTGTAACAATTCCCAGTGAGTTCAGTAAAATTCTACCAGTTCACACCACAGGGAAAGCAGTTCTCTGTTCAGGATCCAGTCCAGCAACCAGACTGGGCATTTAAAACACTCTGTATTTCAACTTTAGCACATACATTTATTTCAAGAGTCTCCAGTGCAAAATGACGGAATTGATAGATGCTTTAAAAAGCTAGTGTTTATTAGAAATCTTCACTTTATTACAATTTCAGCATAGAAGTTAAAACTATATGATGATTCAGAGCACGAATTAGGAATCTATTTATGGATCATGAATTTTAACAGGAGCACAGGGAACAATTTTAAAGGAATATAGATAAAAATAATGTCATTAACATCAGTTTTAAATTAATGAGCCAAGTTTAGTTGGTTATCACTCCTCAGGCTCATTAAGGATATCTGAATGTGAATCACAAGAAATTTAATATAATAATTGGGTTTATCCATCAGGCTTTTTAAACATTTTCTTTTCATCAGAAATTATAAATACAAAGTAAATAAACAGACAATGCAAATCAATCAGTTTTAAATTCTCTGTACTATCTCAAAGGCTTAAACTGCAGCACCCTGTACAGTCAGATGTATAAACAATGATATATGTCATACTAGTGGAAATGAATGCTTTTTCTCACAATGCCACCTTCAGAAATCAACTAAGCATGGTACCTAGCACAAAAAACCCATTGTATGTCAAGACAGCTACAATATCGGTAGAAGAGGTCATGTTAATACAGCACATAAGCATATGCAATTCGATGTTGCAGTTATTCTAGCACATGTCCTTAATGAATAAACTTTTATCTACTTGCAAAGTGGAAGGGGCAGCATCACGACTACGAACAACAGCAGTCAAACACCGGTTCCATCCTTTAGTATTAAAATACTAAATAAAACCGAAGGAATGACCTATGTTCCCAAAGGGAGGATGATTTTTAATCTCAGTGACAACAGAACAGTTGTGTCTCTAGTCTGCAAACAAGCTACCACACAGTTTGCTCCTACTGTGTATGAGAACATGTCCAGATTTGCTGAAGACACAGCATGTAGTGGAAACCACACATGTTACGCTTCAAGTTAGAAGAAATGCAACAGCCATGAGGAAATACGGAGGCACAAAGACAAGTACAATGCCATTGTGACAGGCTCGTACGCTGACAAGGAGTGGTGCCCTGCATAAATAGCACCATACAGCCCCATCACAAACCCCTTGCTCTGCAGAGCATTTACAAGAATAATGCTCATGATGTCAAAGGAAATATTGTTGTGAATAAATGTTCATCAGTGAAAGTAAAAGATCATAACCTAAGCCATTAATATGAAAACTACTAATCTTTAAATAACTAACCCAATATGACCCCAGCAGTCACTTTCACTGCCTTTGACAAGCATGATTTGATATTCTCTAGCCTAAAGCTGCCCAACTTTGCCTCCTTCAGCCCAATTTGCCTAATCACTGACTCTTCTTTCTCCTTTTTAACTTTTGTCTCTGCTTCCTGTGAATGGAGCTTTTCCTAGTCCAGGTAGCTAAATTTGGACTAAAGGGTCTACAGGGAATAAATGCACTCTCTAAAGAGCACAACTCCCAGGCATAAACCCATGAATGGACAGTGGAAAACCTGGGCTTCAGCCTGGAGCATATCATTCAGCCACACTTACACAAGCAGACACACACAAGCAGACCTAACATTGAAGAAAGAGAAAGCTCTGCAATGAAGGAAGGAAGTAGGACAAATAGAGTTGTCTCATTTCGTCCTAATTCAGATCATCAGCTTAAAGTCAAACAATTTGACTTGCTGTTCATGGGCCATAGCCATAGTACATAGTTTGTGAAGATGGGAAATCTTAGTGCTGCAGTAAGAATGCTTCATTTTGTTTCCAAACTGTGCCAGACAGCTCAGAATTGCTGAAAAGGGGCCAGGGCAGCATGCAAACTGGCAATAAGTCAGCAGAATTAGAGTAGGATGCTAAAAATCTGAAACCCCCAAAGGGAAGTTTAAATGATAAACGAGAAGAAGCAAGCCCATCTTGCATTTTGACTAAATACTGTGAATATTAAGAACGGCTTCCATTTGTTTGTGCTTTTTTTTTTTTTTTTGTACATTGACAGGTGACTGCCACTGCTATTCTCCCCGAAGTGACACATTCATCATCATTTTTTAAAGTTTCTGCTTTGGTTTTAAACTTTTTGAAGAGCTGCACTGTTGTTATTCTTCTGCTCTCTTTAATAAGAACTACTTCAAGGGTATGAGGAACTGAATCATCAATATTTAAAACTTCAGATGTTTAAATACTCAGACAACTCCACCATTTGCTACACTGTGGCAGTTTGTATGGCCCCCTGTATGTGAAGTCTCACTTCAGGAGATGTGGAGCTCTTTAAGACCCAGTCAAGTTTATGGATGCATTGTATACAAATTAGTTACCCTTGTCCTTAAATTATTACTGAAGTAGGAAAAACTGTTAAGCCATGACAGAGTAGGAGGAAGACAGGAGTTTTGGGATCAAATCTGTCAAAATTTTTAACCTTTTAGTGGACTATAATGAAGCCATCTCTGAACATCTCTTCAGCTAACATGTCTGAAAATCCTATAAAATATTGTAACTCAAAGTTTATTTCTATAAAACAATTTATCCTATTTTCACTTAAAAAAGAACACGTGTTAACACTTGATGTTCTTATAATGATGTTTGTATATATTAAACTGTGCATTAAAACAGGTATAAACATTTCTGGGAGGCCATTAGGAAACAAAATGAGGTGCAAATCCCTGGAATGTACAGAGGAAAAAACACTTTATAACACCATAATCAGGAATTCAAAAGATCAATGACTGGCAGACCAAGTCAGACAGAAAGTACATTTTTGCATTCGAGATCGGTAAAGAAACCCTTAAACTGTGAAGTATACGTTACAGGAAACTTCTGCCCCCACAGTCATACCTCATTTTATCTCCTCATCTTTTCTAAACTGTCAGAAACTGTCCTTCTGACAAGCACCTTGCAAACAGCTTTTCAATTGCATCAGAGAATCTCCATATACACTTGAAAGTTACAGTCAAATAAAGCTCTGCCTCTTTATAAGACCACAGTCCATTTACAGAAGATTTTGAAAGTTTGCTAACAAGGCTATGTAATTCCTGGTGGGCTCCTTTGAATATTTAGGGTTTAGTTTGGATTTGGCAGTGGCTTTCATTTGTGCAAGGGTTCCCCAGGAATTCTGCCACCGGGAATGACTGAAGAGACATATCCTTTCTGCTCACACCCCTTCTCCTGCCAGCTCCACATAAATGAGACCATGTTGATTCTTTAGCAGCCTGCAACAGGAATTATTTTGCAGACACCATGGCCTGAAAGCTGTATCCTATGACACTTTCAGCTACTAACCATTGATGAAATAGTTTGCAGGAGCAGGCCAAGCTGCTGAATGGAAAAAAGTAAAACCCAGTTCCTCCTAAATTACCCACCATGCATCATACAGAAACCTTCAAACTGCTGCGATCTGCTTTAGCTTTTGATCTTCTCTAAACTGCTAGTAGGCACAAAAAACTTAAATGACAAAAATTGATAACTTAAAGTTCAAAACGTGCTAAAATGAACAGAATTTCTGCTCAAAATCCTCTTCATTAACAATTACTGCATATTTCACTGCAGAAAAAAAAGTCCTTAGGAAAGCTGAATGCTAATTTTAAAGCAATCAAAAATTCATAGATGTTTTAAATTACAAGAAACGGCTCTAACATCTTGACTATTTAAACAGAAGCAGATGGTTTACATGGCTTTACTGCTTAATTAAACATGTTATATATTCTATAAAATGATATCTGATGGCATTCTTTCCGATTGGCTTTCTAAATCTAAATTACAAAGTAATTTTATGTATGCACCACATTAACCAGAAAAATAATTAAAATATTCATATCCAATACTAACTTACCAACCTGGTTTCTACTTTCCAATACATGTGAAATATCTAATTGTCCACCTCTTTCCTATGTCTTCTTCATGATAATACTAACATTTTTTCATAATTCTACTGTAGGGTTCGGCGTTCGGAAGATCTCGCGATGTCACGGAAAGTTAGAGGGTTAGTCGCAGCCTTATGATGTGTCTGTAATCCCACCTACCCTTGTTAGTATAAAAGGAATTGACTGCGCAATAAAAGATGGAAGTTGGCGCTCACACTGTGTGTGTTATCTGTCTCTTTCCCTGGTCTGGGGTTGACCAGTGATCTAATTGTGGCACCTTGACAGGCAGCGAACGCTACATTCTACTGGGTTCCTTTATTTTAAATAGTCCTAATTTAAAAGCCAATATTTCAGATTTTCCCTTCCTATCCCCTTTACAAAAACAAAAATAGCAAAACAGGAAAAATAAGATGGAATTTACTTTATGAAGACCTTAAAACCAGCTCCAAACAAGATATTAGTATGGATGCTACTATGATAGTAAGATACAACTACTGATGAGTGTGAAAGACATGAGAGAGATGATAATGTAGAAGGATTAAAGAAATTGCTTAGAATTCATGTCATGAAAAAAAGACAACTGGGAAAAGGTATGCTGTTCCCAAGCATCCCAGGGGAAAATAAAATCAGGTTACGTAGTTCCACAAAGCCACAATCACATGGTTGGAAGAAAAAGAGGGATGCAAAGAAAAGACTGAGCATATTGAGTAAAGTTTTCATAAAATCTTTACCAAGTACAAATTTGATGTGGTAATTCCAGCAAAAGGAAGGGTTTCACAACTATTTATAGTTACTGGCATGACTTTTTAAAGCTGATTCAAAACAAACATAGTAAAAGGTAGAGATAGACAAAACAACAATATAATTACTGAGCCGGGGGCTTGTTTAACTGCGTGACTACTAACGACAACCTTAGATTAGAACGAACTTCATTTTGTTCCCATGGCTTATAGTTCAAATTGGCAAGAAAAGGTAACATCATTCATTGCGCGCATAAATGGCCCTGCTCAGTTACACTTCAGTATGATCCTTACGTAAGCAGATGACAAATGCCTATCACAAAGTGAAGCATGAGGTTGCTTTTAAGTGACTTGTGAGTCATGTAAAGTCATTAGGGCTGCAAGTCATTACACCCTTCACATAAATCAAAAGTTCTGGCATTAGGGCATGTTGCACATTTTAAGCTACAACAGCTTTTCCTGGTTCTTTCTGGGCACTTGTTCAGCACTCTGCAGCTCAGAATTCCACAAAACTTTGGGGGCCTCACCTGCTCCTCTTAACCCACACAAGCCCATGCCAACGAGCAGGGGAGCAAAGCAAAACATTCATAGATATTCTTTAATTGATAAAATGCAGCTATGCCACAGCACAGTTCTTTATATATGACCAGTACAGTGTAGAAAGAGAAATAACCCTCTTTTCCCATCTAGACCTGCAGACATGTATTTTGAATAAATGTAGCAGTTAAAAAAAAAAAAACAACTGAAGCATTTTATTGAGTAAATCAGAGTATCAACTTGAAAAACAAAATTGCAGTAATATGATAAAACTAGGATAGTTAGCTGTTAAAGTGATCAGAATCATTAAGACAGTATAAGAGCGTCTGCTCCCCATCTCCTTTAATTAGGCATTCAAAACCACTAACAAAAAGAACAGCAGAATAACTCATGGAACTCACATTAATTTAAATTAAGTTAAAGTTATTATTAAAGTTTTAATCATAACTGAAGATCAAGAAATCCCTGTTCTTCTATTCCTCTAGCTAAACAAGAGAGCTTTTACACTTTTCCACAAGACATCATGCATTGCCTTCTAGCTGCATATGAGTTCAGAGAGAGAACTGATTTCACTTACCTAGCAGTTCCTTATATTCCTCTAGTTGAAGCTTGGACTGAAAAAAAGGAAGAAACACTTGACAGTTAGTTACAGTAAACTAACTTAGGACTGGCATGTTTCATGTTTTAGCATGCTTTCTTTCCTTAATACCCCTGAAAGACTTTATGTATCATCATGCGCCAAATGAAATTTTAATGATTCCAAGACAATATCCCCATCCCATCTGAAAGACCCCAAGTCACTGAATATGCACATAAACAGCCAAATGTTCCAACAAAAAGTCAGTCCTTCTACAAGAAGTCTCATTTAAATTCTGAAAATGGACCATATTGAAATGAATAGTGAAAATGGACATAACCATTAAGAAGGAAATATAAACATTTCAGCAGATATGTTTTTCACCATTAGTTTGACAGATGTTTTGATTTCTGTAACTTTGTAATAACATGAAAATTATAAACTAATTTCTCAGGTACACTCTACTGGAGTATAATATTTTCTTCTTTGTTGACTAAACAGGTTTTTTCCCCCCAAATATTTCACAATGGAAAAGTTTGTTCAGATAGCCAAGACTGAGAGGCAAACACAAAAAGCAGGAATCAATTCACTTTCAACAATGAGTCTTAGGTGCTTCTACGTTAGTTTGACATCGGCTGAGGTATCTAACTCATGTTTGGTTTTGTCTATGTAAACAAGATTAAGTTCAAAGAGTGAACCATAAGACTATTTGAGATAATTTCAAACCAAGCAAGCGAATGGAGGGGCAAACGGCTAGAAATTCTGGATTACAGGCATTGCAATATAATCCACAGTTATCTCTGAAACAGAAAATTCTTGCAGTCTTCTTGCAATGTATATGTATTTGAGAACCTGCTTTCCAGGCCCTGTTCATACGACCAAGTATGTTTTGTCTCCACAAACAGTAACAACTGGTAGCAAGCTCAATAGTTGGTAACAACTCTTGAACTTTTAAAAGAAGTTCACCCCATCCCCCAAGACTCCTATCACTTCCCAGTCCCTCCACAACCCTCTTACTGGACTTAGCTGTTAGCCTGACCTCAGCGAGGAGGAGCACCCCAGTGCCCTCCAGGAGGGATCCAGCGACCCAAATTACACTTTGGGTGTTATTTGCGCCGCTGTCCTCTGCCCAGCGGGAAGAGCTGCGTTCAGCGGGAAGCCTCCAGCGACGTCTTAGGCCTGTTTGTCCTCAGACATTTACGCCGCTGCGGACGCGTGTCAGGAAAGGCGAGTGACCGGCTGCGGGGGGACCACCGCATCCCTCTGCCCGCCCTTGGGAGCCTCTCCCCGCCACCGGCCTCGCCGAGGCGAGGGCAGCTCTGCCAGCAGCAGGGAAACGCCCCGAGGAAGCGGAGCCCTCCGTCGTCTTTTATCTGGAAAGACCTGTGAGGCGTCCCCGGACAGGGCTCTGGGCACAGACCGGAGAGCCTGGGGCGGGCTCTCCTCAGCAGCCGCATCGCGCCGCTCCCCCCCCCCCTCCTCCTCCACCACCCTACCACTTGCACTTCTTTATTCCCAACCCCCTCGACCCGTGGGGGCTCCCTGGGGACGCGGCGTGACGGCTGCCTGCGGGACCCGCCATGGTGCCCACCGCCCCGCCTCAGCCCCGGCCGCGGGCGGCTGCAGCGCAGGCTGCCGAGGGGAGGGCAGGGCAGGGCAGGGCAGGGCAGGGGGCAGCAGCAGAGGCCGGGCAGAGGGCGGGCCCGGCTGTGGCAGGGGCAGGGGCCGGGGCCGGGGCTCCCCGGCAGGGAGCGGCCGGCAGGAGCCGAGCCCCCCGCCCGAGGCGGGCGCGGCGGCCACGTCAGCCCCGGAGCCGCCCCGCCCGCCTCCGGCCCAGAGCCGGATCCCGCCGCGGGCCGCCCTTCCGCCCGGCGCCAGGGTGAAGGCGCCGCCGTCCCATGCTGCCCCGCGCCCGGCCCGCTCCCTCCGCCGGCTCCCCGCCGCTCTGAGGCGCCGGCCGGCTCCGCTGCCCTCCCTGCTGCCCTCCCTGCAGCCCGGTAAGCGCCGCGCCGCTTCCCCGGCGCTCGGCTGGCACCGAGGCCGCGCCAGCGGGGAGAGGAGAGGAGGGGAGGGGAGGGGACCGCGCGGCAACCCCGCCCCGGCGGCGGTGGCGGCGGCGGCGGCGGCGGCGGCACTCTCCCGCCGCACGCCCCTTCTCCCGCCGCAGCCCGGCCGCCCCCCGGCCTGGCGGGGCTGTTACCTCCGGCCTCGCACCTCCGCGTCCCGCCGGCCCCCTTCGCCGCCGCGGCGGCTCCCATCGCCGGTCCCCGAGCTCTGCCCGGCTTTATCTGCGAGGGGCGTCCGCCGCCTCCTTGGCGGGCAGCCCTCCGCCCCGGAGCGGCGGCTGGCTCAGAGCTACCGGGTCCTTTCGGAAGACATGTCCCCCTGCGAGACTAAAAGTAAGTTTGAAGGAAAAGTGTGCCCTACTAAACGGGCTTTTTTGATGCCATCTAAGCGGCTGGTATTCAGTGTCGCTCAGTAGAGCTTTGCGTGATTACCTCATTCACGATGTCCATAGTAGAGATGGTCTCTCACTCGCGTGGTCTTCAGACAGCAGGCAGTTAGCCATCAGGAGACGTAATCGTCACACGCAGTCTGCACGAGCCGGCCTTGGGGTTCTGTACTAACACGTATTTATTGAATAAGAAGGAAAATGTACTTAATTGCTTTTTCCTCCCTCCTCTTACAGGTTGTAACTTTTGCAAGACTTGTGACATGAAGTAGGACAGCCAGCATTTTGAAGAGTTCTGTCATAAATACGGCTGTATCTCTGAACGTTGGTGGATTTACTGGAGAGTCTTCCCAAAGCCTCCTCGAATCAGAACCCATAAACTTTCTAAAAGCTTCATAATGGAATTCTTAGTATCCAAAGGAGATTATATTAGATATTTCAAAAGATCTTTATTGCTAGTTTTAGTATGTGTCATAGTTCTTGTGTGCACTGATCAGGACTACTACAGTTTACTTGGAGTATCCAAAGAAGCAAGTAGTAGAGAAATACGACAAGCATTCAAAAAACTGGCATTAAAGTTGCACCCTGATAAAAACCAGGTAAGTTACATCTTTAACAGGTCAAAGTTGTTGAGTTCGTGGATCTTAATGTTTAAATAAAAAGTGGTTTTAATTTATCTAAAATGTTTCTCTGCTCTTGTGAAGTAACATAACCACCTCGTAACATGCTTCCGCTCAGATTTTCTGCAGAGAAAATTTACAAAAAGGGATAGACTGGTCATGCATTGCTGTGTTGAATTTGGGCCATATTAAGTTGCTGTGGTGAAAAAAAGAGCCAAGATCATTTAATTCTCTTTTATATTTTTGTAAATAGAAGAAAATTTGTCTGTACGTAGTACCTTGTTGGTAAACTGATGAGTTTGTCTCTTTCTGTTTAGCTTAGGGGAACTTACTGTTACCCTAACATGAAGTCTCATCTAAACAGCAAACAATACCAGCCTGTACTGAGACATCAATCTCCAAGTATCGAATAGGACAAAGCAGAAATTCTGGGACTGCCGAGGCATAACAAGGGAGGGTAATAAGGAGCTCTAGAATAACCAGAGAGAGAAGACTGGGAATGGCTCAGTCTGTGCTACCATATTTTTCAAAGTACAAAGAAATCACTTTTAACTTTAAACATCATCAGTTTTTCCTCAAGATTTCCTGAAATAATCAGAAATTCACAGGAAATAGGAGGTTTTGGATCTTTGTATGTGCAACTGCCCCTGCACAGAGCCCCAGAAGACAGTAATGTTCCATATGAGCTCAGGGCCCTCCTGCACAGAATACATTGAAGCCTCTGAGGCACTAATGTTTTACAATGGATTTGAACATGACAAAGCTCAAAGAGAAATCCAAATCTCAACAAAGTTAGAAATGCCAGCTTGTAGCTATTAACTGCAAGTTTTGTTTTGCCTGTGTTGATACCTTCAAGATAATAACATTTTGGGTCAGATTCTGTAGTGTCCAAGTATGCAAATACTACTAAATATTTTTCAACAAGTTATTTTCAACATTAAAGATGATAGAAGATGAAGCCATTACACAAATTCTGTAATGGTAATTCATTTCATGTGTATCTAGGTAAATAAGTCAAGAATCTTTAAGAAGTGTCTTTTGAAGGAAACGTGTAAGCAGAAGTTAAAAGGGTGGGAGAGTGCTGCAGACTTTGCTACAACTTTATACTGCACCATCTCAGAACCCAAACTGGGGTTCAAAATATGTCTGGAGATTTTTCACTGTTCTAATTCCAAAGCTACCTAGAACCAGAATGCTTTTTAAATAAAAAAGGGGGCCTTTGTCTACACCGTAAGATCAGAAAGGATGAATCTGGCTTTATAGCAGAGATTTTCAAACTGGACAACTGGGGATTCTAGGGGAGTAGAAAAGATTGCAGAGGAAATGGTAAGTCTTCATTCTTAAGTATTTTTTTTTTTCTTCCATTGGAGAAAAAGAGTTGAAAGAAGAGAAATCACTGGAGAATGTTACAGCCTCCTATCAGTTTGCTTTGATTTCAGTTGGTACTTCAGTGAGGATGAAGAAATGAGAAGACGCATCTGGCTTCAGGAAAGGAAAACTTTACTGTAGTTTGTTTGGAGATCACTGTGTAATGTCTGTTTCCATCACAACTGACATCTTTAGTAGGGATTTAAAAATATTTCCAAAGATTATTTTCTCAGCATTATATGTACAATATGGTTTATTAATCACTTACTAATTATAGTTTCCCTTACATAGAATGACCCAAATGCACATGAAAATTTTTTGAAAATAAATAGAGCATATGAAGTACTTAAAGATGAAGATCTACGGAAGAAGTATGATAAGTACGGAGAGAAAGGTCTTGAAGATCAGCAGCAAGGAGGTCGTTATGAAAGCTGGCACTATTATCGCTATGATTTTGGTAAGTTATGATGTATATTTGCGATTTGCTTAAAACAGTCACAAGTAAATGCAATATTCAGATGTATATCAGATCTTTTTATGCATTTCTCATGCATCCTCTCCTGATTTCTGCCTGCTCTATTCTTTTCCTGTAGCTGTCATTTTCTCTCTGTTGACCCAGTCTTTTATTTACTGTGTTAATGGCTACCCAAAAATACCAAAAATGTAGTAATATGTTTACCTAGCCTTTTGTTCCTGCTGCTTTCCTTTTTATTGGTCATCTAACTTCTTGTTTTTTTCTGAAGTGCAAAGCTTTTTTTTTTTTTTTTTTTCCCCCACTTAAATTCCACTGTTTATGTTTCATCAGTATGCTTTTTAACTCTTTAATGCAGGAAGACCTTTTTTGTTTAGATAAAGTATTCTCAATTGGATTTTGAGAGATTTTTGCACCGTCAACCGTATTTTATATGCAGTTACACAATTAGAGATGAGTAAAGATGTAGTAGAAACTTAAAAAGTAATAACAGAATCATACCTGAAATGATCTTGAGACAAGTTATTTAATGTTTGTCTCAACCAATTTTAGGTAGTTGTACGGAAAGGCTGGAATAAACCATTCTCAGAGCTGCTGTAACAGGAGTAAGCTAAAATAGGGACCTGAGAACATGGTTTGATTGATACGAAAGAAAAAGTTTTTCTGGTGTAGTTTGATTTAATATATCCCAATCTTTTAAAAAGTAATGTCTGTGCAAATTGAAATTGAATAAACCAGAGGTGCAACTATCACAGGAAAATATGGAAATTATCCTAAAACTTCTTCAGATAAACAGATTTAAGAAATTTTATCTGCCTGAAGTTGCACTGCTTGATTGAGAAACAATATCCTTGCATATGTATTAACCAGTCATTTGGAGATTTTAATATTTTTACATTTTATATATGTGTGTGTGTGTGTATAAAAATAGATATATATACCTATGGACAAGTGTATGTATAATGTATATATGATATACAAATGGACAGTAATATAAAAAATACCTTGTCACCTGTAGAAATTAATTTCTCTTATTATTTATTTGCATTTAATCCTTGTATACCTCAGGTGAAATGGCATCTCACCATGTTAGGTACTGTAAAAGATCTGTAGCCATAGTAGCATAATACAATGCTGTCTAATAGTATTTTTGGTATCTCTGCACTGCCTTTCTTGCGTACTTGAAGTAGTAGACTGTTTTGTAGTAATGTTCTAGGTAGGACTGGTTAGCTTTTTAGAAAAGCTGTCTTACTTACCTGTATTCTGTCCACATTATTCCACAGCATTCACACATTCTGTTAGTGGAAAATCTTGTGGCTGAAACGCCTTTGTGATCTAAATAGTTTAGATAACCAGAGGCTGAGAGAAGAAGTGAAAGCTTCTAGACATTACATATAGCACTCTCACTGAGAGCTGTAGCTTCCTGGATTTTAATCTGACAACTGGTTGATGTTATTTCTAATACTCTTGCCGTAGCAGTGGTAGTTCAAGTTCTCTGCTCACTCGGTGGCTGGTCTACTAAAACACCGAAAGAACTGTTCTGTTCTGTTGGTGGCTTTTGTAGCATGAGGGTGCGGGAGTTAGCAAGAAATTAAACTAAGGTTACATATTACTAAACAAATATAGCTTTGTTGTAAAAACTATCTTTGCCAGCTTACTATTTCAACTTAGGTGTACTGTCTTCTGTTTTCTGTCTTGTGAATAAGATGATAGTTTGTTTCTTCCTTTTAAAGATGGCAAAAATAAAAAGCAATTGTTGTTTTTTTAAATAGGTATTTATGATGACGATCCTGAAATTATAACATTGGATAGAGGAGAATTTGGTAAGTTTTAAATAAATAGCTATCCGTTTGACAACATCGCAACCGAAAGTAACAATTTTTATGTTCTGAGCTGTGTTTCTATAGACTTCTGTTACATATCTATACCAAAAACTGTCAGAAAATCATCTTCAGATGAGAAAACAAACAAAAAGGCCTTTTAACACTTCCTGGTAAATGCTAGTTAGCAAATAGATCAGTATCAATAAACAGTTTAGATTAAGTTTGAAAGATACTTTGTGAGATCTCTAAGAGGAAATTATTGAATTAAAATTTTGTATCTCCTAATTTATCATTACTATTTTTTGGTCTCTTTTCTAAAAATGCACTTGATAGAACTTTTCTATTTTACTTCTATTAATTGTTTTCTGTGAAATCCAGTCAATTGTGCCTTGCACAAGAGGTTCAAGATCAGAAGGTGATACCAGATACTAAAAACTCAGCTAAGTAAAACAAGGTCTGGAAAGATAACACTCAGTGAGGATATAATCCAGGTTTTTTTCTTTTAAAATTATAGCTAAGATGTTTAAAAGAGACTAGAGAGAAAAACTATTGGATTTTGTGTGACTTTTCATCTGCATTTTGAGTACAGTTTCCTTTGTACATACTGGATCTACACGCTGAACCAGTTTTGTAAACTGTTCTAATAGCAGAACCTCATGATGCTCTCCATAAGAACCTGGCCTTGCTTTGGTTAATTGATTAGCAGAATCTACACATCCCTTAGTTGTCTGGTTGTGAGAATATTTTAATATAGGTGAATATAATTTAGAAAATTCACTATAAAAATTATGTCCAAAAATGGAGAGACTGAAAGCCATGTAATTCAAGCTGATAACCTCTGTGTGTGTATACTTTGTTGCTGTTGTTTTCTTTTATAAGCAAGAGTATTTAATTATGTTTCCCTTGACTTTTCTAGTAATTATATTAACTTAGATTTTTTACATTGCATTTTCACCTATTAGACAGGGATTCTACATAAAAAGATTGCCTGGTGGAACCCAGAAAATACACATAAAATGATATAAGGAAATGGAAAGTTCTAGTGGGTAAAAATCTTTTAGCACTTATATTTTGTTTTTAAGGTAACCAGACTTATACTGTCACGCATTTCAGCTAGGTAGAAAGTAGAGAGTATATTTATTCTTAATTAATAGAACAGATGTTGAAAGTCAGGGTGCTGATATTCTCTGAAATATTATTTTTGTGCACTTGCCTACAACAGCAGGTATGTGCAAGTTAGGTGCAATCTTTATCCCGTCTGAGTTACTGTTACTGTGTCTGACATAAAAATACTTAATTCAGCTTTTGGGGAAAACAATATAGTAAAAAGGTACATTCTAGATATAACTACATTGTAGATGTGCACTACTTAGAATTTTCTTCTGTCCATCTAGATGCTGCTGTTAACTCAGGAGAACTGTGGTTTGTGAATTTTTATTCTCCTCGATGCTCCCACTGCCACGAGTTAGCACCTACGGTATGTATAACAAGCAAATTAACTCTGAAAGTTCATTGTTTTTAACAGCATAAAACTTAATGAAGTGGATTTTTACACTGAAGCTGAAGCCAGAGACTACAATTCAAGTTGCCAGGAATAAAACATGTGCTGATTTTTCATTATATCTTTATAGAAAAATACTTCTTTTTTTCTTTTTTTTTTTTCTTTTTTTGCCTTTTTTCTAGTGGAGGGAGTTTGCCAAAGAGATGGATGGAGTAATACGCATTGGAGCTGTCAACTGTGGAGATAATAGAATGCTTTGTCGAATTAAAGGGATTAACAGCTATCCCAGTCTGTATGTTTTCAAAACTGGAATGGTGAGTGATAAAACTTCAAGTGTTTTTAGAAAGACTGAAATCTGGAAAAGTATTTAATACTTGTTGAATCACAGGTGTTTATATGAAGGTCTTGCTTTTAATATATTACTTCCTTTTAATAAATTACTTTTTCTCATCTTTCACATTGGTTAAATTAATTTAGAATGTTAACTTTGAAAATAGATATCTGGTTTATACAGTGAGTTTTTTAAATCATTTTACCATGCAACATATCACTTCTGGTTTGGGAAGATACTGTCGGCAGTGGTGCTGTAGCAAAGCAACAAGTCTACTTGAACAGTTTCTCTTATGGTATTGCAATGAACTTTTCAAATACAAAGAATAGTCTGTGGTTTTGAGTCTAAAGGATATGACCATGTACCTAAAGCAACTTGGAAATTCCTTCCACACAAGTAGTGGTGCCAGGGGTGGTGTACAAATTGCACTTGAATGGTTGGGTACGTTTTGACAATGATAAGATTTGAGAGGTTGAACACAGAGATTGTGAATACACTAAATGGATTGATGCAAGCAATTTTTATTTAAGTAGAAATACAATCATTGGGAATTGGTGTTTCTAAGACTACATTATCCTTGTGTTGCTGGACTTGGAAAGAAATCATTTTATAAAATTTAAATAGAAGTTAAATTCCAAATATTCCAATATGGGAGGGAGAGAACAATTAGAGCTAAGGGTGGGAGGGGCGAGGGGGAGAGAGTGGTGTCCTGCAGTTGCATACATACTGTTATTAAAAAAAAGTGGGTTTGGGGGTGGTTTTTTCTTTTTTTTTCTTTTCTTTTTTTTTTTTTAATTGTAGAAACTTTTATTCTTTGTCTTCTATAGCAACCAGTGAAATATTATGGAGACAGGTCAAAAGAGAGCTTAAAGAACTTTGCCATGCAATATGTTACAAGCACAGTCACCGAGTTATGGGCAGGTAATGTTCACGTATTTTGCTTGGGGTGTTGTTCTTGCAATTGCTTTTACAGTACAAATATGGCAGAAATAATGTATACAACTGAATCTGTCAACTGTTGCTAAGGGGCTTTTTTGAGATTAAAAGTAGTTTACTGTAATTTGTTACTATAAATAGAAAACCTTGTTTCATAGTCACATTTAGTCACAAACTGATGCAAATTGTTTCACTCTTAGGAAACTTTGTTAATGCCATTGAAACTTCATTTGCTTCTGGTGTTGGTTGGCTGATCACCTTCTGTGCTGAACGTGGGGGTAGGTGTATTAAATACTGTTCAAATAAGGCAAACAGGAAAAAGAAGTATTTCTGTTGACGGTGGCATAATCCCTTTTGCTTCTAATAAAAGGTTTTAAAACATCTTGGATCACAACAGTATTTGGACTGTGGGTCACGTAAGCTCTATTTTAGAGGCAGTTTAACAAAAGGGACATTAATAGAAAAATTATGCTCTTGTGCTTCTGTAATGTCATGTAAGCCATTAAAAAGGCACTCAAGTGTAAGCCCTCAGGGAAGGGAACTGATAGAAGAGGCCTCTAACTTCACTTTCCAGCTCAAGCTCAAATGACAGATATTGCATAGGTGCATGCCAGCTTGTCATGATAACAGAGTAGAATAAAGGATGTATCTTCCCTTTAAACCACCAACACTCAAAAATTAGCTGAATATTTGCTCTTAAGTTAGGTTTGGACATAGTAATTGGCTCTTAGCACTGATGTCATGACAGAGTTTAGATTTGCATTATTTTTTTGTAGCTGCTTGTCACTGACTTTCTTGGGATCAGTGTTGGATATGGTATATGAGAAAGTTGCCTTGTTTAGCTGGTAGAACTAAGTGAATGCGCTACACCTTTGACAAATAAAGTTTTCTTGGTCTTATGAAGAGACCTTTGTTCTGTAAACTGAATAACCAGAGCTGCAGTCTTGGATTTACATTTGCAAATAACTTGGTTTCAAGTTGCAGTCCTTATTAAGTTTTCAATTTTGGTCCAATTGAAGTGAGGTCGATGCATCTTCTTATTTCAGAAAAAAATCTGCATCAGAAGGTAACTATTCAAAGTCTGGATGAGTAATTAGAGCATATGATGTATTTATTATAGTGAGTTATTGTTTGAATCACAGAAAATTGATATTTCCATTGAAATTTCATTCCAAGACAGTATGTAGATACCTCTTGGGTGTTTTTTAAACATTGATTAAGGAGAAATTTTAGAGGTCAGTCTTAGTATAGCAAATAAAATATTAAATTTTTTTAAATGAGAATTCTGTGTTGATGAAGGAAGAGAGTGTTATTCATGTTATTTTTAACTTAGAGTAGACAACCATCAAGTGCTGATTACTAGATGTTACAACTTAAAGTCACTGAAATACTGAATGAATAGCCAGGAAGCATGCCTTTTGAAATGGTCACCTTTGTGGGGAGGAAACGGGTAATTCTAAACAAGAGTAGGCTTAGTGCATTAATAATTTGAAATTTTATGTTTGTAAATAAATAATTTTTATTTTGCAGATTGCCTGAGTTACCAAACACGCCTTAAGCTAGCTGGCATGTTGGTAAGCAGCGCTTCACTTTGAAAGCATTACCTGTTATAGTTAAAATAAAATAACAGAAGTGAAAGCATCAACATGTGGCTAAAACTCTCACTGTGTTTAGTGGAACCAAGATTTCACCCGTTAACTTTCAGAAGACTGAAATATTTTTAACTTAGTAGCTATTGGAATAACATTAAAGTCTTAAAGAATTTTATAAAATATTAATTAATATTACCTAATGAATTCCAGTATGGTTTCCTTCCATTTTCTAAATGTTGTATATAATTGCTTGTGTTGGGATTTTCAAAAGCATTTCTGAACCTGAAATTAAAAAATACTCTTTGGTTTTGTGTTTGGTTTTTATTTTTGTGTTGGTTTTTTTATTACAGGAAGGTCTTGTTAATGTAGGCTGGATGGACTGTGGCACCCAGGGTGAGCTTTGTGATAATTTAGATATCTCATCTAGTACTACAGCATACTTTCCACCTGGAGCCACCATCATCAATAACAAAGAGAAAGGAGGCGTTTTGGTATGAGTTGTTTCTCAACCGTTTTGTATTCAGAGAAAATAAGGTGATGACAATGACAAAGGAATGTATAAATAATTTTCCAATTGATTATATCCAACTGAAAAGATGCTTTTTTTCTTCTTTCTTCTAAGTTTGTATGCCCTGATATGAGTTTATATCCCTCTTGGCTTCTAAGGCAATGATCCCTGGAGGTGGTCCCCGGTTTGCTGGTATGCTGGGAGAGTGGACAGGAGCATGCTGCAATAGCAGCAGCCTGTGGCACTGCCTAGCCACCTCCTCAGGAGCCTTCCTGAGCAGCTGTGGGAATCCAGGGGTAGGATGTGCTCCGTGACGGGCCCAAGACCTGCCACCCAGCTATCCTGGGCAAACTTGGGAGTCCCTTCTCCCAAGTAACAAGCGATAGGACAAGACAAAATAGCCTCAAGTTGCGCCAGGGGAGGTGTAGATTAGATATTAGGAAAGATTTCTTCACCGAAAGGGTTTTTAAGCACTGAACAGGCTGCCCAGGGAAGTGGTTGAGTCACCATCCCTGCAGGTGACTTAGGGGTCCTTAGGGACATGGTTTAGTGGTAGACTTGGCAATGCTAGGTTTACGGTTGGACTCAATGACCTTAAAGGTCTTTTCCAACCTAAATTCCCCCCAATTTTTCATTCCAGAAAGAATATGCCATAGGTATCAAGTTTGAGAAATGCTACTCTGAATGGAGTGCTGACATGTGTGATAGAAGTACTCCTATGATGTCTGTTGGTACGGATTATGTTGTTCAGCTTTATTGTAATATTGCAACCTCCTCCTACATTTGTATGATAGTTTTAACTTCCTTAATTGATGGGAGACATTCATAGCTTGAAGCAGGGCTTGTTCCTTTATCGTCGCTACTGTATCTGTATCTTTAAAAGGAGGAAATTAAATTTGTAACCTACCTACTTTCAACCTTGTAACTTACCAACTCTGAGTTACTGATGCATATTACTTCATAAATATTAAAAACTACTGAAACTTAAATATCTGTATGGTGCAGTTAAGGAAGGCTGTAAGACTAGATTGGAAATCTTGTGAACTTGATTGTAAAATTCGGCATGAAATTTGAATTTGAGACTTTCAGCCTCCATTTTGACAAAATACTGTATCTTGAGTTTAATATTGTAGGAAAACAACTTAAAAAGCAGTATTCAGAGAGTGATGTTTGTGAAATTATATATATGAAGTCAATCAAATAACATATTAACTGTACTCTTCAGTTGATGGAAAGGAACAAATCAGAATAATTTCCCTGTTGCTTTGAGTACTAATCATCAACAATCAGGTTGATGTTTGTAATTCCTTATAATAAACACTGTTAACTTTCCTTCCTAGTTTCTTAACTCCTTGGATGCCAGAGAAATATATCAGGAAGTAATGCAGCATCTGCCAGACTTTGAAATTATCTCTGCAGCATCATTAGAGGTAAATTTAAAAAATGTGTTAATATTTCTTTAAGTAATATATTTTTATTGTTACTTTTAGGATTTTTCAAATCCTGTTGATACAACAACCTAGTACTTAGCTGAAAATGACCTTTTTTTTCTCTGTAGCCAAAATTATTTAACATTTTAACATTGTTTGTCTACGTTTACTTTTGTTGTTCAGCAAAACAAAAAAAGTAAGGGGGAGGGGGATGTATTTAATAGGAAGATAGAAAACCACAGAAATTGCCATTGCACCTCACTCTGCAACTGTAACTTTCTAGTTATTTTTTAAATCAATTTCTTTGTAGAGAATTTTGTTTTAAATATATTTTGTCAGTGATGTAAGAAAGAAAATAATACTCTCTAATCCATGATAAGTTATGTATGAACTGAAATTAGAAGTCATAAAAGTTACTTGTGTCTTAGAAGAAAAAAAAGGAGGAAACCTCTTTTCACGCTTGTAGCACTTAGAAGCTTGATCTACAAGAAAACATGGAAACAAAAAGTATAGAGGGTAGCATGTAGCCAGCTTGTTTTCAGATTTTTTCCTCTTTCCCACTTCCGCTGCAGTAAAAGGAAGTTTAGTGGAAGGACTACATGAAAGAATTTCTTGAGTGGAGGAGGTCACTCAGAGATCAGATGAATAATTGGGCATTTGCTTTTATAAAGCATAAAAGGAATTTACAAATTGGTAGAAGTTTGGAATAATTTTTTTTTTCTGTGTTTTTGTTGTGGTTTTGGGGTTTTTTTCCTTTGTTTAAAGGACCGTCTGGCTCATCACCGATGGCTGCTTTTCTTCCAGTTTGGGGAGAGTGATAAATCAAATGTACAGGAATTTAAGAAACTTAAATTTTTACTTAAAGATGAACATATTCAGGTAAGACTGCTCACTCACCTAGTGTTAAATACTGTTTACATTCAGAGAACAAGTCAGTATGTTTTTCATTATTAGCTGTTACTACCAACCTGCCACCTCTGGTACTGAAAGAGACATACTATCATATGGTAGATCTATAGTAATTTTTTTAATTTAAAGCAAGCAATGAAGTTTCCCATACAGTTTGAATAATTTAAAAGTAGTGAGGAAAGATTATCTTTTAAATCTGCTTTGTCATGGGAAATGCAGATCCCATTCAGTTAACAATTAAAAGTTAACACTTCAACATCAGATTGATGTATGTGAAGCTGTATTTTAATTATTCAGAAAATCCTATAATTGTCTCAAAAATTTTCTTAATAAAAAGAAACCAAATTCAAACTTTGTACTGAAGACATATGGATTGTGTTATTCTACACGGTATGTTAAAAAAAACTGTTGCATTGACTAGAAGAATTTGAATGTCATGTTTATTTTAGGTGTCTTTTTTCTTCCCTGCTATTTTATTTGGAGGGAAAAAAAGAAGAGGATACTTTAAGGTTTTATTCCCCATTTTGGCCTTTAAATTAAAAATTAACAAGCAACCTAATATAGCTGTGCTATTAGTTTTCCTCCTGATGTTCACTCGAACATCATAGTTTGTCTTAAGACCTCTGTTGTTTATAAAAAGCTTACTACTTTTCTGTATTTTTACCTTCTTTTCCTAACTCTTACTGCCTTTCAAAATATGTTAATCTATATAAATTAGGATGCCTTATATTAAAATGCCACTGTCTGTTAAATAGGTTGGCAAGTTTGACTGTCTTTCCTCACCAAGCATCTGCAACAAACTATATGTCTATCAGCCTTGTTTAGCAGTCTTCAAAGGAAAAGGAACTGGAGATTATGAAATTCATCATGGTAAGGGAAACTTTGGCAAGTTTAAATCATTACATAATCACTTTGATATGACACTATCTTTGGCAAATTGCATTTGTTTTCCCAAAGAAGAGTTTCATAGTTGTAATATTTGCTTTTTTTCCTCTGGCCTTACTGTAGCCTTGCACAAACTTATAATTTCCTCTGGTTTTTTTCTTTTTTTCCTGGGTAAGCAGTCAACAGATGCCAAGAGATGTATTTTGTCTTTACTATCCTGTCTATTTCAATGTCATTTACATAATTACATTCAAATGAAATCTCTGAAGCTGATCAGGACAGCTTCTGCTTTGGGTAGGAAAACCAAAGAATGCTGTAAGGCACGCCCTTCATAGAGGCTTAACATGCTACTTACACAGTGCTGCCAACTTGAGAAACTTGGATTTGATTTTATATGTCACTGCACTAAAACTAATTCCATGTTTTGTTGACTTCCATCCAAGAAAATCTATATTGAGACTTTTACCACTTACTTTCATTTCCGAAGTAGCAGTTTCCTTCCAGGAAAGGCTAGAACTATGTTGCTGTGTGCCACTGAAAGGATTCAAAATTGAAGAATGGAGCCTGAAGCAAGACTGTAGCTTCCAGCAATAGGTGCAGCTTTATCCAGAATGCAGCACAAGGCAATTATGCAAGATGAAGTTCTCATTTTTCAGCTTCTGAAGTATTAGAAACAGCTTGCTAGAATTAAGTCAGAACCGCAGTACTGTAATAAAGAAGCAAGGAGAAAAGTTTTTGACCACTTAGAAAAGATTAGTTGTATCTAAGGGGGAAAGATGATCCCATACATCTAATGATTGCTGCTGGGAAAAGCCTTATATACTCCTTGCAATTTCCACTCCTGCAGAGAAGCTAGGAAAGGGTCATATACATACAACATTCTTAGATCTTTTTCTAATGGCATAGATTACAAATAGTGTAAGAGAAATACGTTGGACTACAGTATGTACATTCTTTTCTGAATGGTTTGGTTTACTATTTACAAAATAGATGACATCTGGAACGTTTGAGAACAGTCATCTCCATTATATTTATTATATTTTTATATGTTTATAACAATGTAATACTTGAAAGAATCAGGCTTTTTTGTATGCTATGTCAAAGGGCTTCAAGAGTTTAAAATCTAAGAACAGTAATAAATCTTAGTAAGTAATTGTGCAGTGACTTCAGATTTAATTACCCTGAAGTTCTTAGTCTCAGTTCAAGACATAAACTCTCATTTCTGCTAACAAATATGTACATGAAGGGTATGAAGAGACTTGATCTTTGCCCACTTAGAGCTGTGTCAGCAGGAACTTCAGTTACACCTAAAAGGCTGTGATTTATTGATATAATTTCTTTTGCTTGAAGTCTTTACTGTGTCAATACCTTTGCCAAGGCAAGTGTATCTAGAATAGTAACTTTTTAATTCCAGCAAACACTAGTAAGATGGTAAAACAGCCAACAGTCCAGTCACAAAAAAACAGTAATTTTGTTTGACAAAAACATGTTTTGTTTTGCATAAAACATTTATTTGGCTAATATTGGGTAAATATCCAGTTTAATATTTAGCCAAATATCAACTGTCACCTAGAGCATGTCTTACCTATGTAGGTCTGGACAGTTTAACATGGTCTTCCTGAGAAAAAGCAAGCCAGTACCTGTTTAATTTATTTAATCAGGCCATGTTTAAAGATGAGTCAAGGGAACTGAAGGACTCCTGTTGCTGTCACTGAGTTTTTTAATGAGATCTCTCATAGGGAAAAATAGTTTCCTTTCTACATTGTTCTTTGAAGGAAAGAAGATCTTATATGACATTGTTGCATTTGCCAAAGAAAGTGTCAACTCTCATGTTATCACACTGGGACCTCAGAATTTTCCTGACAAAGAGAAGGAACCATGGCTTGTGGATTTCTTTGCACCGGTAAATATTTAATATCTACATTTCCTTTCTTCTAAAATTTGTTATGTAACTATGTAGCAAAATACTAGCAGTATCTTGAAAGTGTCCTTCAGCATCATGAGATGGTATTGTAAGTTCCCATTCTTTGGCAGCACTAGTTCCTAGACTGTGTGGGTTTCGTATTGAGTGGAGTCTGTTGTCAAAGCAGTGTATCATTAATCTCAAACAGCTTACATTCTTCTGAGAGCCAACTGGTGGGAAAGCAATTGCACTTACTTGCATTTTTTTTTTCTAGTGGTGTCCTCCTTGTCGAGCTTTGTTACCAGAGCTGAGAAAAGCATCAAAACATCTTTATGGTCAGCTTAAATTTGGAACGCTAGACTGTACTGTCCATGAAGGGCTTTGCAACATGGTAAGCTGCAGGAACTAAAAATAAAATAAAAAAACCCAAACCAATCCTTTCAAAGAATATTATTTTCTTCTAGGGAGGGCTGCAGACAATGCTTGTTCTTTAATATTACTTGCTTAAAGGGTAGTAAACTGAAAATGACACATATATCAATTTTTTTCAAAGGAGCAAGCTATGTAACCGCTACAGATAATATATTAATGCAAAATACAGGTCACATTTTTCTCTGATTTCATAGTGTTAGTGGAAGACTCTGGAAGTATCAGAATTTAATAATCCCTGGGGGTTTTAAGAGAAAAAAAGAATTAAAGCAGAGCCAGAAATTTTTTTCTAATGTGTATGTAAATACATACATACATTCTTTTTGTCCTTCACCTAGGAGGATAAAAAACAGTAAAACATTAAGTTTTACATTGATATAACACCTTTTCGAGATGTCTGCAAAACCACTTCTAATTCAATTCACCCTAACTGACTGTGCTTTTTGTTTTGTAGCACTTAAGAAGTGCAGGATCACTTTCAAATTAAAAGAAAGTTTATTACTTACCAGTTTACACTTATTTAAAGATACAGTAATGGCATGAATTTTTTTTTTTTAATTTTGACCAATTTTCAATGTTTAAATTTGCTTTAACTTTTGCTTCAATGAATTTATCATGGTAGAAATTATTGACATTACTTTTCCTGAATCCCAGAAAATACTACATTTTGACAGCTTTCCTGCACCTGCACATTTTATTGTTCACAAGAGCTTTTTATGTTAGAATGTATTTATCTTTAAAATGTGAATGTCTTAAAACACATGAAAAATGAGCAAAAAAGGATAATATTTTTAAAGTTTTATTTAGATGTGTTTACACACTGAAGAATTCAAGTCACGGAAGCATCTGTGTTCAATAGTAAACAATACAGTTAGTCATACAGTACAAGCATTTCCACCTGGAGACTGGGAATAGCTTTAAAGTTAAGGCTTAGAAGGCCCGTGGATTAATTCCTGTGTTTGTGGAGCATTGTAAAAGAACTACTGGCTGGTTTTTAAATTCAGAGCAAACTATGCCATCTCTGAATACAATTGGCATCTTTTCTGTACTGATTTGTAATGGTTTCAAACTCCCATCTGCATGTAAGTCTGAGCAGTTGTACTGTACAAACTGGATAGACTAGCAGTTGTGAGCCACCAATACCAACAGAAGTTGAAGGAAAGTACAAGAAACGTAATAATTCCTTGCAATTTCTTATTGTCTGTTTTGTTAGCATAACATTCGAGCTTATCCAACAACAGTTGTGTTCAATCAGTCTGATGTTCATGAATATGAAGGACATCACTCCGCTGAGCAGATCTTGGAGTTTATAGAGGTATGTAAATCATAATCCTTGTTGCAGTCATGCTCTGTAGGCAGCTCATCCACAAACATGTCTTTACTTGGAAGATTCTAAGATTTTTATTTTTTATTTTATTAATTAGACTAGTAAGATAAAGAGTGAAAAAACCTTGAGCAAGAAAAGTGATCCAGCAACTCTAAGTCTGGGACTTGACACCTAATGGATTAATTTCCCTACTCTGTCAAGTAATTTCTTTGAGATCACTAGCAAATAACTTAAGATACCTTCTAATCTGCAAAGTAATAGTAATGATTTCTATCTATCTCAGACAGAGGATAAAGGAATTACAAGTATGAAGTGATGTAATATTAAGGTGAAAATGCCTCACTAACACACCTTGACATAGGAGGAGGTTCACATTTTTGTCGGTTAGCTTGCTGCCCTCCACACTTCTCAGCTGTTTCTTGAACTTTCTTAACTCACAGAACTGCAAATCATTGGTACTCATCATTGTTGCTGCCAGAGTTCTGGCACCCGTCTTTCCTCCAGCATTCAGGTTCTCACTGCTAGATTTGCAGGCTGTACAGACTGTTCATTCTCACTAGGTAGCCCAGAAAAAGCAAGTGTAAGAGCACACAGGCAGGAACAGGTGGAGATCAGTCTTTTTCAGTTGATATTCAGAGGCCCCTAATATACCATATGTATTCTTCTGCATCCCAGCCTAAATAGCATGGCTGAGTGTCATAATGCCTGTTCCTGCCAGGTAAGCTGAATTTCTTGCCTTTTGCCTCCCTTTATGGAGAAGAGGCAGAAAACCTCCTTTTTGCAGCCTAGCTGTATTTTTTGATAGTTTTTCTCAGCAAATCAGGCATATGATTGTTTGGTTGAAAGGATGACTTTTAATGCTTCCATGCCTTTCAGTGGTGTGGAGTCTTCCCTGCCACAGCAGCAAGCAAATTTCACTAAAAGAGGGACATTCGCAGAATTTGGTACACTCTGTTTGTATGTGGTGGCGCTAGATATGGATAACTTACTGTTGCAGAGTATGTGTCTATAAACTGTCTTTATTTTAGGATCTTAGGAATCCATCGGTGCTCTCCCTAACACCAGAGACATTTGTTGAATTCGTTCAGAGAAGAAAACGAGAGGAAATCTGGATGGTTGACTTCTATGCTCCATGGTGTGGACCTTGTCAGGCTTTAATGCCAGAATGGAAAAAAATGGCCAGGGTAAATGACACTTAAACATTTTTCTGCTTTTGTGTCCTCTTCTGTGGAATTATTGAGATGGTACAACTGCTATCTTAGAGATTTGTCAACTTAGAAAGTCTAGTGATTAATACTGGAGATAAAACAGGGAATTCCTACCTGACAGTTTTATACTGTTTCAAATGCAAAGTTTTTCTCTGTTTTTTTAAAAGATTCAGTACATTGATACTGTAATCCAGTTTTTCCTGTTCATACAAGTGTGTTTTCTAAGATCTAAGAAACTTTAGAGTAACTAACTTTCCTTGATGCTTAGTGCTTTATATAGAAAACAGCTCTGCATTTGTTTAAAACAAAATATGAAAAAAAAATTTATCCATAAATTGGATAAGAATTGGTTGAAATAATTTGAACTTTATTCTCAGTATTCTTTATGATCATTAGTCATCTTTAAGATAGCACTTAGACCTTGGTGAAACCTCTGACTTGAATTTCAGATTAAAGGAATTCAATCTTATCCATCTTAATTATTTCCTATATTAGGAAGAATTTTTCTGAGATCTTGTTTTCTTCACTGAAAGTAAATAAATGTTAAATACTATACATTTTAAGGCTGATTGTCAGTTAGCTGAATTACACATACTTCAATATGGAATTGCTGGGATTGGGGAGGGTGTTTTTGTTTTGCAAGGTCATTACAGCGTTCTCTCATTTGCAAAGGTAATATTACTTTACAGACAACCATCTGGGTTTTCCTGGACACATTTCCAGGAATTTGAACTAGAAACTTTGGGCAAAAAAAAAATACGGCTTTGGAAACAAGTCCATGACTGACTTTCAGACATTTAGAACTCACCTAGACTAGGAGTTCTATATTCTGGTCAAATGTCTGCAAAGTATTAGTAGCTTTATAGTACAAGTTCAGTAATCATCAGCTTCCCTTGCCCATGCCAGGTGGTTTGGGCCTTTCCAACAAATACAGCGTGTTCAAGACACAGGCCAACTGTGCAACTGATAGCACATCTGCACTGCACCAGGATCTGTCATAATTACTGAACCTATGGTATGAAACATGGTAATATGATAATCCTTATAGTAAATAATCACACTCGTATGTACCTTTGAGGCAAGGTAGGCGCCTCATGAGCCATGTGCATGCAGCTTATACTAAAATATATGTGCATGATTGGAATGCACCTGGGTGGCTGGCTCCCATTAGATACCAGTGACCCATTTACAGGAAAGAAGAAAGCCTTGTGATAATCTTGGTTTGTTTTGTTGGACTTTTTTCCCTAACTAAGTGATTAAGACTTAAACTCTGAAGTATTACTGAGAGTGTAGTAGTGTTGATTAGCATATTTGATTGTAGGTTTTCTTCTTTTTTCAGATGCTAAATGGATTAATCAGTGTAGGCAGTGTGGATTGTCAAAAATATTATTCTTTCTGTCACCAAGAAAGTGTTCGGGGATATCCTGAAATAAGACTCTTCCCTCAAAAATCAAACACAGCTCATCATTATTAGTAAGTAGTTTACTTCATTTAGGGAGATGTTAGATGATGTGGAACAAGATGAATATACATCTTCTGTTCTGTAGAAAAGGTTCATCACAGCTCTTAAAATAGGCCATTACAATATTACTGTTTAGATGTTATTGACTTTGTTACTTCAAACAAGTGTCATTTTATTTTCCCATTTCATCTCAGTAATTTGAATTTAGCCAGCCTCAGAAATCTTAATTTTTATTTCTTGTTCTTGATTGCCAGTTTTCTGACTTTAATTGCCTGTTAAAGTAGATTATTTAAATTATGCAATATAAAAATACTACTAGGCCTAATTGATTGCAGCTCTACCTTTAGAGAACAAAGTGATATAGCCATCTGATCATCCTCCTCCCTGCCAACAGCTTGTTAGCACCATTACAAAAATTGTCCATCATGTATCTAATCCCATTCATTGTATCATTAGTGTGGAAACGTTAATCATTAACAACAACAACAAAAATTCTATGGGGAAATAAAATCTGACCAAAACCAAACAGCCTGTCCCCTCCATTTCACAGTACTGTTTGAAGATCCAGGCATTTCAGGAAGCACATGCATATTTAAAGATAGATAACCATCTGAAATAGCAAATATGTTTCTTCATTATTTTACAAATTGGAAAGTTCTATGAAATACTGGCAGATAATAAATTGTAATGCCTCTTCATCATAGGGCATAATAGCAGACTTCAGTAGCTTTCATCATTGGATTGCTTGCCTTTATTCAGTTCTTCTAGATAAAAGTTTCTCTTAAAATCAGGATTTTTTTTTTCTTGTTGAAAACAACTAAGTTGGTGAATATGACTGTTAAGCGCCAAATTCCTAATCATGAGTCAGCTATTTCCTGCAAAAATATGGAAATTTGTCTTTTAAAATAAAGATCACCAAAAACTAACAAGGCAGATTTTGACCAGGTAACTGTTGAAAAATACTTTGTTATAAAGTTGTAAGTTAGTGGATATGAATCCTGAATTAATCTTTTCTCTAACCTGTCACTAGAATTTCAAAATTAAGCAATGCCCTGGAAGTCCAAATAATAAATCCTTGTCCAAGTAACCAGTTTGCCTGGCTTTTCTACTGTCAAATTGAGGGAAATGTATATAACTAATAGCTGTTTTAGTGTAATGAATGAACATCAATTAGAAAATATATTAAGGTATTTCAATGTAATTCTCAGGTTTCTTAGAGGCTGCATTTTTATCTGGAGTTATTACCAAAGATCCTTCGTTCAAAATAGTTCTAGCTATCAAAGCTTATGTGCTCCAAACCAAGTTTCTTACTCTCTTGACATAGAATTTTCTTCTCTTCATCTTCTAGTCCTTAATTCCGTATCTTTGAATTGTATTAACGAGACAGATTTGAAACTAGGGTAGAAATATATCCTAAAACATATGCATTTAAGTTCATTATTTCCTCATCTCCATTCTACAGAGTGTTTTTTTCAAACGTAATTCAAACTACTGTGCAACTGAATTTTTGTTTTCTTTTTATAGTAGCTACAATGGATGGCACAGAGATTCATATTCACTGAGAGGCTGGGCACTGGGGTAAGTTACTGCATTAAACTTGGTTCACAAGCTGCTAGCATGGTTTGCTTGCTAGGAGAAATTAATATTTAAATGCTATGTAAATCAAGAATTAGAAACACTCAGATATATGTGTTGCTTAATTTAAGTAAGTTACTGCATTAAACTTGGTTCACAAGCTGCTTGCATGGTTTGCTTGCTAGGAGAAATTAATATTTAAATGCTATGTAAATCAAGAATTAGAAACACTCAGATATATGTGTTGCTTAATTTAAGATGCTAAAGTTTCCACATCTTTTAACTTCAGCTTTTAAAATATGGAGAAATAGCATACTCCTTGCTGTCAACCCATTTTCTGAAGACCATATTATTATTTTGTCTACCACCTTAAAAAGGGATTCTCTTATAGTACAAAGTGTAAAGTAGAGATTTCCAGACTACTAATATTCTTAATTCCAGAAATTTTTCTTATGCTTAAATGGAATTTGGATATGTTTAAAGTTTTGAATGAATTATGACTGTTATTCTTCCTTTCCACAGATATTTACCACAACTGTCTGTAGACCTGACTCCTCAGAGTTTCACAGAAAAAGTTCTGAATGGAAAAGATCACTGGGTCATTGATTTTTATGCTCCTTGGTGTGGACCTTGCCAAAATTTTGCTCCTGAATTTGAGATCCTTGCAAGGGTAGGTTTTTAACTGTATTATCAGATTGTTGTAATAGTTAAAGTATAATTAATCAGCACTTTATTTCTTAGCAATCATCCAAAAATCGCATACCCTCAATGAGCCTCCTCAGTGAAAGTCCACAGTTTTAGGTCCCACTTGCCACTGGGTATTGTCTCTTGCACAGACACACACACAGACCCTCTTCTGAGGCAGATTTCAGCTTATGATGGGGTGACCTTTGGAACTGTGATGTGCTTGCCCTGAATTCAAGTAGAAGTGCTCTGCTGAACATGTTGTGACTTCTGATACAAGGTTAACAGAAGCAAGCAACTACTCTGAGATATTTAAAAGATTTGAGCCACATTTTTCATTTACTTTTAGCTGCACTGCTGGCTTATTCAAGTTATTTGCTTACAGTCACCCATGGGAACTTGAAGTTTGTTTCTAATAAACATTTCTTTTTAGACTGTTAAAGGAAAAGTAAAAGCTGGAAAAGTAGACTGTCAGGCGTATGCTCAGACCTGTCAAACTGCTGATATCAGAGCCTACCCTACTGTTAAGTTTTACCCCTACCAAGGAACAAAGGTAAAGTGTCTCCTTTATGTACACTGGTGAGTGGGTACTGTTAGTAGATGTATTTTATTTCACATTAAGACTTAAGAGACTACTTCTATAATGTATTAAAGTGCATTATTTAGATATTCTGGAGATACAGTAATAAACAATTTCAGTAATACTTAAAATAGTAGGACAATGATACAGTAATAATGTGTTATTGAAAAATAATGAATTGTAGATTAGTAGAACAGTAACTAAAATGTGGGCTTAACCAGAGCCAGGGTTTAATTTTGCAGGGGTCTCATGTGACAAAGTGTTTTTCAACTTTTACCAATTCTACCACCAGCTACCAAAAGCAGGCAAAGTCTCTCTAAATGAATGTGGACAACTTCATTTTGGCTAAGGAGAAATATTCTTTTAATGTAATCATAGCATTTCATTATAATTTTGACAGTGTATTTTAAGATATAAAATTGATAAAAAATATTTAGTTGTGTTCTGTCTCAAAAACAACCCTTATCAAACCATATTAATTATCAGTGTGACTCTGAGATCAATACTTCCTACTAACAGATTAGTAGTAATAAATTGAAAGTATCCACATACTTCTAGGAAATTGCCTTTATTCTTGTAAAACTATTAAATTTCAAGAATATTACAGTCATCTTTTTAAATGTATTAATGTTGAAGAGAAAGTACTCAATGCATTCTGATAGTTAAGCCAATTCTTTTAATTATACTTTTCTTTTAACTGAATCTCTTATGGGAAGTTCTACATTAAATACTTAGCGGAATAAATGTGAGAAGATAACTATTTCAGGTTTCTTTAAGGATCAGGATAAGATTTGTGTAGTTTAAAACGTGTAGTTTTGAAAACTAGCAGCTAAGAGTGGTTCTTACTGTAAAGACAATTAGCATTGTTTAAACAGAGACAAAAATATATTTATGAATCATAAATCAACCTACCAGAGCCATTGTCTTTCTCCCTGCATTTCCTTTGAATTTTATCTGAAAGTAAGCAGATTTTCTATTCAGAGTAGAGCATGAGTAACATGTTACACAATATTTTTTTTTTTTTTTTTTTTTTTTAAGAAAAATGTTCTTGGGGAATACATAGACAGCAGAGACGCAAAAGGTATTGCTGACCTTTTGAATGAAAAATTAGAAGCAATTCAAAATAAAGGAAAAAGAAAAAAATCTAGAAATAAGGTAAGAATACTTACTGTGGGGCCTTCTGCAGAAGAGTTATATTGTTAGAAAGAATAGCTGTTTAAAATGATGTTAGTATTTGCTCTTTGTCCATGAAGTATTAAGTCTTGTACCTGGTACTATTTGAAGATACATTTTACTCCCAGTCTTGTTTTGGTTACTATTATTTATTCAAACTCAGTTCTCCATGTCTACAGATGTAGCAGAGAATACTGCAGTTGCAATGTCAGTTATGGCAAGACTTAGCAGAATTCATAGATATCGATGGGACACGCCCATGTCCATGGGACAGCTGTGTTAAATGGTTGAGATTCACCGTATCCTTAAGTATAATCCTTAGACTAGATTTAGCAAGCTGGCACCAAATTACAGAGGCTGATTAGTGCAAGACTGGGACTGACATTTTAATTTAGAAAGAAGATATTAATATACACCTGTTAAGAAGTACCCTGAATTCTATTTAAACAAACATTTGTCCAGTTGAAATTTAAAATCACAGAAAAAAACCCCCAATAATCTTGATTTTTAGCTGTACTTTCAGAATAACTTAATTGTTTATTTTCTTGTCACCAGGATGAACTCTAAGTGGTACTGGAGGTAAACACAATTAAAAATATTCTGAAGCTGTGAATATAGAAGACACCATGAGGAAAATATAAGGCTGATTACATTCATGACAGGACAAAAGAGATGAAAACTAGTTTGAGTTCATGGGCATATGCGACTGTATGAATTCTGTTAAACTGTGGGGAGATGAAAGCATTTTGGCTTTGGTGGAAGCATTCAATGTTTCTGCAAATGAATTCTGCATGTCCCTTTTCTGATATACCAACTACCTTCTTCCTAGTCAAACATTGGAGTTGACCAGAAATGTGGACTTCTATCACTTTTGCCTACCCGTTTACTGGTTCCTTATATTTTTCCATCTCTTTTCAAACACTTTTTGAATGTGGCACTCAGCCTATGGCTGAATATGCACTCAAACCACTCTGCAATGCAGAAACACAATGAGGCATTGTCTATTTGAAAGACAAACAGTTTTACCTGATGATTATTCATTTTGCTTTGGGGTTGCATTATTGTCTAGTCAACTGTTAAGAAAAAAAATCAAGAACTGGTGGCAGGATAGGTTTCTTGAATTACATTGCTCCTGCCCTCGTATGGATTACTATATTGTGGCACTGGTGGTGGTGCCCAGACGAAGAGAACTTTGAAGAGCTGCTTTAGTTGTTTTGTCTGGGTTTTGTCTTTTTTTTTTTTCTTTTTTAAATAAGAAAAAAAAATAAATCAAGGACTTCAAACTCAGTGTTTCATTGACTTTCAAAATTTAAGTTACACTATAGAAGCATCTGCTTAAGTTATTTGGTCATAACTTTATTATTGTCTCTTTAAGTATGAATGTATTCTGTGGACATACTTAACCTCTTTTGGTATTACCACTCTTCCTTTCTCTGCAGACATTTTGGGTGTTTTGTTTGGTTTTTTTATATAATCTTTAGGCAAGCAGGATAGCAAGTGCCTTTTTTAATTTAATAATGAACACTGTACATTGCAATGTCTCCTCATTCATACAACTTAATAGAATTTCCACTCTTAATGGTAATATTTTTCATAGCTTCTCAACTAGACAAAAAAAATTACAGAAGACAACAAAATGTCTGCTGCATTTAGGAGTTCATTGAAATGTTTCATGTTTTCAATAAAATGCTGCTGACAACTTGTCAGATCGACTTTTTTCCCTGCTCTCCATATATTTAGATTTGGCATGACTAGTCACTGTAGCATAGTATTATAAATTTGTAAATAGGTTCTAAGCTACAGGTAATTTATTTTATAAAGAAGGCTGAAAGAAATAAAAGGAAGAGATTCTAGTAACTTTGAGATATTAAAATGCTTCTTCCCCTATGTTCAGGGTTTCCTCTATTGCTTTGTGGTTTTGCGGTGTATTAATCTGAGAAAGAAGAGAATGTATTGCATCTATTTTTTAATAAAATAGACCTTCCCAAAGCAAACTTCAAACTCAATCACAGTAAAAAAAAAAAAGTCAAAATTTTGGTATTTTGTGACTTTTTAATACAAACTCTGTTTTGGTCAGTTTTTGCATGTATGTTTAACTAACTTCAGTTCCCACCTCCTACCTTCTTCCTGGAGAATGAGGTCATGGTTACATGCTCAAGGGTCCTACTGTTAAAAATCTAATCCAAAATAACCAACCATAGGTATTTGTACAGTTTATTCTTTATTCCTGTTAATGTACAGTTTCTCTCTTATTTCTGTTAACAGGAACAGACTAGTAGGACAAAAAAAAAAAAAGTGCTTCACAGTAGTGTCCTCCCTAAGATGATGGTAACAGAAGAACTTTCTGGCTTTACTATGGCTCTGTTCGTACTTCAGCTTTTTGTAAAGTTACTTTGTCACTTCCTTCTGGTTTAGTCACTTGAAGCATATAGATAACTACTATGAAAAGACAACACTACTATCCTCATCAAAGTATCCTGTACACTGACTTCTGTCAGGGCTACTGGATTTGAAACTCATTTAGGCTGTGGCAAACATGATTTAGTTTAAGTATCAATAAAGTTCATTTTTAAGATTTAATTCTTTATCATTATATTCTCTTTGCATCCAATTTTTTTAAATTTCTAAGCTAAAAACTAAATGGATGTGTATGGATAAAAAATGAGATGTAGAACAGAAAGAGAGTGTGCTGTAGATGATACAGGTTTCTAAAGTTTTTCCAAGTTTCCATGGGGGTTTTTTTGCCAGCTGCCCTTTCTGACAGTTCTCAATAAGCAGCTTAAGGGAAACGCAGCAAGTAATAAAGTCTTGCCTTTATTGCTAGCCATATAAATAAATAAATAAAACCTTTTATACATAGTTATATCTCCAACATTCTCTAAGGACAAATTCACATAATTACATAATCCAACTTTTACTAATCAAAGGTTTAAACTGGTTATTCAAGACACTTCTGGAGCAGCACTATTTTTTTAAGTAAGAACACCCTGAAGTAACCAGCTCCCTAAATTTTCCCCTGTAGAATCATGGAGATGTCAGCATTGCCTCATTCTTCAGAAATCAAATTATATAACAAATGAACCCCACCACCAAACCACAAAGACCACCCAGAATAATCAAAAATCTTCTCTAAATGCAATGAAGAATTGTGCTGGTCAACAAATATTTTGGAATATACTCCCCCAACCCCAATGCCAAACAGTTCAAAACAAGTTATAGTCATATTTAACTAACTGTTTTGATACTTAAAGTTCATTTCATAATTTAAAATAAAAAACTTCAAATTCACATATTCAAGCAATAAACCAAGTGGAAGATGAATCCAAAACAGTACACAAATGAATGCTCTGATTGTAAATAATGTTCTATCATTCCTTAGTCCCCCTCTCTCCTCCTGAGAGTAAATTTCAATTTTACTGTCATCATATGACCAAGACTGTTCCACTTCTCCCTGTATCTACCTGTAGATAGTGTTTATTAACCCTTATTCTTCACTCCTTTCCTAGCACCACTCTCTAGTGTGACTGTTCAACTGGGTGGACAAGTGTGATGACCTGTGGGTTTTGACTGAATGCCACAAAACCTCTCATCAAGTCAAAGCAGGGCACAAGAACTCTCTAGAGCCTCTGTTGCTTAGAACTTTCCAGGGTATTAAGTAAACTTTGGCAGCCTTGCCACATTTCTCAAATTACAATCAGCAGACCATGAGGCCGGCCTTGTACCTTTTCTTTCTGGTATAACTACACATGCACAAAGAAAGAGCAACACACAATAAAATGCAAAATACATGTATGCTGTACAATAGGTGGCATAGTACATACAGAGGCCCAATAGCT
Source organism: Haliaeetus albicilla (assembly GCF_947461875.1). NCBI lineage: Eukaryota > Metazoa > Chordata > Aves > Accipitriformes > Accipitridae > Haliaeetus > Haliaeetus albicilla. The sequence continues at coordinate 28,570,215 of NC_091486.1, forward strand.
TTTAAATTTATCTTTTGCATCCCATTTTGCTTTAATTAAAAGAAGGACTTCTATGGCTGTTTAGTATCACTGAGCTGATTAGATATCATGCCTTATACTAAAGCAACAAAAAGTTCCCAAGACACATTTGGCTCCTTTAGCTTCTACTGCTGCTAAAAAGCATAAAAATAGAATAGAGAAAATATAGCAAAAGTTTCAAGCAACACATTGATTTTATATGGTCTGCAGTTGGAAAGATTGTTTTGATTAAACTTGGCAAGTTTGATTTTTTCCATTCATGGGCATGCTTAAGGTTTAATTAGTTGTGGAAATTCCATACATTTTTATCAGTTTATAAAAAGACTTAAAATGTTTTAATATTAAAAGTTTTCAACAGCAATGTACAAAAAGAACTTATTTCATTTACTGAGACTTTGCATCTGAAAACAGTGACATTCCAAGTCCAAATACTTTCAGCCTTGGTCTTCTCTCTATGCTAGAATTCATTACTAATTTTTTCTTCCATCTATATGTAAGCCACCACACTTTGAATAATAAACAGCTAAAGGTAAATCATCAACATGATATTATGTACTTAGCCCCAACATTGAACAGAATCATCCTTGTACTGCTAGTTTTCTAAGCCCTAATAGACTGTATGTTACTAGCTGCCAACAGAAATTACAGTTAGTTGGACATAAAGAAGAATGTTTCCTAAATGAATGTATATGATCAGTGTATTCCACAGACTATTTCTTGACTAAGGCTACAAGAGTCATGTCTGTTAACATTTAGCATGTATTCATCACAAGCCAACATATCTTGTAAGAAAATGTCTACCTTATTTAAATGTCAATGTTTCAAAAAACACTCAAGAGCTGAAATAAGTAGGGGTTGGGGTTTTTTAGAATATGATACACAGTAAAAACAAGTTAGTTCTGGTGAATTCTTACTATACAACTGAGCTGGAATGAGAAATACTGCCTTGAAGAGATTCTCTGCTTTCTAGGGCTTAAGGGACAGCAAGCAGAATATTGTTTTTCTATAAGGCAGCTCAAACTTACATGAAGAAGTAGATATAATTTCTGCATATTATATGCTACCATGGAGCCACATAAAGAATGACCTTATTCTTTTCTTTTCCATCCTTGTCAAGTACCAGACATGTTAACAAGAACACACTTTAACCAGAATTGATTACAGATCCTTTCAACCATTAGAAATTCATACAGCTGACCTGGAGTTTCCAGAAAATAACTTTCTCCCTATAGTATGTGTTTCAGATAGTCTTTATAATCCTGGTAGAAAAAGAAAACATTTTCTTCCTCTTGTTATATGCATATGTGTACATTAAGCAATCCCAGTTGTGGTGTCCTAGACATATAACTTTTTTCATCAGGTAGCTAGTCTACTTTTATGTCAGAAGATCTCAGCTAGTTCAGTAACAGAAGCCCACGTCCAGGATACTATGTGTGTCTTTTTTGCAAAGGCTGCATTAGAAAAACATCCTATGTAAATAACGGAGAAAAAAATTACTACATTCCCATCCTGTCTCTGCAACTCTAATTCAATGCTCTCTTTTCAGTAATTATGTTCGCTTACTTTGTTATGTGACCTCTGATCACTGGATCATTACATCTTGAATGACTTCATTATTCCAATTATATACTAGAGTGAGTGAACTGTGTTTATAGTGCACAATTTTTTTGTTCAGGCTTGAGGCTGGAACAGCATGCAAGAAGTACCTGTATGCCTGGCCAGCCACTAGAGCCAAGAAGTACCAGTTGTTCTGACAGTACTTCCTATTCTTCTTTGTTCTTTTTTAGAACGAGCACACTTTTGTGCAGCTGCAGCTGTAGTGTACCCCCGTTCCACAGTCACTGCGGTTAGAATAAGGCGCACGCAGGGAGTTACAGCTGTAATAACATAGGTCTTTGTGCTTAAGACATCACACAAGATGTGGTAACTCTCTGCAGGATGTGGTGTTACATGCACAGCTGCACTCAGTTCAGCTAAGACAGGTAGGCACTTTGTCACTTTTTCACCTTCCTGTTCTCAAGGTGTTTGAGGGCTAAGGGCTAAGCTACAGTACATTAAGTACGCATGGGCACTATACTGAAAAGACCAGATTCCTACAGGACTTCACACCCATATTTGTTTAGCGAGAATAAAGGGGCATCATATTAAATATAGCAGAAAAGAGCAGTCTTCGATAGCAGGGAAGAGTCTTAACCATAGGTATTCTGCACAACTTTTACTTCCAAATGTTATCTTGTTGCACAATAATTAGTAGAGCACAGTGATATAGCAGGCTAAAACTAAATAAATACAGGTATTTAACAAAATGCTTTTAAAATTTTGGACAAAGTGAGAGATGCAGATTTGATTCTGAAATCAGGACTCCACTTTTTTTTCCTGGTAAAATAAGGACAATGGCAGCAATTTCACTCAGCTTACAGAACAAATTTTTCTTAAACAAAATATTTATTGGCCTTCCTCAGAAATATTTTTTCATTGCTTTTGTATTTGCAGAAAAGTAGAAGAGCTCTGTTCTTGTGAATACCAGTGTGGGCCATCAGATGTTATACTTCAACATCTGAATGCATAGGAAAAAAAATTTTTCCCCATCTGTGCAGAAGAAAAACACTGTGTGCATAAACATGTAAACACTTTATTTTACAACAGAGCATCTCAGTGCTCAATTCCTTGTGTAATATGACAGCGAGACGAAAACATGAAACATCATATGACAGCAAACTGTAGGCCAGGTTCATCTTAAATTTCCTTAAATTACAGCATACATGCCCTTAAAGTTAGAATTACCTCCAGATCAGTCACTGAGTACAAGCAGGTCTCCTACTTCCCCAATCATTTTCGGCCTGGAAAACAACCAAGTTTTAACTGCTCGGTTTGTCCTAACCTGAAAAGCTTCAGAAGCCACTAAGTACACTAACAAATGATACTGGTGTAAATTAGTATTAGTCATTTTAATACCTGTTACAGAATTCAACATGGACATCGGTATTTTGATCACTGATTGTCTTTGCATCTTTAACACAGGTTGGCATTACTACATCAGTTCAGCACTTGCTCTGAGGTTTAAACAGTACTGTGTAAGTGTTCCCTCTCAGGGATCCATACTGGAGCAGTGTACCAGGTCAGGGATCCCAGCCTTCTGTTTCTGCAAAGGTTGGCAGGGACTCTAGGAGTGAGTATGTGCTGGCTCCTCAGCTGCATCGGACACTGGCAACCACTCAGCGGTTACCTTTCAACAGAGAAGCAGGGCTGAGTCAAAAGCAGCAAACAGTTAGACTGCCTAATTTTTTTCTGGAGATACCGTCACTAAAAACAGCTTCAGTCATTAAATTGCCTTTGATTCAATCCTTAACATATGCCTTCATTTGCTGTATATTCTGTGCATATAAATAAGGGTGCCCACAGAAACTGGATATGAAAATATTTATCATTAATTTGTTTTTTAGGGCTACTAGGCTTGGTGTGTTATTCAAGAATGGACAGAGTTGCCATTGCCAGTGAAAGCAAGAGAGCTCTGAGATACGAACACAGAGCTGTCTGCTGTTTTGACAGACAACTTCAAGCACACAAGACAGCTCTAGCCAAATACTGATGAGAAATATTAGAAGAAAGTAGGGGGGTTTCCCCCAAAATTAAGCAAATAAATAAGAGTTATAGTAGTCATGAATTCTGATGTTGCTATAGTGGGAGTAATCACTGTTCAAATACTATACTATATTCAACCATAATTTACTATAGAGTATTTACTATGAATTATATCTATATAAACACATTACTATAGAAATACATCTAACTAGCAGATAATGTGGAATTAAAAAATTATTTTCACTGTAGAAAACAAAGAAAGAGGATACTTTGTTCACATCACAAAAAAATGTGTACAATGGTTTTGTGCAGACATACCAAGATCACCACTCCATTCTTGCTATTTTGGATGGAAACTGGGAAACAAATTTCACAGGCCCCGGACTCTTAGTAAAAACAGTCTTTCTTTGACAAGGAGCAGGATACGGCCATTGTGTTTTTACTCACCATAGATATTAACAGAAAAGATACCTGTCCTCACTGAAGTACATATTCAGCTATTATGGGACTTCAGTCCTCCACCTTTTCAGAGGTAGATTCAGAGCACATTTAGACACCCAGAAAACAATGAACTGCTACTAAGATCATTATTTCTCTTACAATTTTTTATCCTGAGAGATAATTTAAGCAAACACATAGCCAGCCTTTGCACTAGATGAATTGGAAAACTGGATTTCCAGCAGTCGGCAGTGATGATTTAGGAGCTGGTCTCCTGCAGGCCCTCAAACAGCTTACATCTTACAAGCAAAACAAAACAATCTATAACCTGCTGCTGTAACTAAAAATCAGTGGGTTTTTCCCCCACACCTACTTTTTCAGTGAAAAGAGCTTCCTAACTGCAGTAAACTTTTAAATTATTTTGTCCCTATACCAAGCAGAAATAACAACACATGGAACCTTGTAATACACGAAGTTCTGGTTTTGAAGACAAAGTCCATGAAACTTCACTCAAGACTGCAATTCCAGGATCATATGCAGGTAACCAAAGGCCAAACACTTCTAGGGAACAGTAAGGAGTATTTCTCAGTGATTTACTACTTCAGCTACAAGCACACTCTTACCTGTTTTGGGTGTTCTTGTTTTTGTTTTTAACTTCAGCAGCGTTGGTTTGTGCCTCTTCCTCCCACCTTCTCTTTGTCAGCTTCATAGAGGAAGCACCACAAAATCCTCAGAGCTGAAGGCAGGATTATTCTGTTTCTGGCAGCCAAAACACACCATTCTGTAAGAATAACTTTCCAGTATGATACTTGGCATAAATCAGCTTTTATACTCCTCTCACATTCTTCTACTGACATGCTTGCTTTTTTTACATGCTTGCTATTCTCCCCACACAAGTCATCGTCAGTACTTCCAAAGTGAGGCTATAATTACTGAGCCTAGACATCTCTCCTTCAGGATGGCAATGAGATTTTACAACTCATCTTACATATTTACATGTGCAGCCAGTTCTGCCATCCTAAAAGTATTGACTGCAATGGACCTTTCACTACCAAAGCTCTATTCTTTCTCCTCAGGACTCCTCACACCACAGCTCCTGCATACCTCGCACATTTCTTCCATTTCCAGAACTTGTTTACTTCATATAGCTGTAAACAACTGGAAAGGGTCAGAAAACAGCTTGCTAAGGCTGCAAGGACTAAGGCCTAGTTAGGTAGCCTTCAGACTGGGCTTAGAAAGAGCCTTCAGATTAGGACCAGGGACCTTATGTCAGCTAATCCTGATAACACCAGTTCACCTACAAAGATCTACAAGCAAGGCCTCCAACAGAGAAGCTACCTATAATCACAGAAAAGGAGGTGCAACGAAAGCAGCTCCACAAATGACACAGACCAGCAGGAAAGGATCTCACGTAAGGAAAAAATGCAGAGGGAATAAGGAGTTGGCTAACTGCTAACAACTCTGCTTTCATGTATTATTGCAAGCTACTGCAGGAGTTAAACTGAGAAACAGCCTCTGTAACTGGCACAAGCCATGTGAACAAACATGGTTTTCTAGGATAACAACCTTGTGCCTTTTTGGAAACAAGAACACTGGTTTTATAGTGTGTAAGAAACTAGCTTGCTTGGAGGTTTGCAAAGCTTAGACTCAATATGTAGGGTGATAATAACTCATAACCAGGGATATTTCAGCATTGCTTTTTATCATTCAAACCAAGCATTGCTTTCTACCCTCACATGCATCACTTGGTGTAGGACCTTCATGCCACAAGACAGCAGGGGCTGGAGAACAAGGCATTATAACAAGGTGCACACATTGGGGCTCATTCCGACTCTGCTAGATTACCAAACAAGCCCCTAACCCACTCTTCTTACCTGTTTCTGTCATCCTTCAGCTTTCGAGAAGCAGGCTCTGCCTCCAGGCACACATTTAGATACAGACAAACCTCCTCTCACTGAAAAATGAAGTGGTTTTCTTCTTGCTTCTTTTTGTTTCTTATACATTTGATAACAAACCAAGGCTCCACAGCAGGAGCTTGGAGAACATAGATTCCTGTTATTACTTTAGTACCTTAGTGGCAATACTAGGCTAGTATCAGTGTCTAGCACAGCTGGATCTTGAATCTCTTGTGTGCCAGATTTGCAGTTCTGTGTCCTGAAAACAGGAAGAAACGAGGGATGGCCTGGCTTTTCCCAATTCTTGTGCAAAGTTACTCTGTATCTGCACTGACTTAAAACCTCCACGTTAAAACTGAAGTATTCTTTGTTGCTTATATATCTTCACATTAGGAGGCCATAGGACTCAAATTGAGACATTACAGCATAGACCAAGATGGTGAATCCCAACTTTTTCTTTTTTTTAAATAGTAGTATTGTCTAAATCAAGGTGGTAGTGGGGAAGTTGACCAACGTCTCATACCATCAGTTACATCAATGGAAAACACATGCAATTACCATTTCATTTTCTAATACTGATGACTTCAGCACCAACCAAAAGAAGTTTCACTTAGAGCACAAACTCTTGTCCTTTACTAGGTGTTGGCAGTCCCACTTCCAAGTATTAGAGGAACACTGTTCTGATAACCCTGCATTTGTGCTTTTCAACATCACGCTAGAAGGCCCACAAGTCCCACCACTCAACCTTATACCAGCATAACGCAGCACTGCCCTTGAATTGAGTATCCCACTTTTTGCCTTGCTCACACCCCTATGTTAGGACAGGTTCTGATGCAGTTTCAGACTGCAGCAGATAAAAACCTCAAACTCAGCTGGCAAAAGCACTGATGGCACATAATACAGGTAAAATCCTTAAGTTTTACATTTTGAGTTTTGAATTCTAGGGACCAACAAGTCACCTTCCCAAAACTAATCACACATCATTTTTAGCTTTAAGAGAGGAGGTTACTATATACCAGGTTAATATGAAGCAGTCAAGATATGCCATTAATCTTCAGACTTCCTTGGATTTTTTCTTTATCTAGTCCACTTAAAAGAAGACTATGTAAATACCTGGAGGTTTTTCCTGACAAATGTGTTCTACCTCTTGCAAGAATTCTGCCACAGCAACACCACCACCTGCTGGACTAAATTGGCTCCCTGTCTCATACAGCACTGTGTGTTGAAAAGCAGCTGGGGAGAAGGTGGGAGAAGTGCATGAAAGGTTATTTGCACATTCTGCTGCCACTGACCTGGAGAGCTGCCCAGAGGTCCTGCTCCATTAGAAGAGACAAGCTGCAAGGTACAGAGACGCAACAGGCATGCTTACACTGCACACAAAGCTGGCAACCTCCAACAGAGCAATTGCTGCAGAGCAGGTGGCTTAGCCTCTGATCAAGAAAATGGGATGCTACGAGACCTAACTGTTCCACCACATGGAATAGACTCAAGTATATTTTAGTCACTTTATTTATACCTATATACATTACATTTAGATTCTCCAAGTAGTCAAGGCAGTTATTCTCAAATAGTTTAGTACATCAATTTTATAAAATACAGCTGAACCAAGGTAAATTAGAAATACATACATTATGGTACATTAAGTGCTCTGAATAATGATTGGTCTGGCCACCTGCTAGTGAATGATTCATTTGGTTTTAGTCATTCTCACAGGGGAGAGTCCACTCCACAGGTAACTCCCCCCAAGCCCAGCAGATCTACTTAACCAGCACAAGTCCCTCATGTGCTTTTGGGGTACAGAATACATCGCTGGGCCACTACAAGGCAGTCTGCTGTCTACACGATGATTCAAAGCAAGTCATCACTTCTGACTGGGACAAGATTTAGACATTTATCACAAGGCCTCAGATCAAAACAACAGAAGGAAAAGAGCTAGTGTAGCTCTGAAGAAATGCAGTCTTCATGTTTGCAACTGGGATTTGCTTACACACATACATGCTAAACATGTTATAAAGAAATAAAAAAAAACTCTAATCAAAGGGCTCATATAATCATAGAATCCCCAGACTGTTCCCCTAGGACATCCTTAGGCATGCTGCAGGGACACAAACCTAACACAGCCCCACAAGGAGCTCTCAAAGACCTCTTCTGCATGAAGTACTCCTCTCCTTTTGAGAAAGTCAGCTTTGTAGCAAGTGAAATGCCAGGACAATTCTTACTCTGAAAGGGGAACATCTGAGGAGATCTGTTCAACTGCTGGGATTTGAACTAGAAATGCTTACAACTTTGTCACGTGGCACCCAAAGATGTCCCAATTCCAGTTGATACTGCAGCTACTATGTTACCCATGACTAGTAGTTTGCTATTTACTTCAGTCTGGTCAGGACTAGTCTATCAGCCACATCCTGACCCAAAGTTAGCTGTTGATGCCAGCTCAAGATCACTCCTGCAAAGCCCTCCAACTGCTATAGCATCAGCCCAAGAAGGTCACAATTCACATGTTTGGGCTCTGTGTTCACAGGCTGTAAAACAGCTGGCCAGTGGAAGGTTCTCTTACTTTTACAGTGCTGAGGACTTCATGCTGTCATGTACAGGGGAACATTAGCTACAGTCAGATGACTGTGTTGCTTTAAAGCCAGCTGCTTGAGACTCTGGAAGACAAGCAGTCTAGAGCAGCCACACATCACTGGAGTAAGGTTACTGGTGACAGGACAGGGCTAGCACATGACAGCTCTACATTAGCCTAGTGCAGATGCCATGACGCTGCCCATATTCATGCTTCAACAACCAATCCACATACTGACAAAAGGTGGAAGATAACACAGCCAGCTGCTGTTGGGTTACCTTAGCTAGGCAGGCAAATCAAGTTTTCTCCCTGTAAACTTCAAGAGGTGAAGGAGGAAGAATACCTGTAAACTTTAACCAAGACTGGAACATGTTCAGGCTGCATGGCATGGTCTTTCACATCAATGAGCCAAGACAGAAAGTAAAAGTCACAGAAGTGAGAGTAGCATTGAGACGATGGACTGGTTGGTTCCTCATTACACAAGGCCCCCCACAGAGCCAGTCATCCTACATTTCAACACAAGAGACAAGATGTGTCCCAGAGGTGGTCAGCTGTACCTGATGTACTGTGTTGGACCAAAGGGATTCTGGGCCAGAGGAAACAAGAAGTACTGTGTCATCTTTCCACAGCACACATCACTGCAGCCTTCAATGCTGCACCCCCAGAAACAATGATTACATTGTACAGAGGAAGTGAGAATACTTTCATTTCTGCTGCTTCAAGGTCAGCATTTTTGCTTATTCTCCAGCAGGGCTTTGCAGCGGGGTGGGGAAGACTTCTTCCAACACAAACGACTGTTGCCTCCTGGAAGCTCAGACCTGAGCTGCACTGGTTGTTTTTGGAGCCAACAGCTCAATTCTCACTGCTGCCATTTTCCATTCTCAGTACTGCCCAGCTGTTGCTCCTGAACAGAGTCACCACCATCTGCTGCAGAAGAAAATACTGAACACAGGAGGAGTGAAAAAATGCAAATTTCAATCCATAGTTACAGTGAAGATGGTATTACCAGGCAACTGGTCAGAATGAGCAAGTGGTCATAAAGAGCTCCCAGACTCCATGTTCGTTTGAAGTCCTTCCATCAGAGACTGGAAGTCAAAGAACAGTATTCTTGCCTCTCAAACTCATAAAAAACTCTCTTATCTACTGGCCTATATTATAACGAAGCTAAAAAGTAAACTCATCACCTACAAAACCAGGTAAAAAATTAATAAAAATGGAAAGAAGTGCTTATTGTCATAACAGAGATTCACACATCTCTGCACATCTTGTCCATCATACAAGATACCTGTTAGTTCAGTTTTTTCCTTTTACAGAAAAACATGACTACATTCATCTCAGTGGTGCAAAAAAAAAAATCTAATACTGCTGAAGAAACAGTTTTTCCATTGGGACTGCACAGTGTGATGAGATCTGGATGCTCATTCTCATCAGTATGTCATACACGCAAGAAAAATATTCTCCCAGCAAAGTTTCACCATGAGGTAAATGCATTGTTTGAAAGTCCTGGGGAACTGAAATGGATTTGAAATGATCTGCCAGGAATGATGGTTTCATTAAGGAGAAAGTTGTCACTCTAAGGCAGTATGCTTCATTTTGTCTAGCAACTTAGTGCCTTCTGCTAAGGAAAGGGTTAATCAGCTTCATAACTGTAATTAATCAAGTCTTGTTAAATTAAAGGGTATATTTTTTAGTTACCTGTTTTCAGGGATTTGGGCAACATTTAGATTAAAGTACTGTTTAGGATTGAAGGGATATGTTTTGGGTTTTGCAGTATGCTGATGACTGACAACCCATTTATATGGGATTCAGCTAAAATGAAATTATGACAGATAAAGACAGAGTTGTACTACAGTAATATAACTTAAAAGATGTAGTGATATGGCATTACAGCTGTGAAGCTGTCTTTAAAAAAACAAAACCAAAAAAAACATGTTTACAGAACGCAGGAAAAATTGAAGTTACAGAGCATAAGCAGGACAAGTTATTCATGGATCCTAAACAGGTCAACTACAGACCACTGACAGCAATAGCAGAACTCAGGAATTAATTTCATTCTTCTCTCACCCACCCACCCACACAGAGGGGGGTTTATTTCACATTTGCAGTACCATGTATCCACTACAGAAATACGAGTTGGTTGTATTCAACCCCACTTAGGCAGTGCAAGACTTGAGAGATCATGTACTTCTACACCATCATGAACTGGATAGCATCTGTTTCAGTGCTCTTACACAGAGATAGCATCATCTTCCCTACTGACAGAGGGAATGTCTCTTATCAGTGCTGTTCAGTGGTACCTTACAGCATAGATACTTAGTGAGGCTGGTTCACTTATCAGCCTCCAAGACGAGGATTAAAGTGCAACACTTCACAACATGACGCACACGGTCAGTGTAGCCATGGAACTGCAATCCTCTTGCTTACTGTTGGATAGACCACAGGAAGAGAGTGGACTGTAATGTCATTGTCCTTTTGTGCTTTCCCAATATGGGCTTTAGCTTAGCAATTCAGGCCCAGTCCTGTCCAGTGGTCTGGCACCATCAGGAAATATTTGTCCATAGCTTCACAAAACCTGGTCCGGTACAGTTCTGGAGAGACCACAGTTGGCATCTTACCTAATGTGTGTGTAAGAGTAAAGAACAGTTAGATATGGGCTAAAGAGCATACTGCAGTACAGACAGATGACATATGAGATTACAACACCAGACAGCATAATCATGAAGGCATACTGTACATGGAAGGGTCCTGGAACCAACAGGCATTATCGGCTACTTTTTTTTTTTATTTTTATTTTAAACATTTAGGAGAGAAGACAGATCAAGGTCTGGACTCCTAACACTGAATTGAAATACTTGAACTTGGAGGAACCATCTAGACTTTTTACATCAGCCCTGATCAGTTTGGGGTTTTTTTCCTCTTCTCCTGTTTATAGGTCTTTGAGGTACTCCATCCAGCAGAGATGCAAATTTTTTCCATAAAGAATTTCACTCTGTGGACATGCTCTTATCTTCTCCAGACACCTGCGGAGTGGTACATGAAGTGTTCCCTTCTCTTTCTAGCCCTCCTATTAACATGTGGCCAACACTAGGCAATGCTGCACAAAAGGTACTCTACTCGCTTCCACAAAGGGAACACATCGGCTCCTCAAAATATGGGCAGTAGTCAATTGCTTGACGAGGATTCCTCCACACTAACAGCACAGAGCATATCTGACTTTCTGGACTCAGAAAACATCTTCTGAAATGAGTCGGCAAGGGTTTTTGCTATGGATGACTAAGTTTGCATGTGAGTAGCTGGTAACTAAGAAACAGAAAAGAACAGTCTGAAAAGTAGATGACCCGTACCCCATTCCCAGGAATTATAGTACTTAAAGGGTCACTCATGGAGGCAGATCAATGTATTAATTTTTCTGAAACTTGTTATTCCTTCCCCTGTTGCCCTATTCTGGGCAACTTAATCTCATGTTACAAATCTGCATGGTGGGGAAGTTGTGGCTTTATTAGCAGAGTTAATTAGAAGCTTCCAGGTGACAAGGAAACATGATCAAAATTTTTGCTTTCATTCTGGACTTACCTTGTCCTCCCAAGATGCCAGTTGACTTCACCACCATTTCAAGCTTTTTGTCCCAGGTAAAAGTGCGAATATAGTCTATTGCAATTAAAAAAAAAAGCACACAAGCATGTCATATCTGCTATAACCCAAATAATGCTGTTCTAAAATGTATCTATTTCCCCTCAAAAAAGGCAAGAAAGCAGTAGGCTTCCATCACCAGAAGAATTCCAGCATTCCCCCTACCAGTTGCCTCACCTTCCAGAGTATTGATTATATTTGAGTAGGGTGAATATGATATCTCAAAAGCCCAGCAAGATCACAATGAACTCTTCCTGCCTCTGCAAAAACAGACTGCCCAGGCACATCTGTCTGTATCCATGTTAGAGTTTCAAGGGCTCATTTACAAGAGTTACTTAGTTGATCCTCATCCCAGAAACGTATCAAGAAGCCCCACTTTGCTGTGACAGCTCCCACTACTTTACTGCAACAGGTAGCAGCATCAAGACTTGGACACCTATCCATTTAAGCCAGTAGTATTCCTCATCATTGCAGCTACCTAGAGGTTTGGTAACAGAAAGCAAACACTTTTCACTTCACGATAGGACACCACCAGTGACCCTGACTGGAAGAGGGGGCTGCAAGGAGAAGGCTTCAGAATTATTTCCAAGTCCCTTTCAGAGAAAGCATGCTCAGTCATTACAAGCACACGAACATTTTGGTCTGCAAAGCTAAAGCTGCAGTAAGTTAAGCTTTTCATTACTGGATATCATTATCTCCTAACATTTGACTGCAACTGTAATTATACAAATTTGAATTTACTGTTTCTAGATTTACAAAAGGCCACCATAATTATCCAAATTTCACCTCAGCTGTGCTTTACACAGAACTCATCCAGACCTGTCAATCTTAAGACTTATCCATTTATCTAAATACTCTTTGAAAACACTCCCTTTGAATGCTTTGGTACTGATATCATCAGTTTGTGCACTAACTACTGTCACTTCATGCCCCAAGGCCCAAAGCTCCTCACAACAGGGCCTACAAATAAAATAGCCTTCACAGTTCCTCACAGACATAGCTTATTTGCTTCCCGTATCACATTAGGATCTAAAATAGGTAGAGATTCTGACCTCAGATTCAAACTCAGTCCAAACTAATCATTTTTAGTTCCACCCCTGCCACAAATTTAGCTTAAGTACTTTGTAGGTTCTCAAGGTATCACTTAGGGAACATTGTAATAGCCTGATACAGCAGGCATGTTCTCTCTTCTTGAAGATATTTGTCTTAAACAAGCTCTTTCCGATCATGAACAGCTGTTCTTGCCACAGTGGAGGAACTGTCAGCTTTAAACATCATATAAAATACACTCTTTAATCAGGTAAGACTTTCCATAGGACAGCAAAAAGCCACACATACAGAAGAAGCAGAGTCTCATCTCATTTACCCAAATACTCAAGAGTCTACAAAACTAGAAAGTAGTAACAGCTTGCAGTTTATTGTAGCTGGGACTTAATTCTCAACTAGAAGTGTTACAGGAATGGCTTTCAAGCTTTATCAGAAAAAGAGTAATCCAGACCTCCTGGCTTGAGGTCTCATCTGGAAGCATTTCTGAGCTAGATTTAAAGAGAATCTCATTTCCAAGAGTCACTTCCACATCCTGCAAAATGGCTTCATCTCCAAGTCCTTTGCACAATACAAGTTTGCCTGTCTAAAGAGGAGGCTCTACTTTCCACTCACAAGTCAGAGGATGTGGCAAGGTTAATTACTGCATTGCCACCCATATTATCCAGGTCAGACTACATGATCACAAGTGATCCTGTGACATTTAACTTTGCTCTTCCATCCCTACCAATATTGTTTCTCCTCAGATCCCCTCCACAAAAGTTAAAATTTAAATAGCTATGTAAACATTACCGAACTGAACTTTAAAACACATGAAAGAATACAAATAACATTCCTTACTTCAACCCAACGTGTAGGTTAAATACCAACTTGACTGCTTTTTCACTACCTGTGAGTCCTCCTGCATATATTCTTAGTAATGCAAATGCCAACACAAGCCCATACAAGAGCTGGAGAGAAGAATTCCTAGCTCCACTTTGAATACCCATGAGAGGTGAGGGTGGTATTCCATCAGGGAGAAGACAAGCTTTCCTGACACACATCTCTGTGATGGTGGTACAGTTCTAAGAGTACTATAAACACCTAAACCAGAAGAAAGGAGTTTCACCAGCTGAAAGCAAGAAAATACAAAAGACAACCTACCAATGATCCCAACAACCAGTTCATTGTTGGTATCATCACGACCCACCAGCAGGGAATAGTCAATGATGAGGTGGCTGGAGAGGAACTGGGAATCACTGTGTATGGAAGCTCTCAGCACAGCCTTGCAATGGGAACGGATGTACAAAGGATTGTCCCGGACCATCTTCAGAAGGTTCTCATCCAGAAGGACTACATCACAGCTTTCCTTGCCTGTGTCTGTTTTAACATTTCTATTCCTGAGGGAGCCCTTCAGGTCAAAAACCTGCAAACGGAGAACAGCACTACTTTGTTCCATTGTTCTGCAAGGTTAAAGACTTCATCATACCTAACTGCAGTGTTTGAGAAGGCAGCATGGCATGGCCACTCTTCCCTTCTCCACAGGAGGAAGGGAGTTAACAAAAAACATTTTTATACTACAAAAATTAAAGTTTCCTGAGTGGAGAGTAGCATGTAAGCCTACATGAAGGCTCTGCCACCTCAATTCACAAGTTTTAGGCAAGCTATTTCATTATTATTTAGCCTAATTTAAGGGAAAAGTGTCCCAATCGTATGGGTAAATTCAGTTTTTCAGCCAGCTTCTACAGACTCAAATGCTGACAAAAATAAAGCCACAGAAGAGGGAGGTGGGGCTTGCATGAAGCACCATTTAACATCTTTTGGCAAGGCAAGAGGCAGACCTTCATCAGGTTGGAAAGGATCTCTGGAGGTCTCCAGCCCAATGCCCTGCTTGAAGCAGGTCCTGTTAGAGAAGGTTGTTCAAGCCTTGTCCAGTCAAGATTTGACTAACTTCAGGGATAGAGTCCACAGTCTCTTTGGGTCTCTGTTCTAGTGCCTGATCACCCTCATGATTTAAAAAATAGACAAACAAAAAGAAAACCCACAACATCCTTTACACCTATCTAAAATTCCCTCAGTTCACTTCCTCCCACAAACATCCCCTGTCTGAGGTCAGGCACTGGGAGGGAAGGTGGAAAAAACTGATACTATCTAGTTTTAGAAGCGACATTTGTTTGAACTTCCTTTTTAACATCAACTCTGTATTTGAAGAGAATTTTCCCCCAGTAATTTTAAGGTCTTCATTCTACTGCCTCATAAAGGTCGCTTTTCCTTTATTAAGGGCAAGACTGAACTCAAAATCTTGTCCCACACATGAAGTGGTTCAGTGAGAGAACAGAGGATTCAAAACATTATTAGTCTCCCCCACACACTACACAGCAGCTCACCATCTCCATCAGTGAGGGTGTCCTTCTAAACAAATTAGTCTGTAACCCCAGTTAGTTCTTCTAAAAGCTTTGCAAAAAGGTTTCACATTTTCCTAATTAGGTTGGCAATGGTTTCTCTCAGACACCAGAGATGCAGGGACAAATAAGACTTCTGAAAACTGAAGCCTGCACTACAGCTATCTGAACTAGCCAATAAGGCATCAAGTTACCAAGGATCACATAACAAGGGAACAGGCACAAACTGTCATCTTTGACCAGTGCCAGATATAGACAGCACGTGCAAAGTTAAAAGTTATCTAGATGGCTACTAGTAACCCTGCTCTTGCTCCCAGTCAGAACTGCACTGCAAGGGAACGGAACGCTTGGCTCTTACCTGAGCCATTTTCCTGCCATAGAAAAGGTTTTCCATGACAAGCAGATCCAGCTTCTTTTCAGTGTTGTTTTGAGAGTTCTTGTATCCAATTCGATATACCCCAAGGATTTTGGCCAGTGCTGTGGGCTTCTGACAAAGAGAAGACATGGGTAAGATCTCTGTGTACAAGCAAACAGCAAACAAATACTAGAGTACTAGAGGCACCACTGTTCTGTCTGTGTATTACAGCTTAGAAGCTCTAGCAAAATTCCCACTTTTAATCGTAAAAACATAATATTAGTACAGCTCATACCCACCAACATTTTCTTTTACTTAATGAAAGGGGTTAATGGAAACTGCCATTAGTCTGTAAAATATAGAACACTGCCTAAAACAAAAGGCACTTTGTTTTTTTAAATACCTTCTGCTGAACTGCATTAATGATATAAGTGAAGTAGTGTGGAGCAAAGTCAAGGAATGACTGAACTTCCAGACGAGGCATCTGCTTCAAGATGAATCTATCATCTGTTTTAATATCAGACAAAGGCAACAGGGTTACATACAGTAAGTGATGTATTCTTTGCAAGTTCTTTAGGACTGTCGCACAGCTGAAGTAGTATGGAAAATTAAAGGACTACAATTTTCTTAAATCCTTAGCTACAGATGTTCATTTGTAAAAAACTTTTTTATTTCTGAAATTCTGAAATTCAGAATTTCAGCCTTTCTGGATTTCAGCATTCTAGCAAATCAGGGAGAAGAGACTGCCTAAGTTAGATTTTATCTCAGCTACATGGGCTTCTTATACAGACAACAGAAACAGCCTACAGACCCTTCCATTCAAAACTTGTTTTAAGTAGGGGCCTAGAAGTGGCCACAGTTTAAAAAAAAAAAATCATATAAACCATCTATAGCATGTGGGATTATAAGAAACACTGTGTCTTTAATAACCAGTGTTCCTTGAATCATACTGAAGTTTGTTTTCTGAAGCCTGCCTAAGGCAGTACAACTCTTCTGCTCAACTGGCCTCCCTAGCTGCTACTACTGAAAAAGAGAACTGCATTTTGTTCTCCTGCACATACAAAGAGACAAAATCTGATATTGAAGACCCCGGAACAATCCACTTAACTTTATATTCTGAGTGGCCACTTCACAGTCAGCAACCCTCTAGAGATAATCAGGGATTAAACACCACACTAACCACCACCATCCCCAAATAACACCCTCTAATTACGATGGGGCAAAAGAGCTGCATTTACCCTCAGTCACATAGAATGCAGCCCCAGATTTGCCACCTCGTGCTTGCCAAGGCATAGAGTGAGAGAGGGATCGGATGAAGTCCTCTTCACTGCTCCCCAGTATCACTTCACGCATCTTGTGAAACTCGCCAGCATAATAAATCCGGCAGTAGAACTTGGCATTCGCATCTGAAAACTCTGCAAAGAAAGGTCTTCCTCAATAACAGCATGCAATACTCACTGACTACCTCAGATGACAAGAGATTTTAGTGATGTCTAGAAGAGTATTACTGTGCTAAACATCCCTCTCTCAGGCCTATTGTACTTTGGAAGTTTAAACCAATAGGATTTAAATGTAAAACTTACAAGAAAGTCAACCCCCTTTAGGTTAGCTCACAGTATGCGCCATGGGAAAGTGTCCAGACAAAAGATAAATTTTTTTAAAAAAAATTTTGTGGGGTATTTTTGCAACAGAGATTGATTACAGTAAGTAAAAATTGCATTGCTCTATTCTTGATTTGTTTTTCCTTCCTGCCCCATACAAAGAAAAAGTAATTATTAACTTCAAGATTTCCATTACATTTTCATGAAGAACACAGTCTGTCAGCTAAGACTTCAAGTTATAATTTACAACTACTCACGGAGTTCCACATGGGGATTCACCAGCTGTTTCTTCTGTCCATCTCCTCCATCTACATCATCTGAAGGCATAAAGGGACCATTCAGTTAGGGTTGTTCATTACTATTACTGAGAAAGCCATATAAGATACTACTTGTAAACTCACAAGAAAAATATTTTCTTTTTTCAGAGGGAACTATACATAGGGAATTAGAGATACAGCTATAATTGTATGATATAGTATGTATGCTAGAAGGGCGCTGCTGTTCATGAGACACACAAGTACAAACTTTCTCTTTCTCTTCATTTGTTTTCCATGAGCTGAAACAATGAAAGTTAAACAGGAAGTGAAGGAGAGAGACTGGGCTGCTTAACTAGAGTCAACTAAATCCAAAGGCATTCGAGCCCAGACCACTTAACGTACCTATAATTACCAAGGTTTGAAAGACCCTATTTCCCTTCTCATATAGCAAAGCAATGTCTTTAGGAGAAGCCTACACCTGATGCTCAAATCATTCACTTTCAATGCATGTTGAGTAATCTCGGACTGTTGAAAAAGTATAAGCAGGATTGCATTCTGGGAGAAGAAACAGCCCAAGACAGAAGATAGACTCAACAGTCTTGTACCTGGAGGCTCTGCTCCTTGGTTTTCTGCTCCCTCTTTGCCCATCTGTCCAACCTGGTAGTAGGCACTGTCAGCACCACGTAAGGTCTCTTTCTTCTGGGAAGACAGGTCTGGGCTCTTCCCTCCCGTGCCACGGAAGAAAGACAAAACACCAGATGGTTTCTTTGCTACAGTAAAAAGGAATAAAGAAATTGGTCTTGGCATTTCTACAAGCAGTTTAATAAAAGCATGACTCATACAAGCATTCTCCATTGACTGTTCTAACTGGAGGAATGACATCATTCAACTGTAATTCATTTTCTATTCTTCAGGCAACCAAGGTCCATCAGGTTAGCTGACTTAGTGTTCTGAGTAGCATTCTGGAATGCTGACTCATTTGAAAACACAGACCAAGTGTGAGTGTCTTTAACTTAGTAAGAACCTCACTTCTCCATTTCAAAATAATTTAATCGCCATCTTTTTAAAGAAGGCAGTACCAAAAGAGATCAGAACATATCATGGACATCATACCCCACTGAACAGGCTAGACTCAAGAACAACCCATGGTCTACTACATCGTAACGTATTCAATCAGGGAATGATGCTCTGATCTCATAAGAATCAGAGAAAGCCATCATGGGCACAGACTTCAAAAAAACAAACTCACACCACTACCCCGCCGCCATGTTCTACATCAAGTCAACTCTAAGATTAGTCACAATTTCAACTCAGAATGCATTTACTTTGTTCTAACTTAACTTTCATGAGACCTAGAACCCAGACTAAGTGGACTCAAGTCTAAGCTGAGATCAGCATCATGGATATGGTCTTGGCAAAATGGTCTTACGCTGTTCTGACTCTGCATTGCGATTTGAAGGACCCATGTTAGCCTCAGGCAGGCGGACAGGGCTACTGCTCTTTGGTTTGCTGTCTGACATGCTGAAAGGAGAAAGGAAATAAACAGTCATGAGCCCAACAAATACTGCCACCCGAGACACTATTGCTTTACTCCTGTACCTTTATTTCTCTTCCATGCCTAACACTAAGTACTGCTAAGGGAAGAGGATACAGGTTAAAGCTGTAATGGCATGGGACTCTCCAAAGTTGTCCTCCTCCACATCCCTGAGAAAAACCTCTCAGGGCTCCATAGCAACAGTTCCATTCATCACCACAGGAAAGGTAAGCAAGCACAGTAAACCCTACCATGCACGCAGTCAAGGGATCAGGTGATGGAATCAGCACAGTCCCCGACAAAGTGGAAACTCAGATACTGCAAGTATGTGTTGGTTACGTGGAATATGTCAGATTCCATCAGAAAGCAGAGATACTAACAGAGGCATATTTTGAGGGTCCTTCCCTGTCCTAGTTTTGGCTTATTCACTATAATCACTGTGCCTTTGCTCTATGTACTGTAGTTCCTGCATGTTAACCTGTTCGGCTGCAGTCCTTCTTCAGAACTGTTCTTCAGAGATGCTTTGGACAACTCATCCAGGGCATTTCTGTACTCCTTGCAACTGAAGGGGAAAGGAAAATAAAAAGAAGAAAAAAAAAAAGAAAAAAAAAGAGAAGAGTCAGCTGTTCTCTGAGAGACTTAGACTTTGTAACACCAGCCCAAAGATTCAGCTCAGAGACAACCACAGGACACAAAAACCCACAGTTTAAAAGCCTCTCCTTCGTTTTTTCTTACAATTAGAACTTAGTTCCCTTAGAACAGAAGCTGCTCTAAATCATACTGCAGGAAAAATCCTCCCTTGCTTCTCCCTCTCCCACAGTTTAGGAACATGCTTCTTTAAAAGTCTGCTGCCTTGTGACACGCAAATCCCCAAAATTTACTGAAGCAGCTGATTTGGAGAGCTGAGTAATAGGAAGAGCTTCTACAACTGAAGGTAGGGCAAGGGACAGACTGCAGTACGAATGCCTAACTGCTGTTCCCTAGCTCAGTTGCACTTCCTCCAGGCTAGAGAGCTGAGCAAAATTTAGTTGCACTTCTTTCTCTAACAATTTCACATTACAGGGAACAGTACAAAATTAATTCTTTTTTGTGTACTAGAGTTCAGCATGAAAAGCCAAAAATCCAGTTGCAAGTCAGAAAAACTATGTTCCATATCTCAACAGTAAAAGGAGAGAACTTCAGCTCTGCCAGAAACTCCCAACAGAGCCGAGTGAAGAAATTCTGTCATGCTTGTTCCCTACCATTAGGATTTGAATATTCCTTGCACAGAAAAGCTGCAAAAGTACAACATGTGTCAGACAAAACAGCAAAATCACACCAGTACCTGAGAGCAAAAGCTATGATGGAGCTTGGTTCTTTCTCACAGACTGCAATAGGTACACGTTCATGCTCATACATTAGGTAGTGCTTATCTGGGTCACTAAATGAAAACAACATAGGGACACTGTTAGTAGATCATAAAAGTTTGTGGAAAGAAAAGGTGAAGTTTTGGTCAAAACCCAGATCTCATCACTGCACTCCCAGGCACAAGCTGCAAGTCTCAGCATGGAACCAAAGCTCCCCAGATCAGCTTCTCCCAATAGACACATTCATAGCTATATGGTTAAATCTAAATGCTAATATGTTAAGGCAATCAGCACTTCAAGCAAGCTGCTTATATCAGAAGACCAGCTCCAAGTTAGAGTCTATTTCTGTTTAGCAGCCACTGTTTCTAATGGCACCAAAACCTGCCTGAGTTTGTTTTGACTGTCCTGCAGCATGACCTGCAGAGTGAAGTCAGGGGACAAACCTGGACTCTTTTCTGAACAAGCAGTTTAGCACAGAAAATTCCCAAAAGCCTCCTGGGTTTCTGTAAGATTTTCTTGTCTGTAGGGTCCAATTATTAACTTTTACCTCAATAGCCCATGGCCTCTACTACTACCCTGGGGGTAGGATTCAGAGGTTAAACTCAGGCTGCCAAATGTTAGGCTCACATCAAACGAGAAACACTACAAAGCACGCAGACCAAGTAGCTGAAAGACTTTCCAGCCTGCCCATTTTCATATGAGAGGGGTACTTGAGGGCACATGCAGTAGCCATTGAACCTGACCTACACCCAGACAATGTCAATTTGAGTCCAACCCTTGGAAGAGGTCTGGAAGTAAAAACAAGACAGGCATGTAGCTTTAGTAAGTCTTCACTAAGGAAGAACATTTCTGCTCCCTCCCTGCAGCAATGAAGTTACAAGGCACTTTTCCCCCCCTTCCCCACCACACCCCTTCTGCTCCCACAAGAGTTCTGAGAGGCATGCCTGCTAGGAGGAGAAGAAACTGATAATGTATATGCACAAGGGTGGACCATTAATAAGAAAAGCAGGTAACCTACAAATACCTAGAAGGGACACAGGAAACTTCTTGCCTTGAAGAAGTTCTACAGCTTATTCAGAGGCAAACCCAAACGATGACTTAAATTATATACCAAGTAAAGGAAGCATGCACAGCTCTGAAATTTGATCAGGCTGCTAATTTTGTACATCATATATATTATGCAGTACTTACAAGGGAAATGGAATGGGGTTATAGTTGTTTCCAGGCAAAAAGTTAGCCAAAATAGCTTTCATAGTAGACTTCTCCTTCACTTGGCTGTCTGTAGATCCCAGTGAGTGTCCATCAAACACATCTGGAACAGAGATAACTTAAGTCTGCATCGCAAATCACAGATCTTGTACACTTGCCACAGAGAAGCAAGAGAAAGAACACAAGACCACAACTGAACTATACCTTCTGAGCTGCTTGTTGTATCCTGTTCAGACAGTGTGTTGGCACCAGTCATATGTTCTGATACAACCTCTGGAGGTGTGGGCAGCTGAAGATGAGTGGAGCCTGTGGAGCTCTGACTTGATAAAGTAGTCAGGAAACGATCCTCTGAGAGTACAAGGACAGAAGAAAGCATTTTACATGGCTGTCAGAAGAGATATCGCTTGCTCCCAGGCCAAGCTACCACCAGTGTCTACTTTCAAGAAGTTTTTACTTAGAAAGCAGG
Source organism: Haliaeetus albicilla (assembly GCF_947461875.1). Lineage (NCBI taxonomy): Eukaryota > Metazoa > Chordata > Aves > Accipitriformes > Accipitridae > Haliaeetus > Haliaeetus albicilla. The sequence goes on from NC_091486.1 coordinate 28,592,537, forward strand.
TAAGGCCACCCAGAGAAAAGAAATGGGCAAGTTGATCAATGTAGCACATAACCTCCAGAAAATGCATACACTTATACCCACTACCTTCAGTTCACACAATCTTCAGTATGCCTCACAGATATGAGGTCTCAGCACCCACAACCACTTCACAGAACGGGTGAGTGGCATTTCCCAAATTCCATGTAGTTATTCAGTTATTTAGAAAGCCTCTGAAAGCTTTTAAACTCAAGTTCAAAGGAAAACCCTTGCTGGCCAGTTTAGTATCATTAGTAATTCAGCTTCATACAAGAAGCAGACTGCTTTTTATAATAGCAAGCTATAAATTGGCTTATTCCCATCTGACACAATGGGAATTCACTGTTTCTCTAAATTATCAAATTTGACAAAGGCTCCCATGTTATGTCAGGCAAACGGTAACAGCAAGCTTCTTTTGGTTGCTTAAGAAAAAGAAATAAACAAACAAACAACAGACCTTTTTCTCCGTTTTGCAGTGCTGGAGAAGCATTGCGGGGGGAAGCATCCATGCTACTGATCTAGGCAGAGTAACAAAATACCAGTGTTGATGCCAAGCTCTTTATAACTGTATCTCTTCCTCTGTGGAACACTTGCAAAAGCAGATGTACCACAACAGAGCACTCCCACCCACTGCACTGTCACTGTATCTGCCACCACACAAAAAAGAAAAGGCAACAGCAACCCAGCTTCACAAGATGCTTATGACTACTATCATCTCTGTATGCTGCTTTAAAGACTACACTCTTCCTCTATATAAACCTAATTGCTGCTAGATTAAGGTTAAGTGTGTTTTAGCATCTAAGAAAATGTGTTAAGTGGAAAGGACATGTATGCATGCAGCAGAGCAAATCCAGGGTCTCACAGGGTTTCTTAGTGCACCTTGCTAATGTTAGAACTATTGGGAGTTCAGCCTCTCTGTATGGTGCTTATATTGTACTGCCTTGCAGTCTGGACTTTTTCTCAGAGCACCAGCTCCCAAAAGGGTGGTTGTTCAGCATGCTGGCAACTGTACCCTTAGACAGAGCTCTTGAGGCAGCAGTCCAGAATCACTTATACATCCCCTCAGCCAGTTCCCATCAGACACATCACAGAACAGATATGAACCTACAAATTCATTATCAGTCCTCCCTGTGTTCTTTGCTCTGCCTTTCCTGATAATTCTTGCCTTTTCTTTTTCACAAGGGATAAACCTGATGGGCAACAACCTAGGGTCTAATGAGGTGACCTCCTTCCTACCTAGGCATATGCCTGACAAAGAGTGCAGCTCTGCTATCAGTATTAACACTACACAACCACCACAGGAAACATAAAATCCTATTCATACTTAGTCATCTTCTGTGTAATATGGCTCTTGGTTCATGTCTTTAGGAAAAGATACATATACTAACATGCAATTCAAGCTTCTACAGCTGAAAACTACATGATGCAGTAAAACAAGTTTACTAAGTGAACCAAAGCCAGTCTTAAGACTATTGTGTTGCCCCAGGAAAAAAAAAAAGTTTAAGTAGCTTCTAGCCTGCTACTTGTACCTTGCTTTCTTCACCTTGCCTCAGTCTCCCAGGGCTGGGTGGTACTGATGGACGTTTTCTCCCTTTCTCTTGTTGGAAGAGATCCTGCAATCTTCAAAACAAAACAAACAAATAAAAAAACCACACAAAACCCCCCAAATTAATCAGAAGATAGGTTACAGGTATTAACTGTGAAAGGCACAAGTTATGAAGTTTCTCCATACTAGAATGCAGCCAAGCATGCCTTCACTAGTCTTTACTGCAAATTCAGATGGCTGCCAACATGTACCAAAGCTATATTTCAAATGGTCAAAACCAGAACATTTTCTGCACCTCTGAGATAATTTCACCCAATTAATTGCTTTCCCATGCTCCCCTCTTCCCTTGTCTTCCACCTTTATTCAGATGACACTTTCTCCTCTCAGATGCAAGTTGTGCTTTACAACACAATACTTTTATTATCTGGCCTCAGATGATTTTCCATTCCAATCAACCAGCTCTGTGGTCTTAACCGGTAGAGGACATTCAGCACAAGCTGTCATAACACACTCTATATAGCAACTGCACTACAGGGAGAGAAAGCACAAAAGAACCTCTTCCCTTCTCTAACCAACACAGTATCAGTGTTTCTCATGATTCCAACACAAGCCCTCTTACCTATTATTCCAGGCTTGTAGCATCTCACAAAGTCCTTGCTTTTTAGCTATCAGAGACTCAAAAACAGATTGCAGCTGTTGAGGTGTGTCTAATGATGATGAAAGCAGCCTTGCTTGGATTTTCTCAGTCCAGTTTCGAAACTCCCCCTCTTCCATCTGCCAGAAGAAAAACTGTCAGTGTTCTGTGACCAGAGATGACACTAGATCTAAGTGGCTTCCCCACACACTTTGCAGCCTATGGTCTGCCAATGCAGAAATAGTCCATTACCTCCTTTTGGGCAAAGAGGTCTTCCATCTTCTCTTCTCTTGTTTTGCTGAAAGTATCTGTTTTCAGAGAAGCAAGGCGATCATCAACAGCAAGATACACTTGTGACACCCTGTCGATAGGGATGCAAACAGTTAAGCTGTGACTACTTGGAACATCTTCAACATTCTTTAATGAAAGAATGACTGTGTTCAAGGTTAGCATTTAAGAATACAAAAGACAATACATGCCAGTGTTCTGTACAGTAGGCTGTCCCACTGAATTTACAGGGAAAGTTGGAAAAACTTCATTAATATAGCACAAACCTAGTAATTACACACACTGACATTCCTCTTCACAACTCATTCTTAGCAGCGGAAGTTGTCAGAGAGCAATACAAAGGTCACAAACACATTACTAGCAAGGGAAACAGTTGTGTCGTATGTGACAAGGAAGAATCTGGGGCTGCAAACTACACCTCCACCAGAAAGGCTCAGAGACAGAATGAGTAACTATTTCAGCTCAAAACAAAGCTCCACAGGTTCTGAAGTCAGGTAGTCACAGAGGTTTCAGCCATACAGTAACCCAGCCACCAGGCAGAACAGCAGTCAGGCTGGATTTAATACAGTTTCCATCATGCCTGTCTCCCTTTTTTTTTGTTCCTACATTTAGAAGGTGTCTAGGCTTACAGTAGTTTACCTTAGACAACAAGAAGGTACCAGACTGTCTGCTGTTATCGTATTCAATAGCTAACAAAGGGAAATGTCTTTTACACACCAGAAAGTTTAGTAGCCACATGACCAATATAATGAAAACAGTTCCAACAATAGATTTGAGCAATGCCTTTGCAGTTTTTCCATGCTGAAAGCAGGATTTAAACTTGATCAGATCTTCCAAAACAGAATGTTAGGGCAAGGGTACAGTGTTACCTGCAGTTTTCAGATTAAGCCTTCTAGGATCACCTCCTCTGTTCCATTTTTAGTATTAGAGGGAGGAATTAGAAATACTTTAGCTGTGCTTGAGAAGGCATTTTGTAAGAAAAGGTGACATTTCAGATACCAGCTGATGGTCAACATTTCAGCGGCAACGTCATTCAGAAACATGCTATATCACTCAAATATCAGGGCAACATTCAGGGATGGAGAAGAGAAGAATCTTAGTTTCTACTGGCTATATTTAGGCTGAATTGCCACCAGATGAAAAGGTGAGAGATTAGTACAGACAGAGCACATAAAGGTAATAAAGAAGATTTCAATACCACCCTCCCTTAGGAGTACCTGCACACATAAATGTGCTTAAAACCATTACTTTTCTATTAAATATAGAATATTTAGCAAGTCTTATCTATAGTAGCAAATACAGTTTTCTGTTCTGCTAACAGAAGTCCAAAATACAAATAGGCTGAGGAAGGCATTAAAAACAAAGCTTACTTTTGAGAGAAATCCTTGAGATCCTGCAAAATAGTAACCTTTGATGGAGCCTGCCGTTTGATGTAGATCTTGGGGAGTGGGAGACACACTTCAAGCAGCCGGATTGGAGAGTAGCTGAGAAGGCAATATGACAGCTATTAACAAGACTCTCCCCACAAAGTAGTAATTCTACACCATATTGTGGTTTGTGGCCCTTATATGAAAAGGGGCACTGTCAATGCGTCCAGGGCTTTAGTTACTTTTAGTAGCAATAACACCCTGTCCATTTATCTCCTAGGCAAAAAGTACAACCACAGATCATGTTCCAAAACAAAACTCTGAAAGTTTGAGATTAGACAGGGAAGAGTGTTTCTCTTCTGTATCATGAACTGGAGCCAGCCATTCTTAGGAACACTGCCCGCCCCATCCAGGACAGTGATGGCACCCACAATATCCTCTGCAAGCCAGCACACAATCCTGCACTTGTGGTTATAGTGCAGCTATGCTATCCCATGCTGTACTCAAAGTGAAAGACAGACCTGACGAATCCTACTAGAGCTATATGCTTCACATAGTACTAGAGAGAAGGAAGTTTTTAGCATGGATCTCACCTGAAAGATGCCACCATCTGATTATAGGAAAAATACTGGTGATAGTCATGGTGAATGGAATGACCACAAGGTTCTGCATTAGCCCTTCGAGTGTACTGGTGCCCATAGAATCTCAGCTCAAGGTATTTTGCGAAAGACATAGACCAAGAATCATTGGAAAGGGGAACAACTGGTGTCACCTGAAAAATTGAAAGCCATGTCCTAATTTCACCCTTCAACCAAGATTAAGGACAGGCTAACCTAGACAGCAATGTAGTATTTCTAGTACCAGAAGCACCCATGACCCTGAAACATACTAAACAATATAGACTGCATTTATGCAAAGCTAAGGCCAACACATAGTTACAATAAATTGTATAAACAAGAACTGGTAGTTCATGATGACAGGTGCTAAGCTGCGTGAGTGCAAACATATCCTTGACAGAAGCTTGTACCTGGGATTCTATTTCTCTGCATAGAGACAACTTCCAGCAACCCAGTCAGCTGCAGAGGTTTCGTCATGTACTTTTTCCCTGGTGATTCTTCAGCTACAAATACATTGGTATTGCTCTGCAGTGTATTTCAGCTTCAGCAGTGCTTGCAAGCTTAGAGTAGTCACTGCTTTAAACATACTTAATAGCCACAAACATATTAGTGTTTACATGAGCACACAGAAATAAAAGGTTATAGAACAGGTGTATACACAGCAACATCAGGCTTGCCTTCAGCAATTACATTAACTTCCTCCAGGTATCTTTAAATCCAACACCCATGTTTAAGCCAGCATAAGTAGGTGAATTGAGTCATCCACATGGGTAATAGATGTTTTGCATTTCAGGCACTACATGAATCTTTTTTTAATTAAGTTTTATTCTCATCTCTTTGAAGGCTCTTAGTTTTACAATGTTTGGCTAGAGATGAGTATCCAGGTGGTAATGTTTTCTTAGCTAAATTACAGAACAAGCCTCAGATAATACACAATCTTACTATCTTGTGGTTTTTTAAAGCAATTTATCATTCTTCTAATGAAGATTTTACTTACTTTCTAATGACTACTAAAGGAAGTCTAGACATCACATTGATACAATGCAGACTATCCAGTCCATAGCAGATGAAAGAATACCAAGCGGTTTTAGCCAATTACTGAGCCAGTAGGTTTCAGCATCTGCCCTTCCCCATACATACATTCTTTTAATGCTCATACTAATTCAGTGCAGGGAAGGGACTATACTCTTCACCTTTAAGAGGGCAACTCAATTTTTTCCCATGTGTCAAAAATCAGTTTCCTGCAATATATCAACTCCACTTAAACCTATCCTCTCAGAGCCAGGTTTGACACTTTCCAACAGAACTACCTCACACAAGATGTTTCACCTTCAACAGCCCCAGTTCTACGAAATGAATTTGTAGATACACAAGAACATCTGTATCAGTAACAGGTTTTGTGCTAGGTTAGCCATAACTCTAGGGATGCAGTCACAACAGGAATACTAAATTGTAATAGCAATGATTCTCAAGTCCACAGCCTTACCTGTTTGCACAGTCTACACCAAGAGTAAGTAAGAATGGTGTGCTGGTACCCAGGGACCGGGGAGTCCAGCTCCTTTAACACAATTTGCACACAGCCTTGCCCATGAACGAAGCGACGAATGTGGTGCACCATTGGTGTTTCACAGAACATGCTGGGGCATTGGTAGGAAGGCCTTACAGAGAGAAATGGAAACACTTATGAATGATCATATGCTAGGAACTGCTGAAGAACTGGTTCAACGTATCTAATATGACTTTTAGTATCATAGTAGTACTTATCTTTACTGTACAAGTTTCCTAAGCCTTTAGTAAAGGCTGTTTCTGCAGATTGAATTGTACTCATTTAGAAATAGCATGTAGGGAAGTTCCCTTGCCAGCAATGGCTGTACAGGTCCCAAAAGCAGCGACTGGATACTGGTTGCTATCACAATCTTTTTACAATGAATTACTTTCTACCAACATATTCTTGTTGGACTACATTCTATATAGTCCACAAAACATTGATCAAGCACCTGGAAGTGCTTCGCACCAAATTAGAAGACCACTTGGGCAGCGTACCAGAGCAAAGGCTACTGAGGACAAAGATGTGCCAAAGAGCTTTCAAAACGGTCATGTTTCAGCTCCTGAAGGAAGAGGTGAGCAAAACAGTGCCATATAACCTCTTTGAACAGAAAAAAAGCATGACCTTTCCTTGGATGGGTTTCTTTTAAGTCAGGGAGGAAAGACTGACAACAGAAAAATAAAAGCTGAATTGTTTAGGTACCAAAGTGAAAGAGGGAATTCTTCAAAAACAGGAAGAGCCTATAAAAGCCCAGATCCTCCTTGCTCATATTGAAAAAAAAAAAAAATTTAATTACTGAAACTATGGAGATTGAGAAGCATTCACTTTAGCACACACTACACTCAGCAGAGAGAAACAAGAACTTAAAAGTGGGCAGCTAACCTCCTCCTCCTCATTGATCAGCACAAGGAGAAATACTTGTTCCTCCAGAGAGGGCTGAACATAAAGAACATTTTGCTCCTACAAGTGGCCAATGGAGAAAACAGAGTAATATTGTCTTTTGCAGAGCCACAGGCTACTCTATCCAGCTTCACAGCCTGCTGAGACTCTATATGGGATTCTGGCAGTTCTGGTTATTACTGAAATAACAACTTGCACCTGTCAGATGAAATAAATTACACAGTACTTTGCCAGGGTTAAAAGTGTTCTGGACCATTTATATTAGCCACCTTGCAGATATGACAAAGTCTTACTCTGAGATGTTCAGATAACGCTGAAGGAGTAGGGGTTTTTTTCCAGAATTCGTATGAAAGTTCAAATAGGAACCTCAGAAAATTGTAATCAGTACAGTTGCTCGTCTTGAAAAACAGCCATTTGGAATACATGCTCAGACTCTTAACTAGGGCCTTACAGCCCTAATCGCTCTGAGAAAGTGCGAAGTGAACACATTTGTCTTTATGAACTTGTAAGTCTTGTTTCCTAATCTGTTCCACTTCCTCATTAAAGGAAATAAGAGGGATAGTGCTGACATGGGAAAGCAGTGGATGTATTTGCTTGTAAGAAGTGAGCATGAGTAAGTGGATTCTTAAATCCAGTTCCTGTTTCACTACAGCATGATAATAAAGCAAAGGGAACAACAGATTTAAGTGGTAAGCTTTACTAGGACACAACTGGCTCTGCAGACTTGCATGCTATTTTCCTAAGTGCACAGGAAGTAGAGTCTATGAAGAAGGCAGCAGGTCAACTTCACAGAGCTATCAACAGCTTTTGTTTTGTTTAGAATGAGATTTAGAAATAAGTTCCTCCTCACCTGAAACAGTAGCGCTCCAGAAAAATCCCTAGAGTCAGGTCATTTTTCCCATAGAATTCCATAGTCACAATCCTAAAGCAAAGAAATAAAAGCTTTAGAGTGTGGATACTGCCACTGTTAGCTGTGCAATGACCTTTAGGTGCACAGATCAGCACCCACTGCTGGCTTGTTCTTCAGCCCTGTATACCTTTAAAAGCTTTTTTTTTCTCTTGACTACCCTTCCTAGATCCCTGCTGTCAAGTTTGCTAATAATGAGATCAGAGTCCTACTAGAACAACTTTAAACTTGACTTTTAAAAGTTGAATACAATTCAACTGCACTATTGAAGATCATGTTCAAGAATATCTAGGCACAGAAGTCTAGACAGATTGAAGCCTCAAACACTAACATTTAAACAGTTACAAAAAAGGTACATCCAGAAGATGGAAAAAGCCTTAAGAAAACCTTATCCTTCTAGAAGATTTAATAGCAACTTTTGTTTTCTCAGCACCTGAGGTGACCAAGCCACTTAAAATGTGTAAGTATCAGTTTAAGTGTCACAATTCAGACATCTCTAATATCAGTAATTTACATCCTTTTATTGTTGCTGTTTAGTGAGCTTATCACCACCTTCTTTGGTTCATTCCTAAGCTTTTACAGGAACTCTAGACCGTTCCCTGTAAGAGACCCATCTCTATATTTTCACCTGAGCTAGATGATGAAACACCAAGACCTGTCCTGTTTAGTAGAGCTAGAAGCGTGTCATAAATTGCATACAATTAACAAATTACAGCCCCCTAAGCTGGAAATATAGTTAAAGCTCTTAATACTACTGACTATAATTACAGAAAGATAGCAATATATTCAAATGCCACTCTCAGATAATATAATCTGGAAGTATTCTGAGATTCTCTCAAGGCTTATTTTTGGGCTTGGACATTCTTCTGCGTTTATATACACTAACTCTTCCCCACAAGACTGCATGCGGTGTCCTCCCCACACATACTGCACACCCTGCAGTGAAAAGACCAACTAAAGTATTCAGTTTTAGGCTGGACTTTCTCATTCACACCTTGGGGATTACAAAGGCTATGTGATACTGCTCTGGATCCACCTGACCAGGCAAGACAAAATTCTTTTGGCAACAGTTCCTGTTACAGGACAGCCACAATCTACCAAGGAGTCCTCAAATAAATACCGCTATGAGGTGAGCACTGACCTTGACTTAGGAAAAAAGATAGCAACTATACAAGGTGTAGAGGAGTAGTTTTCATACCAGGGGCTAACACAGGCACTTGGAGCATTGCTGGACTGAGCAGAAGAGCTACTGAAGAGAACACAGAGCCTCTGATGGTTTACTGGACTCAGGCAATCCACCTGGTAGAGAGAAAACAACTCATTTACTGGTTACAGACACCTCCATCCACACACAGCTCTTGATGACGAAATTCTGCTCTAGTAGTTTTATTTACAGACAAATGTCTGCTCACTCCTTTTGTACAGATTAACCTGATATTATCTCTGAGCTTCAGGTAGACTTGTACCATGTATAATTGCTAACTGCCAGTTTTAGAACAGCATAAGAAATATGCATAATGAAACCAATGCACACACCTGTGTTTCTGTGGAAAGGAAGCTAAGAGAAACATAAAAGAACAAAAGCCCCAAGACGAACATCCAGAGTCTCCAAAGCACTGTACAGTTCAGGACACCTTGGAGGCAAAACTCTGCCAATATATATATACACCTCAGTTACTGATTCAGGCTATAGAAATACTTCCAACTTTGTCCTCTGTGAAGATATTTACCACACTGCTGCTGGAATGAAGCTGTTTCCCCTTCCACACTCTACAGAACTATGAAATTCCCAACCACTTTTCATTGATCACTGAATAAATTTAAAACAGCATCAACCAGTCTGATCCAGAGCAAAGGCTACTCTTACAGTTCGTAAGATTATGGCCTGCGAAGCTACACAAATTTACATTTAAGTACCAATTGAAAAGTGACTTCTGCTCATGAACTTGGGGGCTGATTGGCTCAGGGACCAAAACATTTGACTATTTCAAGAGATCAGTTCTGCTGCTCTCATTCACAGACTTTTTTCCTGAACAGCTTCCAGTTCAAGAAAGTTCCAAGATCCTTCTCCTCAGATACAAGTTAGTTGCTTTCATGGCAGTTGCCCAAAACTAAGTATTTTGATTACAAGCACATACTGCCTTGTTTGGAAATTTCAAAGAAGATTCCCCCTCTCAATTATGAGATTCTCACATTTCTTCAGATCACCCAAATTTTACAAACAAATACTTTAATGTAATTACAGCCTACTGCTGTCTCCATGACATTACACCCTCTGAAGATGAAAATACTACGCTTTTAGAAATCACCAATACAAGCAGCAAGAAAGCTCAGCTTCAGGAACTTCTCTAAGCTTACTCCCCCTTCATGTATTCATTTTCAGAAATCAGTCATGTACACCTGAGCTGAACAGGCAACGTAAATATACTGATCTTTAGCCGATTTTGTGCATTTCTCGGAAAGTAGTCTCACAACCTCTTCCCTTCTCAGGAAAATTTTGCAGTCAGTCTTGTGTTCTGCTTTCTTATATCCACATAGTGCCTTATTATACTGACTTGTTTAAGTGCCCAGAGCACTGCAATCTAAAATGCAGTTTTGACCCAGTCAAAAAGAAAAAAAAAAAAACAAACCCACAACAAACCCAAAAAACCACAAAAACCAAACCCCAACCAAAATAAAAAACCACACACACCCCAAAAAAAACAAAACAAGACAAACAAAAAAACCCCAAACCACAACAACTTTGATTTAACATTTAATATGAGACACTACACCTTCTGTAGCTGATGTAACCTGGGTTTTCAGTAACATAGCTTTGAATCTTACCTTATGAGACCACGAGGATTCACTCTGAGCCAGTCCCTTCTCATCCTCTTCAATTCTGCACCCAGTTTTTCCAGTAGGGACACTACACACATCCTTACTTTGGGCAAAGGGATCAGTGCTTTTTTGTAGTATCCTCCCTCCTCTGGCTCTATAGTCAGCCAGCATTCTAGCTAAGCTCTGGCTATCACCTAGGTGTTCTGCTATTCTAGTATTAACCAACTCGTGAGAAGGTAAGATTTGGATAGCCTTGGCTTGGATACTCCCATTCATCCCTTGTAGTCCAGAGAGATCCCGCAATAATTGTCTCTTCCTTCTGCTCTCCAACTCCTTGTATTCCTTATTGAGGAGAGGAGACCAGTAAACTTGCTCAGGGAAGTATTCCCGGGCAGGGCACCTCATGCCTTTTTCAGTTAAAAGAAATGGTTCACGGAACGTCATTACAGGAGAAATACAGAGAATGACATCTTTCAACTCCTGCTTAAATGCTGCAGAGTAAGTCTTGAGACGATCCTCAGAAGAAGTTACCTCTTCTGTGACATATAAACCAGTATCATCCTGGAGAGGGTCTCTAAAGACTCTCATCTGACTCTTGGAGTCTTGTAGATCATCCACCTGTTGAAGAGGCTCTAATGTTTGGCTATCCAGAGTGATCAAGTGCTGGTCCATACCATGGAGGGGCAGCAGGGATGTTTCGGGTATTCCAGGAGGTACAGAGTTGAATACTGGAAACGGTGACTCCACTTTGTGGTGCTCTTGATGTTTTGAGGATGCCATTTCCAGCTGACTGTTCTCTTGGTCACCTCTCTCAAATAAACCTCTTTGTTCAAGCAAGCTGACCTCATCAGAGGACACCGACTCAGAGATTACAGGCAGCTTTTCAGAGGATAGTTCAATGTCTCTGACTGCTGTGCTGAAATCCTCACCATTGAAGAGGTTCTGTTGTTCATTTTCATCTCCTGGCTCCTCAATAAGGGAGTGAAAGGAGGTGTTTTTGGTCAGAGTAGGGGGCATGGCAAACTCATCCATAAGGAAAGATATTTCCAGCTGGGAATGATAAGCCACGCAGACCATGAAGATCAGGATCTCCTTCACACGAGCCAGCTCATACTCTGCAGCACCACACAACTTGATGGTGCAACCCAGGTGCTGGGGACACCCTTCAAAGAACATCAGGGTTTTTGTCTGATCTATAAGAAAAAGAAAACCATAGGAGTTAGGATGACAACTACAATTAATCTGCTTTTAGGTATCTCACACACTGAAGAGACTGTAACAGCGACTAAGAGCAAGTAACATCGGTAGCACAATCCAGCTGCAGAAATTCACATCACTGTACTGAAATAACTTATTTTTGCAAGCAAAACAAGCATTTGCTATAAAACTTCTCCTGTTTTGTAAAACAAGTCATCATAAAGTCCAAGTGAAGGCCACATGGAACACACTGGCCTAAACAGTGTATTCCAAGACCATGTAGACTCTGCAGCAGTGAAGCAAAAGAACCACTATCCTCCCAGGCACATTTGCTCATCCTTACAAGTCAAAAGTGTACAAGATTTTGAGTGCAATTTAAAGGCTGGAAGAGGGCATGGGGAAGTGGAAGGGGAAGAGATGCAAAGACTGCATCTCCACAAAGATTTGCATCAACAGCATCTATGTGTGCCAGTACCATTGGTAACCTGTCAAGCAGCATTTTTTCCTTCTTCCTGTGAAGACTTCCCATGCCTAAAGGGGGTTACAGAGAAAAAGGAACCGGATTTCTCAAAGGTGCACTGCACAATGACTGGAAAATGGGCAGTGTGCACAAATTGCAACAAGGCAAGTTTTGATTGGATATGTTAGGGTTGGACGAGATGATCTTTCAAGGTCCCTTCCAACCAGGGCTGTTCTATGATTCTCTGTTTCTATGTAGAAAAATTCTTTATGCTGAGGATGGTTAAGCAACAGAACAGGTGCCCAGACAGGCTACAAAATCTCCATTCTGCAATATTTTCAACAGTTGGCTGATGAAGCCCTGAGAAATCTGATCCTGCATTGAAATTAATCCCTCCTGTTTTGAACAGAAATTTGGACTAGACAAAGTCCAAGGTGGTGGGAAGAGAAAAAACAGTTTGGAAGGAAGAAGCCAGCCTAATTAAAATCTAGTGTGTCTCATCTTAGTAAGATCATGCCTTTGTGTCTGCAGTCAGTTCGCTGTAGTTCTAAGATGTAACAGAAGTAAAGAAAAATTAGTAGGAAGAATAATACTTGATCACACAAGACACCCAACAGTTCAGATCTAGATAAGAGGAGTAAAGCATTTATCCTTTCACACACACAAGCTAAGACACATCAAGCTTTACTCACCATTAGGCAACTGAAAAACTTGCATATAAAATTTATGACAGGTTCCCAAACGCGGTTTGGTCAAGAGCTGATCCATTGACATCACTAAGTCTCCCTGGGTCATTCGACTTACCCGGTCTAAGACTTGCTGTAAAAATGGAAAAAAACAGTAAGAATCTACAGTTTAAAGAGGAAAATAGCATCCTTAGTTTGCTCTTAAGAAAACCCCAAAACAACAACAACAACAAAAAATGCCAGTGTGATCCAGGAAACCTCTCACTGAGATGCAAACTCTGGTTAAACCCAGTCACCCACAACATACAAGAAACTTAAAAAAGCAGTTGGGTAAATATTTCCAGTGAGAGGTAAGATTTTGCCCTTCCCTGGGATATCTGGATCTGTTCAAGTGAAAAAAGTTCCAGGAGGTACAGCGCAATCAGCAGAGTGCTGGCTATCAGGAGCTCAGCCAACTCGCAAAGCCACTCTCTGTTTGGCTGTCTGTACCCTGCCTCACAGGGACAGAGAGGCTCTCTAGGGATCACTGAGGACCCACACAGGATCTGCTATAAATAGGAGTCAAGAGTTAACTAGAACCAAACCAGGGGACAAGGACCTACTAAGCAAGAACACAGCAGAGTAGCTGTGAAGAGCTGAGGTAAAGTTACTCTAGGTTTGCCTGTCTTGCCTTCTTGGAAAAGAAGTACTATTAAAAAAAAAGCCCAAGTTTGGTTAGAGGAGAAAATAAGACAACTCTCTGCTTTCTCCAGGGAGCTTGCTACAAGAAGTTACAGAGATCCACCACAAGGCCCAGTCTGACTCTGACAGGAAATGCTCACCGGCTTGACATTGATGACCAGAGTGATACCATGCTCTAAGAGCATGTCCTGGGCAATTCGGGACACGGTCTTCTCAACAAGGACCAAATTAGGCCTGACATCAACTATCCGCTGTACGTAGTTCTTCAGGAACTCCCTTTCCTGCACACAGGAACAAAGTATAGCAGTTAACTACTGCAAACCCATCTAAAAAAAAAAACCCAAACACTTAAATACTTAATACTACTTTCTCTCCCATTTATGTACTGACCTTTCCTATAAAAGAGGGAAACCACCCATCCAGAAAGCGCCATCATGCACATTTCCCCACCCCCACAGCACAACACCCATTTTATCAGTAATTTGTTATATGCACTAATTGCACATGAGGATATAGTCCAATGACAGTCTGAAGTAAGATACCTGCAGCAGAATCCAAACATTTATACAGGCACCTTATAACTTTACATGGAAAAAGGCTTTATGTTTGAAAGGTGCTAGAACTAGAGAATTCTAAACCAAAGCTGTTTGCAATATTATGTTCTCCACCTTCTTCAGATACACGCTGATGCCGAGTGCTGACACTCTGAGACACTTCCATTCATGAAGAGTATACCAGTGCTCTATGCCTCTACAAGTCTGTACACAGAGCCTCAGTCCCTAAATCTGTACTTGGGGACAGTTCTTCTGGAGTGGGATTCCAAATGCTGTGCACTGCAAAATTGCTCTTCTAATTGGCTCCATCTCACTATCCTCCCCACACTTTTATTACCATGCACAGAAAGACAAAGCGGGGCTGCAATGCTATCAGAACTAAAGACCTACACTGCTAGAGGGAGGATACAGCTTCCCAAGCCAGGTATTCTCAATTGCATTATTGCAGCTCACACCAGTCAGGTTTGAAAAGTTCTGTACAAGAGAAAGATACCACAAAAGCAGTTTGCCAGCTCCTCAGAGAGAATGAACTAACATTCATGTTAGTGTAGTGAAGATAAAGCTTTTGCTAAATGGCAGCCTTTTCAATTGAACTCGTCTTTCTGTAGTATTTTCTGTCCAATAGGACTTTAATGCAGATACACAAATACTTATGATCATTTTCTGAAGCAGACAGTGAAATAATCAGAGACCAATATTTAGAAAGTATAGTAGATACTTCTACCCCATTCAAACAAATTACAGGTCTCAGTTTAAGCTTTTACTAGAAAACCAACTCACTAGGCAGAGACAAGTTTTATTGCTAAAGCTTTCATACCTTTAATCCTGTTTATTAATTACCAAACATAAATGGTCTTAAATGCATGCTAAGTAAATAGTCAAATACAGAAACAAACATTATGGCCCAAGCTCAGTAGGGCACCAAATACCCTTGTTAGAAGTATCCTGGCAAACATATGAAGACTGATTCTCAGACAGGAATGCAGTGTGTTGAATAAAAAGTCTATCCATTTCAGTGTTTTCATACTTAAGGCACCTCCCTGCTCACAGGGGCAGGGCACCTGTTCCAAAGTGACATTTTGTAGTTCGTCACTTCATTAGGTTGTCCCATTTTTTCAAGCCTGACAAGAAATAACATGGGTGTAAGCTAACCCTCACCTACACTAACTTTTCTACTATTTCTTCATGCACCTAAACCATATCTAGTTCTGACCTTCTGAACCATATGTTCTTTATACAGTGTATCATTAAAAACAAAACTTATTTTCTAAAATGCTGCATTTAATTATGAGGATCATAAGATCGCTCTCAGTACATGTAACTTGATAACAAAAACCCTCAGCACAAGACTACAAGTTTGTACTGTATTTAGTGCAGCAGTGGTCTTAGCTAGCTGTAGAAGAGGAAATTTTTCTTTCTTATGCAATCCCACTCACTCAACTCCACCTTACACACCGAAAAAAAAAAAAAAAAAAAAGAGATGTGCACTGATCATAATTTTGTTTGATTCACTAGACCTGAAGCAATTTAAACCAAGAACAAAAGCATGCTCTCACCTGAAGTACTATAGGGTCTATGCAGGTAAACTTTGTTTCTTCTCTATAGAGGTACTCAATTGAGCACTTCAACAGAAGAATTTTGGGATTTTTTAAGCAAGAGTTCATCTAAGAAAGACACAACAGTCAAAACAAAAATACAAACACCTGGAAGGGAAAACATACACAAGAAAAAAAAAAAGACTTCCCATGATTGATTCCCCCACAGTAGTGTTTCAGCTATGCTCCCCTGCAGACCCAACTACACATTCTTCCTTCTCATGAAGATGTTACACCTGTTAGAATTTCACAGCTACTGTCTAGTAAGAGTGCAATGCTAGAGGTTTCCACAGTCACCCCGAAGTCTTGATACACTTTGCAGCCTCCATTCAGATCACTTCTATCTTGACCTCCTGCCTTATTTAAAAGCTCACTTTACTGTATTATGGTAAGTCAGAACCACAAATGCCTTTTTCTGACTAAAACTTGGGGTAATTATTAGATGCCTTCTGGGGTGGTAGGGGTAGAAAGGATGTTTGATACATGCATGAGGAAAGCTTCCACCCCTAGAATCTCTGGGCTAAAAGAAAACAGCTTGGAAAAGAAGTGCTTTAAAAAGACATTCTTGTTTAGGTTCTCAAACTAGGAAAAGCTCACAAACTTCCTGAACAGTGAGAGAAGCTTCACAACACAAAATGGAAGTCACAGCACACTTGTTTCCTCAGCGTACACTACAGCCAGCACTTGATTAATCAAGCCTGCATTACCTTTTTATGTGCAACATTCTTAGTGCAAACAAATCCATTCACCACCATGGAGTCAAATTTCTTTCCACCAGGGATCTAATAAAGCAAAGAACATTTTTAGAAGTGTCATACACTCCCATAACTTCTAATGCAGTAAACCTAATATATGGAATACCTGTTGTAGCTGATGTGCAAGCTTCAGCTATGCCCTCAATTATCAAATGAAAGATCACATACAGTCATGCTGAACACACAACTCTTTCCCTTTAAAGTCTGGCAAACTTAAGGACAACATGAAAACAAATAATAAGTTCCAGGATCTCTACACCCCTCCCAACAGATGCATATTTGTTAAACCAAGTACACTCTGGAAGATAAGGAAACCTAACTTCTATGGGTCATGGGGAGCATATACCTTTGCACATGACACTTCCACTAACAACAAACAAGTTGTAAGGAACGAAAACAGAAGGGGGAAAAAAAAAAAGAAAAAAAAGATAAAACCAAACAAACCTCCACCTACTATTTGAACACAAACACTTCACTGGTGTGCCTACAGTCACAACCAATCACAGGAGTAAAACAACATGAAACACGTTTCTGAATAACTTGTTTCAGAGGACATTTCTGTTATCAGCACGTGAAAACAGCAGACAGCTACGAAGAGTTTTCACCTCTGAACATCTGCTCTTTGAACTGGAGTTTCAGGAGAGGCAGCAACAACTGATGCTGCCTGAAGAGATGCCACGGAGCTACCACCAGAACCATAAGGCTCTCCTCATATCTTACATGGCTTCCAAACAAAACAGGCCTCCTGAGGTGAATTTTGCCAAAGAAAAATAGGCCCAAGCTTTTGATCCTCAGTCACACTAGCTCCTTGGATGTTAGTTTCACATCAGCCTCTCAGAAGAAGCTCTGCATGCCACAACTCCAGCCTTACAGTTCAACAATGTCAACACTGGGCCATCTGGCAGAACTGGATGTACCATCCCATAACAATTATGCTTTCCTCTTGAAGAAAGTCATTGTACTTGGCATGGGAGGAGTTCAGTCCTCCATAATGGATAGTTATAGGGCAATAGATTGCTACACAGAGTCCTGCAAGCTACTTATCCAGCATTCAGTACATCTCCAATCCAAGCACAAAACAAGCTGAAACCAAAAAAGGAAGCAAGTCATTACAGAGGTATTGCTTTTTGCTACCTTCTGCAGCCTACAGCCTGAAAGAAGAGGTCAGCTCCAGGGCATTAAAGCACCTTTCACAGGTTGCAAAGTTCCTTCTGTGTAACTTTTCCTAGAACCCCACCTTACCCAAAGGCCATGTTGGCCAATTACACCAATGAACATGCTGAGGGCAGTGGGAAGGGGACTCTTCAAACAAAGGATGCTGCCAACAGCTGCATCCTTTTGTTTCCCTAGATCCACTGTTTGAAACTTACTTTTTTGATGTGGACAAACTGGCGGATATCCATGTCATCATCTCTGTTCTTGACATCAGGCCGTACAGTTTGAACTACCTGGCAGACCACAGGTACAATGATATCCCTCCAGGACAGTGACAGGGACTCATTGTATAGAAGCTGCTGAAGCAGTGCCATCATGTGGTTGTGATTAGCAGACCTGTGAAAAAGGCAAAACAAATAGATGTCTCTTGAGAAAAATACAGAGCAGTGATTAGTTGAAGTCACATGTCAAATAAATTTCTTGACATTACAGCACAGGAAGTCCTCTGAAGGAACAGCTGCCTAGAACATTCTACAGTCAACACTGGTCTTGTACTTCAATCTATAAAAATCACAGGGAAAAAAGCAATCAAAATATACTGTAAAAATGCTGTTTCCTTAATGCAAATTAGTTCCTTGTATTGTCCACTGTAGATCAAGTCCCACTGAAAGTTGGTGGAATACAAGGGCTTCAAGAATTGTTACTCAAGGTATGCAAATTCCTTTTTCTACATATTTCTTACAGCAGCCTTTCCATGGCCTGTTTCTCCCCATTCTCTTCTCTCAGCAGATCCAGATTGCTGTGGTGCCAGCCTAGGGGTGTGAAAAAGAGTTCTTTGGACTTCTCCTCCACCCTCCTGTTGAATAATGACTCTGCAAGAGACAAACAAACCTTGTTAATACAAGGTCACAGTTGAATGCCTGTCTTTCTGAAAGGCTACTTTGAAGATGAAACAGTTTACTAAGACGTAAGTCTAAGCCTCTTGAAATACTGAATTTGAGCTAGATGTCATGGTAACATGATGCAGCAAACAGTATTATAACAGTGGTGAGTGTCCAAAGGAAAGTGAGCTACTAAAATTCTTGTACTGCCAGTAGAGAACAGACTGTTTTCTCTTATGGAATTGAATTGTTACCAAGTTTGTTAAGGCAAGGAAAAAACAAAAATCTTGTATCCCAGTTTTGCCCATAAATAAGCAGCAAATTCCAAATACCGTGTCTATTCATAATACATAATCATAAGGCCTTTTAGACTTAGAACATTGGTCAAAGGCACCAATTTGATCCACAAAAAGCTGCTGCTTTGAAGACATCTGTGTCTAAGTGGCATTAAAAGATCTAGTTACTTCATTCAGGCTGCAGCACAAGTACCAAAAATATCTTCCTAAAGGCCTTGTTTAGCACATCTCCCAAATGTATTTTAAAGAAATGCTATGCTACCAATTCATATGTCAGACTTTTGAACCTTTATGTGACTTGCAGCCCTGATCCCACACACCACCTCTTTGTTGCTCTGGGGCAAAGGGAGCTGTCAGCAGGCTGGTTCATAGCCTATGTCACAGTATTTAATACTACAGAATTCTCAAGGATCTTCTGTCAAGAAAGTGGCACAATCTTTTCAAAAGATCTCAGCACATCTTCTCACTCACCTCCATCCACCTAACCATCATATACACACAGGTACCTCTCTGCTATGATAAACAGGATGCCAATGAAGGCTGTATCCACTGAATACAATTTTTTAAATCCTACTTGTCAGCATGAACTACAGCCATTTCTGGTTTTGGAAACAGAAAGCATGTTTCGACAGTGTAAGACAGTCCTCACTTGGACGGGGCCTGCTGCTTTCAATCACTATATTGTGTAGTAACTCCTTAGAACTGTTCTCTGTTTTGCAGTACCAAGATTAGAGGTTATTTCAACACAGTTTACTGTGCTTTGAAAGAGTTACTAGGTTATTTCCCACACAGGTATTATAATATTACAGAGGGAAGTTACAAACTTCCCCATTCTCATAATGGTTGACTGTAAGTCATTTAAGCTAGTAGCATATCAATTTTCATCAGCAAGTATGTAAGCCTTCAGAGTTCAAGCTTAAAACTCCTCAGAGTGCATGATACACCCACAAAATCCTTTTACAATAGTAATCTGAGCAGGACTATTGAAAAAAAAGACTCTTTAAAAACAACTTCTTCCAGATGCTCCATACCCAAAATTAGCTGTGTAGAAGAATAACACAAGTTACATTGGTTTCTTCCCTTTTCTTTCTCCTGCAAAAGCTCAGTTAAAAACTAAGCATCAATTTAATCAAAGACTTTATTTTTCTGGCTGCACAGACATTGGGGTCTCCCCTTATTTCCTCCTCTTACAAGCTCACCAAAATCATTAGCATTAACTGGGAGAAAAAAAAGCCCACAAGTACACCTGACCACAATACTGGAAGGTACATGGGTTTTAAAACTCATAACTGTGTCTAATGGCCTTTCATTTCAGTAGTAGTAGTGGTGGTGACAACAAGAAACTCAGAAAGATTTAAAAGATGAAGCTTTAAGCTACTCTGTAGAAGCAGTGCAATTAACCATATCACACCTTCATTTGCTTGCACAGAAAGTTAAAATCCATGTCTGTTACATAAGTTTGTGGGTGGGGAAGTTGAACAGACTTGCCAGTTACACTTATTTTTAAAAAAAAGTAAAAGCTTTTCTTTGAGTGCTTTTGAATGAAGAAATCCGAGAAGTGAAAAAAATCTAAGCTTGAAAGTACATTCCAAAAAGTTTAGTTTATATATCAGTTTTGCCACAAATAAGTTCAGATTTACTGTCAAGTAAATGTTTCTAAAGAGTCAATGCTCTATTAAAGAAATATTGAGGAGTTTTCATCATTATATTAAAACTGCACAACAGCAACATTTGAAGTTTCTCCTTACCTTTAATAAAAGCATCACTTATAGAGAACATCTGCTGCCCTCCGTTTTCAGGATTCAAGTACTCTGAAATAAGAAAGAAGAGGGAGATAGGCGGAGAAAAATAAAATGACAGGTTACATTGGTGCACCCATATAATTACAATGTACACGCCCACACCAGAAGAAGCAGCATTACTCATCTAAGTGTTTAGTCACCAATTTAGCAACAGCTTGATGAGTAGTCAAGACAAGAATATCCTCTCATTCTTGTTCTATCAAAAAGTTTAAGATGACAAGAAAATAGTACTTATTACTGTGAAGAAACAAAACAAACAAAGTAGACAGGAGAAAAGACTGAACTAGGAGTTAAGAGTTTGCTTTTCCAATTGACCCACACCACACTTTTCTAGATCTGAATACAAAGGTGCTAAGTTGCGAGTAGACACCACGGGAGTGTCCAGACAGGGAATGGCCTCCTCACTCTGGTCTAAAAATGCAGCTTCAAAAGCTATTTTGCTCTCACACTCCAATGAAGTACCTTAGACCGAGAGAGTGACCCCAGCCATAAGAATTATCTTACACAGTGAAGGAAACAAAAGACAGCCTGCGTTTCAAGAGCTAGAATTCTAAAGTCTAAAACAGTTTAAAGTGTTTTGAGGAATCCATGCTGAGAGAGGTGGACTCCCAGCAACAAAGGAAACCAAGAGTTATATATCACTTTACATATGGGAAATAAGATGAAGCTCCATCTACCACACTTGTTTAGCTTGCTAGATCTTGATCTTTCATGCAGGCTGGCTGGCTACAAAAAGCTTGTTTTCTCCAGAGGCCATTAGCTTGTTGTGCCTTTAGTTGGTTCCTTGCTTCTACAAAAAGGGGTTCTACAGTGGGAAAACAAGAACAATAGCCCAATTGCTTATATAGCATGATGATCTGAAGTCCAAAGCTAACCCTTTATCACCTTTCCTGAGAATGGTCCAGACCTACTGCCACAAACAGAATGCAAAGCCAGACAGCTTTCAGACACCAACAGAAAGCAACAGAAAGCTGACAGGACACAAGCAATCACAAGTCTCTGAACAGCAGCACTAAAGAGACCCCTTACATGCCACCAGTTTAAAAATCTGAGCTTGTCTGCAGTTGCCCAGTTTGCAAACAGGTACTCAATAGATGATCAGTGTACCAAAGAGAAGTTGCAAGCCTTCCTTGCAGCTTGATGGTTATTTGCAGATTCTTTTCATCTCTTGCTTAGATGAAGAGTTTAGCATTATAAGCAACCTACTGCTTGATTAAAGCTGCCTCACCCTCAGCATTCATTCACCCACAGCTCTACAAACTACCTAGAGAAAGTCATGTCATGCTGTAACTACACATGAGCATGTATACTAGCACCTCCATCTCTCTCCGCCTTGCAACAGCCTCAGGGCAGCAGCTCTTACTGTGAACACACTCAAATTAGGTCTGACACATATCCCTGACTGGCATGGCCAAGGCAGGAGTTAACCCCAGCTGAAACCTAAGCTTAATTTTGCTCTGGACAAAGACACAGATGGCACCTCCAAACCAGGAACGCTTCTCTTCAATACAGCTTCACCTCCTATAACTTTGCTTTCAATTTGCCCCAGAGGAAGCTCCTGGCAAGGTAAGATACCATACCTCTTCCTAGACTGCACAGATACCACACTCACAGGTGTGAGTTTGAGACAGTGAGAGTGGTATCTCCTAACAAGCACATTTCTTACCTTTCATCATCCCTACAGGCATCATGCCCCACAGAATGTTGGAGGACGGAGGAGGTTCCTGTAGCATATTTTGTAGCCTTGCCTGCAAGCAGTTAGCTATCGAGAGACTATCTTACAAGCTCCCCTGAACAGCTTAACCAAAACAAAACAACAAAAAGAAAGAACCAAAAAAACCCACCCCAGAACATACAAATTCCTAGGTCTGATATTCAAGGGCATCATTGGAAGCAAATACCACAATGCACACAAATTCACAGGTCTCCAGTGGAAACCAGCAGGTACAGATTTTATACACCTTACAAGATTGCTCTGGTTAAACATCAAAACAGACTGGCTAGCAACCACAGCTTTTCCTCTACATACACAAAAAAGGATGCATGCATCCACAGATATCCACTGAAAACTGAAGTGCACCTTTTCAAAAGAAGGTGCACCAAAAGGGCTCCTTGCAAGCAACGGTGGTAAGGAACTGTGTCATGGTTACGCAGATCCTCTTCTCTTTCCCCCTCCTAACTAGATGCAGGCATCAAAAATTAACTACCCGAAATACCTGCTACCAGGATCAAGGGTATCTGGCTGCAAGGACATTTAGAAAATAAAGTTTCCCATATTGATAACTATATCTCTTTAAAAACAGCAACTAAAACCCACATTTAAAACAAGTCAATCTCATCCCCCAATTTAAATTCAGAAAGCAATCTTACTTTGTTTCCCATTTTGATACACACTATAAAGTACCATTATCTTTAGGAAGATGACACTATAAATGAGTCACTATACTCACTTGTAAGATACTACAAGCCAGCTAACTTGGAGTCACTAGAATTTCATTGAAACACACCAGACATTAGTCAGCCTACAACATCACAAGAAGTCCTGCCATTGGACTCAGACTATATACAAACCACTCCATTCTAGAACACAGCAATAGAACACTCCATTGCTTCAAAGCAGCTGACCTCTGTGACTAGTGGAAATTGCATATCCCTTAATCATTTGAAGAAACCCACTAGCCACTTAAATCAAAGTTGACCTGCACATCCAGCACTGATGTTTTGTCCTGTCAATCCTCCCCCAAGGACTGTAATTTATACAGTTGTGAAGAAATTGAGTTACTAGCCTCAAAAAGTGGGTGTGATCTTCAGTTTCACTTCATTATTTCAAAGAAAATTAAGTCACTGTCATCCAGTCTAAGGACAAAAGATAATTCCAATGAAATCAAGCCAAATACACATGTACATAATAGTCATGGGGAGTTACTGACTCCTGATGGCAGCAAACGCACCATGTCGCTGATTGACTGCAGTACTCTGTTCTTAAAATAACCATGTCCCATTTTACATAGAAGCTTAACTATCTAGTCTTGGCTGTCTAACCATTGCGGTACTCTAACATCCTCGATGGCATCTTTTGTTGAATATAGCCAGGATAAGTCAGAAACACAAGGTAAAAGTGTTTGCACTCTGACTTTAATATTTCCAGAAGAAAGTTTTAGAAGTCATCCATTTCACTACTCTAGGCACTGCAGTATGCAGTATTGGGTTTTGTCCCACCTGGTTTTTGAAGGCCTTAAATAGCAAACAGATATCTAAGTACCTACGAAATGTCAGTCTCCCCATTGCCAAGAAGTGTCTCTTGCTATTCAAGCTGTTGTCATTCATTTTAACTTGTTGGTCCCTAGTTAGGTCTTTCCTCTACAGACTCTCATGCCAGGAATCCAAAAAAAAGATGCACAGCAAGTCCTCCATATTTGCAGAGGATACAAATTTTTTTTCAAAAAAATCCTGCAGGATAATGCCTACATCTCCACAGTGCCTTTTAATGACTCACACCTCCACCCTATCCCAGTTCTGGGCATATTACTGATACTTTCCCCTCAAGGGAAACCCATTCTCTTAAAAGGAATTGTTCCCAGTTTTCTACTACAAATTACAGTCCTACAGAATAACCTGGTTATGAGACCACACATTTCAGGACAGATAACAAACACCAGTCAGCAGAGATTCACCAAGGATAGCAGAGTGCTGCCAACATATATAATTAAAAGACACAAGTCTCCTTTCAGTCCCCTCACCACTTGCCTTTTCTGCTGATCTCTAAGCTCTCCATCATCAAAATCTTTCTCACAAGAGCTTCAGTTCTGGCTATGAGAAGCCTTGATTTGGTCAACAGTTTCCGAGAGAGGTAGGCTTTCTTACATTTCCCCTTCATCATGTACTGCTTTTTGTATAAGGAGATAAAGACTAAGATAGGTCTGAAACCAGGACTATTACTCTACAAGTCCTTTAACACTGGCTAGAGCCAAACTGACTACTGCCTGCTTTACTGCCAACACACACTGATAAAGATAAACCTGCTACAGCTGTAAATTCATAGGATACTGCAGCACACCTGGGCCTGTTTCACACTCACTTAATCCAGCACCCCTCCTTCCTAAAAAGCATTCATTGATATATTCTCCCTCTTCACACCTTTCCTTCTCTGCAGATGCATTAGCTTTTCATTTGATTAGGGCAGGAGCTGGAAACAAGTTGAAAGGAACCAGTAACAAGCTGGTGTCAGTAGTGCTGACGACCCATCCCTACTGTTGAGTCATCTGACATCAACTCAACTTTCAAACCTGTTCTGCTCCTCTCTTTGGGGGAAAAAATAAGCAGTTACATTTCCCTTCTTCTAGACATATTTTTAGCAAATAACAAAATGTGACTACAATAGGCACTGATAAATGCACCCTCTAATTTGCATCACTGTCTCTCCCGAGTCTAAAATACTTTTGAAAGTCAGCTGTGACCAGTTCTCTTCCCTCACTCTCTTCAGTGACCATTTCACAGTTTCAGAAAATGCAATCTGTATGCAAGCATAAGGTAAGTCTTGCATTCCAATCCACAATCCATGGGAGGATGAATTCATTAGGAGTTCAAATTATTTAACACTGGACCATCTTTTAAAGTTGGAAATACTGAAGGGGTGGGGTGAAACAAGAATAAGAAACTCCTTAGAAGCAGCCAAAGACAGAAGTCTACAAATGTGATGTAACCTTAGGTAAGGAAGCAGAGCAAAGACATCAATTGCTACCCAGCATGTAAAGCAACTAGAATATACTAGACCCAAGCCAGTGGCAAGCCCTTGTTTCAGTCAGCCCTTGTCCAGTTTAGAGAATGCAGTTGTCAACAGGCAGGCACATTATTTTTTCCGTAAGGATTTTGCTTGTATTTAGAGTCTTTAAATTTAGTACTTACTTAGGAGAAAAGAAAACTTTCAAAAGAAGTCTTCGACACTGAGTATTTGATTTCTAACTACTTCGCTTAAGTAGATGTTCTCTTTTGAACAAATGTTACATATATGGATTAAGTTAGGCCTTACTGCTCATCAGTAAGATTCTTCTGTCGAATGTAAGCTTATTAAGGTACAATTAGAAGTCAGCACAGAGCTCTTCCAAGTTATTTTGTTCATTTGTTGTTTGGGGTTTTTTTCTTGCTTGCTTTTTCAGTTTAATGTCAAACTATAGAGACACATATCAAACTGGTTTATGCATGAATTATTTTTCCACCCCAGTTAGCCAGAAACTGTATATGTGGATCTGCCCTATTATGTATGGGCAGGAGACTTTGCTTCAACTGCAAAGAGAAAGTCACAGGGGAAGTTACACACTCTGCAGAGAAGGTGTTTCAATAGGTCTACTGAGCCTCCTCAGAGGTGAGCATAACAAAACTGCAAGCGAGTGCCAGCTAAATATCGTATTTCCCCCTCTGTAAGACAGCTACAAAAGTAGTGTCTGAATAGGTCAGTATTGTTAAGGCCCAGCTCTCCATCATGTGCAACTCCAGCTGGTGACTACCTCATACCTTTTTGGTCGGCAGGGTGAGGGGGCACATGTGGGTACTTGGAGTGCTTCTTGATATGGAAGTTCACGTTGTCCAGCTCCACGTTCAGGCTGATGGAGGCGGCTGAATCACTGTCCATTGTGGACTGGAAGCTGCTGACTGAAGTGCGCTTGCTAGGGCTGGCGGAGTCTTTTAGTGTTGGGTAAGGGGGAAGATACAGGGAGGAGAAGGGTTCAAATGGGTATCATGAGGGTACCGGAGAGGAGAAAAATTGTCTTTAATACATAAAGACCAGTGTGCAATACTAAAGGAATACAGTATTTTCATAGCTCTAATCTTTTCTTCATGTGTGCATGTGACATATTGGTCATTCTTTAGTGCATTACTGTAGGGCCCAAATCAAGCAGAAGTCTGCCTGAGAAACAGAAGGCAGCAATTTACATGCTTCTCCTCCATTAGAAGCATGAAGCTTTACTAGTTCCACTAAATACAAAATACTGTATCCATCATAAGAAACAGGAGGACTAGCTAGGTTATAGTTTGCTTAGATCCTTACAGCCCCGTGCGCACACACACAAACACGCGCACACACATATATAAAGCAAGACATGGTTAAACTACTATGTCCTGAAGGACTGGGGATAACAGGGGAGAAGGCAGAGGGAGAACAAGACTCAGGTGAAACTCACTGGCTAAGTTATCTTCTCCTTCATCAGCAATCTGCTCTGTGTCACTGTCATCAAACTTTATGTCTTTGAACCAGGATGGCTCAGAGTGCCCCTCTACAGAGTTCACCGAGTCACTGTCTGGAGATGGGGTTTCTGAGAACTCCGTGCTCTGGAAGACAAGGAAGAAAAGGTGTTAAAGTGCAGCTCTACTGAAATATTAAGCAGCCTTAGAAAGCAGCCTGCTAAAAAAACAGAGGGTACTCTCAGTGGGCTGAGCCAGGTTAGTCATAGAGCCAGCCCCCTTGGCATGAAATAGGAACTCTTTGGGACAGGAAACAAGTATTTCTTTACACTTCCCACGTACTTACGTCTCTGCCTCCTCCCCACCTCCACACAAGTTGTGACTAAGTGGCACTAAAGGACAAGTGTATTCTACTGTACATTTTCTGTCACCACATCCAGCTAAGCAGTTTTGAATGCTTCCTAACCCCAGCCAAGGTGGGCGATGACCATATCCTTTGCCCAGAAACCAGTAGATGCAGCTTTTGGTGGAGGCTAATTCTAAGTTACTGGAGCAATCCTGACTGACCGAAGTAGCTCTAAGTTTCACTCACAAGTTAGGCTCTAGCTGGGGCTACTGTGTCACAACAAAGCCTGGCTAGAGTGCCAGAAAATCTGGAGAGCATTTAAGCAATTTCCATCAGCAATCCTGATTCCTCCAGTCACCTCAAGAGGAAGTTCTCACTATTATTCCTTTCGCTTCAGTGAGTGCAGAAAGCAACTGAGTCAACAACACTGCTTCTCCTGACGCTTGTCCAAGAGAAATGAGATCAGACAGTGCTTTCAGCTGATGAGAACAAGAATTGGCTTTAAACCTTGAATAACAAAGCCCCTTACAAATAGTACAAATGGGGATCCACAAGCACTTGCTAGTTAAGGGCAAGCTTTTCCTAGAAAACTGCAACAGTGTAGTTGACTAGCTGAGGTGCCAGATGAAGCCCAGAGCAATCTCAATGAAAAACCACATGACTGTGGCCAAGAGCTGAAATGCACAAGGAAAACAATATGTTAATGGCTGCAAGCTTTCTGACTGAGGTCCACGGGACAGCTGAGCCATTCTTTCTTGTGAGAACCTGCAGAACATGGAAGACTCTCAACTGAATGCTTTCAGATAACAGAGAGGCTACAGAGATATCTTGTTCAAGTTAAAAAAATAATCCAGTCATTCAGGCCAGTGACTGCTCTTACCCCTCAGCAAGTTTGACTGCAGTGAAATACGGTAAAAAAGCATCTCTGGTCACTGGTTCCCTGCCTCCCCCGCTCAGCTAGCCAGTCCTATTTGGGAGGCATGACTAAGACCCCCTCCCAATCTTACGTCATGTGGCTAAGGTACTGAATTCTTTATTACTGCCATCATTGGAGATCAGAAGAAGGTTACCAATACAAGATCCAATACTGTATATCTAAAATATCTATTCTTTGGAAGTTTTTAAAAAAGGAATTTTGAAACAGAAGTGGAAGACCACCATTGTGTCTCAGTCATCAGGAATTGCACACAGATTCTAGATTCTGTACATGATATCACAGCTGCCACAAGCACAGACTGTGCCATTCCAAGGCCTCCATGGAAGATGTCCACCATGAGAGGCACTGGCCTAGATCAGAGACTCTTTCCTCCACTTTAGGCAGCACTACATGTAACAAACTCATCCTTCACACAGGACAGCCCCAAAGCTTTCCGGGCAAATGCAGCTTCCTCAGGCTTTAAACCACTAAGGAAAAAGGCCTGGACCCCAATTCTCTGTACAGGAGAGCTGATTTAGAAAACATACAACAGCTGCTGAGAACAGGATTAAAAAAGATTCTAGTCAGCAGCCAAACCCAGCAAGAACCATAGCTTTCCTACTCCTTTTACCTGTAACGGTCTGTAGAGAGCATACTCATCTCTGAAGAGCTGATCATGATGACTGACACATTCTAGCCAGCGTCCATCAACCAACGCTTGTCCTATTGCAATGGCTTGGACCCTGGAGGTATAATAATAGAGATGGTTTTCTAAGTCTAGTTCTAAACATACATGGTTTATGGCACAAACATGCTACCAAAGGAAAGATTCATTTGCTACACACTATTTGACTCATCAGTATCCCATTGGCATGTTTAACCAGACACTATTTAAAATATTATGGAGAGGGTGCAGAGTACTGGTTCAAGTATGGAGCTAGATGAAGAGACTGCCAGTACACTAAACTCAGCTGAGGTGTCCAGCAGATGATTCAGAAATATTTGTGCTCCTACACTATTGTTAGCTTGAGTTATATGTACTGAGCATCTCTGCTGAGTGAGGACCGTTGCTCTACACTTAAGAACCATCTCATTTTTATCCCCCTCTCACATAATTAAATACACCAGATTCTTTATACTCACAAAGTTAAGAGCCTGCCAGCCCCACCAAAAATTAGCTATCAAACACTATTGGTGATCTCTGATCCCAGAGGCAGACTTGCCCTTTGGAGTATCGGTGAACATTTTTGGACAGTTTTTGTAATACACTCACTGTTCTCCAACTGTTTGAGTGATACTTGTCCCATAAGCTGCCTCTCACACCAGCTCCCAAAACAGACAGCGCCCTGTGCCCTGTTGTTTGGGGCCACAGGGAGTCAGAACCCTACCTGCTTTGGTAGGCAGTAAAGAAGAGATCCGAATTTTCTCTCTTTCTCATCTCCCTGCAAAGGGGTCTATCTTTGCAGTCTAAAGTACCCTTTATCAGCTAAAACTCACAACCTCCTGTCACAGAGACAGGAGACACCTGCTGTCCTAAAGCATCAGGGTTACCTTGTGGTTATGTGCCCATTTCTGATGAGCCAGTTGACCAACTCTTTTCCCACAATGCAGTTGGGATGTGTCCGGAGCCAGTAGCGATGGTCTTGAAACTCCATCCCACTGTTGTGATGGCAGATTTTCTTCCACAAGTCTTTCAGCTGGACTGAGTCCTGGACAGGGAGATGTGCAAGTTACCTACTAGTCTGACCTTAGCACTGGTTTCAAGGGCATCAACCTGGGCCCTCAGATCAGCTTCTAGATAAAAAGCCCTCCACAAACAGGCATAAAATCTAAGCTATTCTGCCCTACCCATGTGAAGGTGCAAACAGAAACAGCAAACAGACATGAGATCAGCTCCTTATATCCTTCCCTTATATAAAGTCGAGAAAAAGAAAGAAACAAAGTGGGTATCCTCACAGTTAAGGGGGTTTTGGTTTTAATGTGGCAAGATTTTGTACTGCCTACAAGATACTTATGTCCTCACTACTTCGCTCCTGCACCCTATTCTCAAACAACTCAGGTGGTTTGTGCAAATATAGAGGACAACGAAAACTCATCCTTTGGAAGAGGGTTTTTTCTATATAATGTGCTCAATCTAGGCTTTGTGAAGCATACCAGTCCATTATCAAGCCCAGATATAAAGCAAATACTTGACACAGCAGTGCACACTGCTACGTTCAAGTTCTGGGATACCATTTCTTGTTGAAGATGCCTTTTTATTGTCCAGCATCACACCTTTTTTAGACACTGCTAGCTTTGGCCACTAAGAAAAAAAAAAAGGTGCGTACCCCTCCCAACTCAATTAACTGTTTCTGAATCTGTGGACCTCTTCCCCTCACCACTTGAAAGACTTCAGCCTATACCTCAAACTTATTTTCAGGCCTGTTAAGCATGTGCACCTACTCTTGTGTCGGCTATGCTCCAACCAAACTGAGCTGTCCCTCTGCATCTGGCCCCTTTTGCTTTCCCATATGCACCCTGGCTTGGCACAGCACAATCTATTGTTGCAGTGGAAACTGGGACCTGGGATTATTTTGCACGAGCAACAGAGCACCCCAAGGGGTAGAGAAGAGACACTGCAGCTCACTTTCTCAAATGCCTTGTTCTGGTTTTGTGTAAGAGAGAAAAAGAAGTTTTCATTAAATTTGAACTGGTTTCAGCTTTCCAGTTAACTGCCAGACCCACATTATTGCACTTTCCCAAGGGTGCACTGAGATCCAAGTGTTTTGCTCCACTTCTGTTACCAGACTAGCTTTCTGCTTTTATTTCCAGCAGTGGCTGTCCTGGGTATTATCCTAAAACCAACATCAGCAGCTCCCCTTCCGTACCACGTATAGAGTCAAATGGATCAGTAATGGAACACGTCATAGGATCACAAAATTTGATGCAACTGGCAATTCCAGTTAAGCTGCCTTGCAGTTTACCCTTAACTCACATGGTGACTTCAGTAAACTGGACAAACTGGCAGAACTCAGCAAATCCTTTCAAGTCAAGGATTTTGACCTCTAGTTCACAAAAGTATGTGCTTACCCCGGTGTACGTACATCCTCCCCTATCTTTTACTTCATGAGCAAAGTTCATTAGTCTTTTGAATGGAATATGTTAAGCTTTAAATTAACTGCTGATATAGAGTTAGCTCTACATGCTAAGGGCATTAAACAAACAGCGGGAATTCAGAGAAAATCCTACATTAATTGACACTGCATCTTCCACTCTTACATAAACAGAAGAGATACTACCAATCCTTTCCCCCCCCCAAGGAAGGAAACAAACAAAAAATTAAACAATGTGAAGCTGAAGTGCACTGGAACTTGATCATCTTGGTCCAAGTTGCATTCATAGCATTTTAAATCTCATTTTTCCTGCATTAACATACACAGATGGGGCAGGGTGGTATAAAGATGTGCCTTAAAAATATTTCTCTCACGTGGTTATCCATTTACAGAGCACCCTGGAAAGGAGTTGTGCAACTGAACAGGAACTAGAGTGTTTCTGCACCCTCAGGAATACTTGCATGCATCTTGCTGACAGCAGGCAAATACCTGACAACACAGTAATTAGCCTTCCCTATTTTAAACTGGCAATGGGGAACAATCTTGAATCTTTAAATGTGTGACTCCCTTCCCTTCTCTGCATCTTTTTTGCTCCATTTGTTGGAAACACTTGCCCTTCCTCAAAGAAAAGAAACAGTTTTCTACTGAACATTGTAGAGTAACTGCCACCTATAACACTGCCTCTGTGAGGAGGGGATAATAGGATTACACAGAACACTGTTGCACATTGATTTTTCTTCGAACAAGTACGTCACTACAATCTTCTACAAAATGTTATATTTATTCTGCAAACAAGGGGAGGGGCCAAGTTATGTTTTGGCCCAATAAGCTCTAACAGCTTTAACTTGTTCATCATGGTGTAACCAATTTGAAGCAGCCATTTAAAGTTTCTGATTATGTGGCCTATGAAAGGGAAAATCTGAACTTCGAGAAATACAGAATCAGATTATTGCATTACAGCTGCAGCCATGACAGGTTTAACCCACAAGGAGCCACCATACACGAACTCCACACTGCGTAACACTTCCCAAGACTAAAACTGTAAACACGTTATGCAAACACCACATGAAACTATGATTTGTTTCGGGAAGACAGAAGTGTCCAAAGCAGCATCAATATTCTCCATGCCTGCATCACCTGGAGGAGGGGTCCAGGTAAAAGTGCTCAGACAAGAGCCTTTAAAGGCAGCAAGATACTCCTGCTGCATGATACAAGAAAGGCAAATTTCATTGCCTTCACAGAGCAACACAAACAGAAGTTTGGAAGGTACCAGAAGGATTTTGCGCTCGTCCTCGCTGGTCTCTGCCTTCAAGTGTGTGCGACTGGCCTGGGGGCTGACAGATGTCTCATAGGCAGGCACCATTGGTGAACCTGACCGATCCAGTGACAGGTTAGTGATGCTGGCTGATCTGTAGTGGAAGAGAGAAGAATTTAAGTATTAAGTGTTCATTGTGCAGTGCTGCACCAGAGAAGGTATTGAACTTGTAGCATGCTAAAAAGGAACTTAAGCCTGTGACATTGTTCAGTCTCCTCAGTACTGACTTACTGCTTAAAGCTTTCTCCCCCATCAAAGCAGAAGAAAGGACCCCTAGGAAGCAAGTGTATTGCTTTGGAACATCCAAGTTAAGCAAACTTTTCTAAAGCTCTTTGTAGGAAGCAATTAGAACTAAGTTTAGGCACAGCAATTCATATATGTCTGTGTTTGAATGGACTGGGGAAGAGATGGGATGCTGGGTAACTAGAAGTTCCAGCATTCTGGAGGCAAGACAAATGCCAGCAAGGGCAGCCAACACCAGGATCCTTGTAACAGGGCACTGAGATTCCCCCTCTCCTTGACCCATTTAAAATTCCTTCTCCTCAGCTCTCTGAAATATATGGCTGGCAGCTTGCAGAGTCTGGAAGTTTGAGCACCTGTTCCCTAGGGTGGCTAAACTGTCTGCTGAAGCTGGAGGTCACTCCAACTGGCAATTTTCCTTGTACTGTGATATGGAGCATTCACCTGATCTCAATCCAGCTGTTAAGAAATCTTGGCTATGTACTCCAGTACAAACACACCATTTTGCAATAATCATTGCAGAGCTACAAATGCAAATACAAGTTTCAGATACGCTTTGCTCCCATATCCCACGACTAGACTAAGCCTTTGAATAACCAGAGTGCAACTTCTCATCACACAGCAGTAAAAAGCATACAGTGTAAGCTATTCATGCTAACAGTGCTCTAAGGAGTGAAGATGGAAAACACTTCTGCATACAGCACCAGGGAAGCTCAAAATGCCAATGCTGAACTGATTCAAGAGGCTTGCAGCAGTCTCAGTGATGAGAACTGTTGCAAGCCTCTCATCTTTGGAATGAAACTCAGATAACTTCACAGAGCTTGCTAAGTGGATTACAGACACTCTAATTATTCCCAAGAATTCTCAATGGATGATGTGACTGAGCCCAGGCATAAAATAGCAATGCCACCCTATTTCAGCTTTTGTACTGTAAGAAGTAGGCACTGAAGGTACAATAGTCTCAAAATCACTGCTTTTTCCTCCTCTGCCTCTTGAGGAATACTGGGCTGATATAGGGGTTTAGTTAGGTCCTTTTTATCCATTTATGTAGAATCAAAGGAAACTAATGTTGGCACTACATCCACATACATCTAGGGGTGATAAGCAAAAGCTTTCTGTCATAGTCAGGCATTCAAGGCAGGCTAAAACTCTGCCTGTCTTCTACTGTTCAGATGCTCTCAAGTCAAACAGAGTTAGAACTGGCAGAGTTATGCAGCTTAACAAAAAGCATTCTTAAGTGGAAGATGAGACTGACATGAAAGTCCATCATTAAGCACTCCTCCCAGTTTTTTCACAACAGCTACTTTAACTGTGCCACCTACCTGTAATCAGCAGGTATTTTTAATTTGTGTAAAAGGACATGGAGCAAGAGTTAGAACAGTCAGATTTCATATCTGTGTCTTTATCATCACCAATTACATCCAGGACTTTATTGTATTTATCTTTACTAAAAACAGAGGGGGAGATTTTGCAATGAAAATCCCTGTTCTTTAGACGGATCTGCAAAGGAGAAGTTCAAATCCCTCTGCTTGCAACATTTGACTGTTGTGCTTTTTTTTCCCCTCAGACTGATTATTTATGGGGAAAAAACAACACATATCCCCCACCCACAGGGAAAAAAAATAATACCAAGTAACTTCTGCTACCTGCATCTAAATGCACTCAACCTGCATCTTTCTTGCTTCATCTCACTAAAAAGAGGCATGGTCAAGCTTGCCTCAAAGCAGCTTCTACAGCTGCTTTGAGAAGATCTAAAGGCTAGCACTGCCTAGCCCAAAGCCAGTAGATTTGCTTCCACAGGTTCAGAATTTTGACAGAGATAGGTTATACCTCACTGTTACTTCTCAAACGTGAGTCCAGACAGGTAGGTACTATGGTGAGGCTATGAATAGCCAGAGAGTTAAAATTTAACTTGCATGAGCAGTTTGGGCCTGCCAGGTCCAGCTCAGAACCCTCCTACTACTGCACATATGAACTAACAGCAAAAGCCTTTTAAAATAGACAGCATCAATTCAAACGGGAAGCAGGAGAGCATCCTCAAGGTTTCAGAAATTTCTTGATGTCACTGCAGTTATTTAGCATGGAACTTTTAAGTCTGGACTCCCTGTCATGTTTGCCCAGAATTGATTTTTGGTACCAGTTTATTCACCAGTATTTTACTCCCCCTAGGTGAGATTTTTAGTTCTCAGTTGTACAGTCAGTATGCATCTCCTCCTAACTGTCCCCATCACACAGAAGATAAAGACTCCAAGCAGTCTGTTCCCTGAAAGGCACACCCAGCATCCTTCTCAGCTGAGTTCCCTAGTCTTCGCTGGTCATGCCAGATCCCTCCAAATTGCTAAACATTCTGCATTCCAGTAACACCAATGCAAAGAAGTCTCTGAATGTCTCCTGACTCCAACACTGAAATTTGGATTGTCTTTGCTCTGTTCCTCATATCCTTGCCTCCCCTTTATTTCCCCCATTTAACCATAATGGAAGTATGTAACCAGTACCGTAGCAGAAGCAGTGTGAAGTAGAAATTACTTGTTCTTCTAATACCAGGCTATTTAGTGGGATTAAGTTCAAGCACTCACAACTTATACTAAAGCTCTCACGAACATTTCCGAGTTCATTCCAGCACTCTTGCATAAAGACCTATGACGGGATTTTAACCTAGGAAAGCCTGATCAATTAAACAAGATTATACTTAATGCAAGAGCAGAGGGAACAGGAAGGGGTGGGTGGGGAACCACAAAACCAAACAAAAACTACACCTCTGCTCCTCCATGACCTCAGCCTTTGCCTCCCATTACCAAGTCTCTGTTACTCCCTTTTCTTTAGCTTCCTCAGAACTCTACCTTTCTTAGCTACTTCCTTCCCTTTCTGCCCTCTTCACCACCACCTCTATTTGTCTGACTCAGCAGCAAACTACAGGTTCCTCAAAAGTAGTACATTTATTAATATGAATATGTACATAAATGGTCTTTACTTACCATTACATATGGGTAATGGAGTGTCCCATTTTAGACATGAAACAGCACGCACAGTAAAAACAAGCCCCAAAATACAGGCTCTACAGTGAAGAGTATGCTAGGAGTGTAGCCAGAACAGAAAATACTCATATACAATTAGTTTACCTGTTCCTAGCTGGCGACTTCCCTGCATCCTCCTGGACAGACCCAAGGCGTGCAGACAACGTGGCAGTTGAAGAGTCTGGGTGAATCAAACTGCAAGGAAAAGGAGCACATTACAGATGTTTGAGAGATTTGCTACATGCAGCAGCATCAGAACAGCTGGAATTAAAATACAGTTAATTATAATGTCATCTCTCATTCACAGCCATGATTGTTAGATCAATGAGGGAACAGGGAAGTCGTTCCCCATCTGTAGGCCAATGATACCTGGAAGACAGTGCTCAAGTCTTCTCCCTTCAGACTCAATTCTTGGACAATACAGCCTCTTCCCACTTCTCCCATCACCCTGCCTTCCCACCCTCTTCCCCTCTATCACTTTCTTATACATTCTCTTTCCTTACAGGCTGCTATTCTGTGCTTTGGAGGTAGAGGCATTGCCCCCATCTCCCCAACATCTTTGCAACCCAAGCAATGCTATCTATAGCTATTGCTAGACAACTTTTACCAAGATAGCCTGACAACCTTCTGTAATTGTTTAACCTGATCACTATCACCTTTGCCCTCCTTTTTCTTATAAATTCCTACTGGCAAAACTGTATCAGATATAAGCCACTACAGTCCAACTGATACAGCCATACTGGCTGTGCCCTGGGATGTAGACACATTACTAGCACAATAAATGCTCTTCATGAGAAAACATACAAAATACAACTTTGCCTGAGCAGCTGTACTTGCCCAGAGTACACCACTCCTTCACTTTTAAAGGACATGGCCCTTCAAGTTAGTTAAAGCAGGAGCCCATGACTGTATGTTCCAACTGCTCAAAGAACAGAGCAATGTCAGATAAGTAAATACAGCATCACTCCCCTAAATGCCTTCCTCACTGCTTTGTAGCATATGAGAGCAGGAGAGGCAAGAGCTTTAACTCAGATACATTATTTTGGGAAGAGACTCAACTGCCAAGTTTCCTTCTGAAGGAAACTACTTCTCACACAGAAGCCACATACTAGCAAAAAACTTTGCTTATGAAGCTGTGAGTTAAACTGCACCACAGTGGAAAGTGGCAAGTTCAATGTTTTGAGTTTAAACCTCTGAAGGTCAGTCAGGAACTTAACAAATGCAATATTAAAAAAGCACTGTAGTCCACTGCAAAGTTTTACATTTCAAGAGCAACAAGCACTGAAGACAATTTTCATCCTCCTAAAGCAACAATGAACTACCTAATCTCGATCTCTCTCCCTTTCACACATAAAAGCAGCCCATGTTTACTCAGTGTCTCCCAACAAGACTAAGTGTTCTAGTATAGAATGAGTTATCAGCCTTTCAAGATTAGGCAGTATTTTTTCTCGAGTGCTACAAGCTGCCCCAAATAAATATATAAATACTTTCTTTACATGTTCATGTCTACAAGCTGTTGCGCTGTCATAATAAAAGATACTAATAACACATCAGAAAACAGAATTAATGATACCTTCTATTATTTTGTACACCTGAAGAGAAGCATTCCGAGCACACATACTTAATCCCCCATTCAAAATTTAGTAGTATTTATCCCAAGCATTGCAACATTACTGCTTTAGATAACCATGACATTAAACCAGAAGTAGTTTCCTTTATTTAGGCCTAAAGCTGATTATTTAATTGCTTCCATATAGGAACACCATACTCTGAAAAGCAACAGGCAAAGCAAGAGTCAGAGAATTTTCTGAAGACAGTTGTTTTTGAGGTTTTTCTTTTAATACTATCAGGACCACTAGAAGAGATCTGCTGAGAGGCACATGTCACTAACACTATCCCTCAGTTGAAGAAAGGCTCTGACTCAAGGCCTCCTTGGTAGTTTCACACCTGCCTGTTCTTCTGCTTTTAGAAAAATGAGCACAAATACCACGTCTCATTATTTCTTCCTCCCCCCACCACATTAAATTAAATCAAGGTCCGCAGAAATTAACTTGCATACCACTTGAGAAGTGCATTGTTCTTTCATTCATCTTCCAGAAATAAAGATCCCCTCATTCAAGAGCAATACAAAGAAATATACTTTGAAAGGAGATCAGAGAACCTTTATAGCTGTCCTTTCAATCCCACTTCAGTTGAAACAGGTGGTTACTTCCACCATTTATCTCTTAATTACACAGACAGCACCTCTTGTATTGTCTTGCCCAATCCTCAAACCTGACAGGCAAAGCATCGGCATCACACTCATTTGCCTCTTGATACACTGGTGGTTAGAAGGGGTGGGGTTTGGTTTTGTCTTTTTAAACTCTGAAGCTAAAAGCCTACTCTGTCACTAGTATAGAATCACTGGTTCAATAGGAACCTTCCTAGGTTCAAAGGAAGAACTGCAAATAATTTGAAACTTCACTAGAAAAGTTTCCACATTTCAACTTGAAGAGAATAATATTAGAAGCAAGCACAGGATTACATTCTTTTCACAGGAGATATACTTCTAAGTTTCCTGGATGGAAACCACCAGCTTTTGTCTAGGCAGGCATCAGCCTGAAAACACAGTTAAGGTTCTGGAGCTCAGCATGAAGCCATTCACTTTACCTTTGCCAGGTTAGATCCTCCTCCAGAAAGATGTTGCGGCTAGCTTTACGACTCCCAACTGGTGTGCGTGGCTCGCCAGGATCCAGCACTGATACAGAACACGCAGAATCGGACAGAGCATTTAAGTCTTCTCCAATGGAGTTACTGTCTGTGGAGTGTGCATAGCTTAAGGCTATTTTGCGGCAGTAAGTGCAGGCTCGGAGATCCCCTATGGAAAGGGGAACCAGAGAGTGTTAAGTGAACAGGAACAAATAGTACTCTGTTCCTACAGGATCAGAGGTGTGTAGTGGGGGGAAAAGAAGGATTTTCTGTTTCAAAACCTCTTTGCATGTTTAAGTCTAGTTCTCATATTCCCTTAAAGAGCAAAACCCCAGATAAATATACTCTCAGGGAATTTCTCCATGTCAAATGATGCATAACACATGATCGGTAAGAGAGAGACAGGTTGCAGGGGCAGGGAGAGACAGCACATGTGCACACTGAAATCATGGTACAACAATAGCCAGTCAGATATGACATACCAGCTGATGTCTGGAAATAATTACCTCCATCAGGAGATGTCTAGAGTTTGGTAATTGGTATTTGAAAGAATTCCCCTCATCTTCAGTTAGAACATGTGGCTCGTTACATTTTAAAATTACCATTACTAAGAGCAGATTTTACTTGAGCACACTTTTTGTAGTGAACATCCTTGTTAAATAGTGGCCATATTTGTTTTGTCATCATTGATGTAATGTTGGTAAAAATAAGCAGGCATGGCATAATCCACCATTGTGCATGAAGAAACTGGTAGAATTAGGTACTGTGATTCTTTTTGCTTATTTCTAAGCCCACTAGAGACCTGTACAGCATTCTCTAGCAGATGCCAGAATCTAAAATGTAGTAGTCCAAACAGAGCTGAGCACACAGAGAACATTCTGCTTCTCAACAAATAAACCCCACCTGTGTAGCCCATGAATTTTCCAGGGATTTCCTGATTGCAGCATCGACTACAGAAGATCTGCCCACAAAGTCGACAGTGGTGTCTCCGCCGGAAGGTGGTGAATTTCTCACTGCAGTCATAGCATTCTTTGCACTGGCTGTCAGGCATCCAGTACTGCTTCAAGTCACTGTCCTACAAAGGAAGGCAGTAATGAAAAGCTATTTCGTGTAGATAAAAAAGCATGTTTAGATTCATGATTGCTTTGTAGACTGTGCACCTGAAAAGGACAATTTCATATATTCATATATGTGTGTGTGCACACCCTTGTGTATAAGCATACACATGCATGGAAAGGATTTTTCATGCGGTTTTATAGGGAGCCAGAAGACTGAGAAAGTTCTTAACTGTGAGAATAAATGTAGTAAGCCTTTGCCTTCTTGATCCAAGATGGAAGCAAAGCAGATAAAAATTATGATGAGCTGTAGATAAAAGTCAAGAAGAAACAAACATATGAAGTACTGATTGCTCTTTCCTCTCATTTGCCCCTAGCACATGATAGGCCCTCAACTAGCACAGTTTAAAAAAAACTAAAACAAAAAAAAAAAACCACCACCAAAACAACACAAACCCCACACATTAGTTGAAGCTGTTATCCGGGGTAAATCAAGTTACCAGGAATTATCAGTGCAGGAAGATCATTTCAACAGCTAATACTGGGATGTACTTCGGAAGGATTATAGATACATGTAAAAAGTTTTGTTACATGATCAACTTCTTCAAAACCTCAGTAAACAGTTGTAAAAGCCTGTGTTCCAG
Source organism: Haliaeetus albicilla (assembly GCF_947461875.1). Lineage (NCBI taxonomy): Eukaryota > Metazoa > Chordata > Aves > Accipitriformes > Accipitridae > Haliaeetus > Haliaeetus albicilla. The sequence goes on from NC_091486.1 coordinate 28,632,729, forward strand.
ATCGATGTTGTTTCAGAACTCCAGGTTAACTGCTATGTGAAGACAACTGTGAAATACACATTCAGCAGATAACAACATATACTGATTTACAGCATGGGTGCAGCCAAAGGAATTTTTGTCTTGTTTTTAAGACTTGAAAACAAAGAGTTAAAACTTCCCTTTGGTGCTGTAACTATAAACAGAGCAAGACAAATCTCTCAATTGTGATTCTGAGCATACCAGCTACAATTACAATGGATGGAGACAACTGCTAATGGTCACATGACAACTCTTACTGTGAAACACTCTTTGCTGGAGTTCAGTTCTGGCAATACGCCTTTTCAGAGGGACTGAATACTCTGGGTTTTTCTTAGGAAGAGAAAGTGCTGCAAGAATTTTCTCAAAACAACCAGAGAAGAGAGTAACTCTGATTTTCACAGAACCAAAAAAAACCTTATCCTGAATTGGGGTTTATTTTGGGGCATTCACAAAGTGAAGTTTGACACAGCTGCTAGACCAATTTTGAGACCAAAACAGCTATGGTCAACAATTTCCTGCTGCCCTCACTCAAGAAAATTTGTACAGAAAAAGGTCAAAGACTACTCAAGGCAGTCTAGCATTCAAGAGAGTCTAAAATTTTTTAAGATGAACACTAAGCTTCAAGCAGGGAAAGATGCAGTGAAGAGCTTTGCCAAGGAACTTTTGCAAAGCTGCAGGGGATGCCAAGTAACAGTTTTTGCTGCGGCTTTGCATGGTAAGCCAAGTCACTGATTCTGCCACATACAGCGTGGCTGTTCCAAGCTCCAGTGCCTCTGCCCCACATGTACATGACTGGGTGTTTAGAAACCCAGCCATTGCTGGCAACACCTTCCAGCTCTCTGCCTTGCTCAAGTCAGAGCCAACACTCACGTCAAGAACAGCCTACAAGGAAGGGATCAGAACAGAAGTCTGGCCCCCGTTAGCAGCAGAGGTGATTACAGCAGCACCTTCCAGGATCTAACATCTGCTTTCTACAACAGAAAGTGGTCTCCTGTAGAGACAGACCAAGTCCACAGTCGGAAGAAACTGTTACCTGGAGTGACTCAAGCAAGACATGGCTGCAGTCAAGGGCAGCGATGCATTACCATTTCGACAGAAGTCAGCATGCTGACAACTAACATACCACTTTCAGAGAAAGATCTAGACATATTCATTTACTGCTGCATCCTGTCTGTTTGAGCCCTCCCATACCTTCAAAGATGTCTGAAAATCTCCAGGGCCTTCAGAAGCTGCCACAAACTGAAATATTAACAGGAGCCACACTCAATGTCCTGCTTACTGCAATGAAAGGCTTTTGTTTCACCCTCAAAAGTATCGCCCTTTCTGCCAAAGCAAAGTTACTCTTACAAGCAGAATAGCAGCTAAGTGAGTCTACTCAAAGTCTACCTGTAAAAGCTACTGTCCTGGTTTTGGCTGGGATAGAGTTAATTTTCTTTCTAGTAGCTGGTATAGTGTTATGTCTTGGATTCAGTATAAGAATGTTGATAACACACTGATGTTTTCAGTTGTTTCTAAGTAGTGTTTATACTAAGTCAAGGATTTTTCAGCTTCTGAAGCCCAGTCAGCAAGAAGGCTAGAGGGGCACAAGAAGCTGGGAGGGGACACAGCCAGGGCAGGTGACCCAAACTGGCCAAAGGGGTATTCCATACCATGTGACATCATGCCCAGTATATAAACTGCAGGGAGCTGGCCTGGGGGAATGGCTGCTTAGGAACTAACTGGACATTGGTCGGCAAGTGGTGAGCAATTGCATTGTGCATCAATTCTTTTGTATATTCCAATCCTTTTATTATTATTGTAATTTTATTATTGTTATTATTATCATTATTAGTTTCTTCCTTTCTGTTCTATTCAACTGTTCTTATCTTAACCCACAAGTTTCACCTTTTTCCTTCTGGCTCTCTCCCCCATCCCACTGGAGGCGGGGGGGGGGGGGGGGGGAAGGGGGAGGCACGGGGAGGGGTGTGAGTGAGCGGCTGCATGGTGCTTAGTTGTTGGCTGGGGTTAAACCACGACAGCTACCCCAAGCCAAAAGCCTTTTTCCTCTTCATTCAGTTTAATTAAATGTACTTTTGCCTGTTTGTGTCTTGCTCCCAGACACAGCTATTTATATCATCACTTATAAATAGTTGTAGCTTCTTTTGTCAGCTAGATCCTCCTCTTAAAGGCATGGTCCAACACAGCAGAGGGAGGTGAAATCAGCAAGTCAATCGCAACCACCAGACCCTTATCCAGCCAAATCAAAATTGATTAGTAGGACAAGCCTTTGAAGCAAATATTGTGACCAATCATTACCATAGTAAGTAGCAGATTTAATTCATCCTCAGAATTCGCATTACTATTTGTGACAGTAAGTGTGTTTCACCTGCTTACGGTTAGCAAGGGAAAAAACCATCAAGTGATACCAGATTAGGTAATACAGAAGTGGGAAGGAGTCTAAAATGAGAGTGTCTGGTCCAAGTTCAAGAAGCTGAGCAACTGCAACATTTCACTCCCCCAATATGACACGTTTGACATGTCAAAAGCCAGCATCAACTTAAATTGTTTCCCCTGCACGCACACAATAATTTTTTAGTTTATTCACTCATCCTTCAAACATCTGAAAAAAATCCCCATGATACATCTAAAAATGAAGCTCAGAAAAGCCCAGTAAACAGTTCAGTTTCTAGATAGTTTGGCCTACAAATCCCTCAGAAGTAGTACCTGGCTCTTCCCCTCCATGATTTCTTTGAGACGCTTTAAAACAGTGCTGAGGCTTCGTAACTGAACAGCTGTTCGAGGATCATGACCTCCAAGAGGCGGTTCAACTTTCCTTCGATTGTCTGGAAGGGAAGGGAGAGTAGTATTCATTTCTTCCGTGATACATCAACAGTTACATCACAACACAAAACCCCATTAGAGGGAGAAATGTTCACATAGGTATGTAGTTTACAAAGTTACAGCGTGTATTCACTTCTTGCCCTTGCACTCTTCTCGCCCAAAAAGGAGCTTCTGATGCCAGATAGCTTGCTCTGACTGGCATTTTAAATACCATTCTCTGTGTTTACAAGAGCTGATTTAAGTTCTCTGAGAATGAAAACATCTTTTAAAGAAGTAGTTATTTTCAACCTACTATATGAACCCTTTAGAAAGCACTGAAGTCTCCTTTTAGAATTCCCTCTAACATATCAATACTTACAAAATAATGGCAACAATATTCACATTCATTCTAGGATTGGTATAAGTCAATGCCTTAACATAAACTTCTTTATAAATGATTACAGCAAGTCTCAGGACTCAATTGCTCAGTTTCTATTAAAAACAGTAACTCAGAATAAAATGCATCCAGAATTTCATGTTTTTGAGAACTTGTACAGTCATTCTTAATTAACTATAGCAAAGAAAATCCAGAATAAAAAGGTAACACAGTTAATTTCTTATTTTTCTTAAATTCTTATAAATGCCAGATTACTTTGAAGCATTGCTATATGAGTTACAAACAGGATCCTTCTCTCCAGAAAGATCTGCAAACACAATGCTGTATTTACCTGAACATTTAAACATTTTCAGAGTCACTTTTCTACATCAACAACTTTTCTGAACAGTTTACAGTTTCTTACCATCTTCGCTGCTCTCCATCTGACTTGCATTTTATTTTGATTCCCCCTACTAGAGGAAGAACAGTCATGGCTGCTTTCTGTTTACTGCTTTACATATCACTGATGTCAGCAGGAATGCTGACAGCACTAGCAGAAACGTGTTAACTGTTGCCGTGCAGTTACAACTAGGGTATTCTTTTGTGTGCAGGAGATCAAAACCCTTAGAGTAATGTGATTAAAACTGTGGTATTCCATGCCTCCTCTTCAGGTACTCAGTAGATATTTTTAGTTAATCAGCCCACATATAGCTGCTTAATGACCTATGTACAACAAAGAATCCACAACAAGAGATGATTTTAAAGAGATTCTAGAGTGCTTAAACCCAGTTCTTTGGCTAGCCACGTGGATTTTTTTTTTTTTTTTTTAAATCAAACAAGTATAATTTTGGACAGTACCAAGTTTGAGTGTTTTCGGGTGATTAAGGGGACTTTAATATTTCAAGAAAACATTGATAATACCACAGAAACCTTTGGCTCCTCCTTCTATCACAAGATCTATGCTGCATTTACTTCCTGGACTTTCCTGCTGTAACTTCTGAATTCAATAATATCTTCTTTCCAGGAATGTTGCTTCCAATTCAAAAAATTACTATCAGACCTCCTGCCTAACTAGCTACAAATCTTGCCAGGCAAGTGATTCCCAAAGTATGAACATACACAGCACTGAGAAAATGCCATAGGTAACTCCACACTTGCTCTCTTATTAGTTAAATGCCCTTTTCTGTGTTACATAAAACAATGTCAAAAGGATGTCATCTACATTAGAAAAAGCATGTCATCTGCAGTAGGAGCACATGGCTAACCTGTTTGTACTAGAGAAGCTGATGGTTCTCAGATTAAAATTCAGTTGGCTCTTTTCCTTTTCAATCATGTGATTTCTCCCTTTCTGGAGGAAAACACACTGTATAGCAGGAACGTAAGAAGTTATCATTCCTGCAGTACAGGACACACTGTGTCTAAAACACCATCCTTATAAAAGAATTCACATGGATCAGTCTTAAGTTAACTCTTACTCCTTCCTGATACAAATTCCATTACTATAAGTACCACAGTCATTTCCTCAGTTAATGCACACATGATTTACAGATGTATATGTTTTCACCGTTGTAACTGTGTTTCCTTATTTCACCATTAAATCTGCAAAACTCACATGTCCTTCCACAAACACAGAAACTGTAGGAGTATTTTTCTTGCTTTGCCCATACCATCATCCCAACTGCCATCAGTTGCACTTGTGAAGAGATTTCATATCTTCTTTTGGTTTGATGCCAAAAGGCTTGACTACAATGACACATCTAAGTAGTGGTAAACTTTTTTAGTGCTCCTGAAGCAGCAAACTCAGTATATGCTACTAAAAAACCCCCAAACAACAAAACCAAACCCCACACACAGAAAAACACAACACCCCCCAAAAAAACCACACAGCCCAGCAGCCACAATTAAAATTGCACACAAGAAATTAGGTTTTTAAAATAAAATTAAACTTTATTTAAGTGTTATTTAATCTGTTATGACAACCAGATCAGGTCCACAAACTTTTGCTTGTCATTGTCCAACCAGCACAAAAACAACTGCAGGAAGTAACGGCAGCTTCCTCACAGTTTTGATATATAGAGTCCTTATACCTTCTCAGTCCACAACTCTACCGTATCTTCATCCATTTACTCTTCTTCCCTAGCCAAACTCTCATAGAAGACAGTCATTTTTCACTTGATATCATTTTGCATTTAACAAACACCAGCTGCATCTCAGCCCTTCAGTGTAACACACCAACATGAGTGTGGAATACATGTTTTCAGGACTACCAGTTTATGCAGCAATTGTGTTTTTCCTATCCTTTCCCTTCCCATCTACATGTTCATGCAACAAAACCACAATATACCAAAAGGAACCCCATCTAGACTTCCAATTTGACTTGGTTCCAACCTGTTTATCCTTCTTAAACTAAAAATTAACTCCTACAGCTAAAAAAAAGAAAAAAATACATATTTCAACAGTAACCCTCATCCTTCCTATATGTATTCATGGCTGCTGATCTTTGGCAAAACCGATACATCCTCTGAAATACTGTACGTTTTTCTCCTCTTTTTCCTACTCTCCCCACCTGAACTGTGATCACTGAGAAGGAACCTGCAGTACCATTCCAGCTATGACTACCTACTCCATACACTCTTCCGAGTTCAGGCCACAGAAAGGTTTGCTCAGTAAGTCATGCAATTGTTCTGCATCTTCAATTACTGAATCACTGAAATATATTTTTCCAGAGTTTCTTTCATGACCCTATGTATTTTAGCATTCATTTTACAGTGAATGCCAAGTCAAAAACACTATGAGAACTACTTTCTTGCAACTTAACTGCTAGTTTCAGTTTACAGGAAGAGAGCTGACCACACACTAACACAAGAGGTACAACAGAGAGCTTCACACAGTTTCAACAAGGAACAAATGCCCTTGTCAGGGATACCACAGTTTTGCGAGTACAGATCAACATCAATTGCTTTCTAGTTATTCGCTGCCAAAGCATAACATTTCATATTCAAGTTCACCATCACAGTTCAAACATCGCATCTTCCTCATGTCACTGCCATGCAAAGTACTGACATGAAAAGGATGAAAGTTGTCCTTAACTTCATTTTACAAGATGCATTTTCATTTTCCAAAACCTTTTTCAATAGAAAAGATACTCTGGTAATAAGTCACATTCTTTATGATTCCCAGTAACCACCACACGCTTTTCTCAGGCCTTCTTACCCCTCATATGATCATTGGCCTTTCCTTAATCTACTAAGTTCCTCTGCCATTCCCTATCGCTTCCAGTCTGCTACAATTGTCTAGCATTAACAGCATTATCCTGCGTAACAGGGTAACAAGTTAGGAGTGCTTTTACTACCAGTGCTCCCTCTCCAATTGGTCAGCATTTCCAGTTCTCCTTAAACTCGATTTGCAAGCTATGACATTATCTCAGTACGTGACTATTTTGGTTCAATCCAGCACCTTGAAAGCACTCAGCTGACAGCACACACAGGCACATGCAGTCCAATACAACCAGCTGGGCCAACTGCCTCTGTAGAAGTGACACTAGCAACCCAGCACCCTACTCCAGCAGATGAAGATGCAACAGATTACCCAAGAGGGAGGCCACAGAAGTCAGTGCAGAGTCTCAGCACTGGTTCTTCACCCATACAAGCCACAAAGCATCTCTGACATAAGCCAGGCATCCAGCAGCTTCTCCTATTTTCACAAAAGCCAGTAAGGTGCTATTATAATGTTTTCATGTAAGAGTCCTGCAGGGAAGCACACAACTGAAATCCTACATCTTTGATGCTAGACAGTTTCCTACAAAAGCCACCATCCCTCCATGTCTTTCTGCGCTTGCAGTTGTCAGCCAGCATGGTCCCCAAGCAATGAGAGTATCTGCTGTGCAGTGTAAGCTAATGGACAGATGAGGGGTGGTAGTCAGCATCTTCAGGAGCAATTTCATTCCATCACTGTTTAGAGGCACCAGCAGCCTTTTATTTATTTATTCCTTTCAGTTTGCTTAAGGTTGGCATGTTATTTAAACTCAAGCAGGCTAGAGAGACTTCTGTGAAGGACTTGCGCATTTTACTGCCTACACTTGCCCATGTTACAAAATATCTGAGTAATGGCCAAGCCTAGAGACATTTACAGGCCTACAGATAAATGGTTGCAAGAAAACTCAACTAGATTAGACACCTCACTGTCACTGATGTGAGTGGGTGAACTGACCTCCCAATCTAGGTGTTTATGTAAATCACATCACTTCTCATACTTCTCATTCTTTAGATATGAGAATAATTTCTAAGATTATTTGTACAGCTGAGCATCAGCTGCAGTGGCAGAAGTAAAATTCTCCTCTGCTCAATGTTCAGAAATCCTCAAAGACCTGACTATTTAGCACCTTTTAAGATAAAAGAAGGTATGAAAACTAATTTTCTAAAGTTTGCTTCAAAAAAAGCAATGCCTCTAGAAAATTTCCCTGTAACCTCCTCACCAATCCAGTACATTTTTACTTGCTTTACACAGAGTTCCTATGTGTTACAGCACCAAGGTTATTTGGGGGAATTTACTTAACAGTGAGACAGGGCACTCAGCACCCAGTATCACAGAAATCTCTTCAAAAAGCCAGCAATTCCTGCTTGGTCTAACTTTACTTCTTTCCAGGGTGATTCATCATCACATTTTTCCAAGCATACTTTCATCCAAACCCAGGGACGTGAATGGAGGTCCTGAAAAGGCGTTGGAATAATGCAGCAACAGTTCCTCCTCCACACCTTAGACTAAGTGTCATTTCCCTGACTGCCTGCTCCCAGTGGAAGTCAAAGAGCAAGATTATTTCTGCCTTCTGAGTACCAAACAACCTACCTCACCTAAAGGTTTCTAATTTGTAATACCCAGATAATTTCCAAGTGATTTACAAGAGGTAACCAAGAATGAAGTAAAGCAAATTGGCAAATCAGCCAAGAGCACACTGCCGTACTTGGGGCATTTGAGAAAAAGCTTTAAAAAACAAAGCAAGCCAGCCTTAATTGGTTTGTTGTGACAGGTACAACTGAATAGCATACACAGTACTAGACGGCAAGGAAGAAGATGATGAATGTGTTCAACTAAGACAGCATGCAAATGACTTAGAGAGATGAAAATGCTAGTTAGTTATCTGTCCTGGACTTTTGCCCTGTTATCAAGACTAGACATCTTTCTGAAAATCCCATACACATTAACAACATTTAAGATCCGATTTGTCTGCACTAGCTAACATACTCTTGGAAATACTGTCTTGCACAGGATTTTTACCCAGCTTAGCAGTTTGCTCAAGGCCATCACAAATGGCTGACAGTAACCAGGCAGATCTCAAGAGGGACCCCTGCAACCTACTTACTAGCTCTTCCTGATCTTCATAAAGCCATTACACAGTTGCACCTTTGCAATCACATTCAATTCCCACTCCAGCTAAAAGAGATTCAGTATGGCATCTGGCAATAGTTCCAAGGTTAGGAATAAAAACGTTTTAGATGCAAGTTCCTATTCAATTCTCCTCAAAACAGCTACAAGCAAAAACCTGCATTTATAACTCCCTTGAAGACACAAACATCAACCCCATTCAGACTGAGTTCTAAAGTTATAGTTTGCATGTGGCTGTTAAGCAAATCAAGTCTCTCAAGACAAAGCAGAAATTTTCAGGATCAAGGTTCAAGTGACTTTAAGACATTGGATGTGTTTTGGCATCCTCTTCTGTTCCAGACTGTTTCATAATTGAAACAGCAGAGCCCCAACAACAGTGTCTTGCTGGAACACTAAGATGGGTAGAGGGAACACACTTCTGAAGTTAAAGTGCAACCTCACTAACAGAAGCAGCGTAGCCTGATACCAAATTCTGCCATCAATCTAGACAGTCAGTGAACCTTTGTTCACCTCCTTCCACCTCACTCTGAAGCATCCCAGACCAGCTAGTACAACATTCCCATGTAGCACAAAGAGTTGAAATTACCCAGGGTTGTAGAAGATCTTCTTTGCAGCTCACCAGTCAGCTGCTTTTTGTAAGGAACCGGTGACCTCAGAGACTGAGCCCTGGTGGGATGCTGAGGACTGGACCAGCCACTGCTCAACACCTGTGGATCGCTCTGTCCTGCCTCTGCTCTCTCTGCCGGGGATGAAAGCCTGCCATCATCTGTAGTTGACAAAAAGCAAGAAACCAACTGTTCAGACATGATAAAGAAAAACAGTGCATGCAAAACTAAAGGGTAAAAACCTCTCAAATAGCTCATTTGGATCATAATTATACATAACAGAAGACATGAATTTTTAGTCTGAAAAGTACCATACAAAACATGGAAACAGGCCAGTATGTAAAACTTGTCTGTCAAGGCTCAGGGTATTTGAGAAATGTCCCTAATGTGAAAAGTGTTTAAAAAAAAAAAATCAGTAAGCATCAATATTCTTGCTATATGGAGTAGCTATGCTTGATTATCAGCTTCTGCCCTGAAAAGAGTTTTTCAGTCATGTTAGAAGCCAGTACAGAGGTCACATTAAAGTTACCGCAGCCTTTAATAAACCACCCTTTTCCATCAGAGGATCAAGTATAGACAGGTTCTCACCGATTCCAGTAATATGCCCATTTCATGTGCCATTTCAAGGTTGTTTTCACATTCTTTCAAAACAATGCTTTGCTGACTCCAGCTACATTTGTCAGAGACAAACAAGTGAAGCCAATATTGACCACATCTTACGTTACTTTCAATAAATTAATAATGACAGGTAATATTCTGCTATGCAAACTAATAGCAGTCATACCAAGTAATTACTTTTCATTCTGCATAAGAAGAGTCTGAACAGATCAGCTTGCTTATGCAAAAAGCTATCTTGGCTCTTTTTCTCTAGCCCAAACATCGCAGAAATATGCTTAGCAGAGCTGAATAATGAACAGACTAAACAAAAGCAGCTGACCAGTTTGCCATCTCCAGCAAAGAGATATACAGTTTTTGTACAAAACCAAGGTGCATTCATTCACCACTCCTTGCAGCGTATTTCTTTGAAACAAAAAAGAAACTCACATAGGTCTTTAAGAGCTTGCCTACTGAGAATATAAGTGTTTCATGATACATGTAACACAAAGGCCAAAATCAAGCAGTACTTTTTAATATACAAAACTTTCACAACACTTCAGACCTCTTGATGGGGAACAGCTAAGCCATGCAAATTAAGGGGGTGAGCTTCCTGTAAATACACCACTTTATTACAGCTCAGCTGCCTCCCAGCTGAAGGTATAAGATGCACAGGAAGGTGAGGAGTGGAGGAAGTCTGGAGTAAGAACTTGCATTGGAAGGACAGGCACACATTTTGCTCATATAGGCTGGCAGAGGGCTACTCCCGCTTTTAGCCCCAAAAACTTCATACAGGCAAAGGAAATCCAGAGGCCCAGCTAAGAAGCTATACAATACTATCTGCTAAATGGCTTGTCTCTGACCTTCATGGGCAGCCACAGATTTCTAGCTGCAAGATGCTGGCTATCTTCTCCCACAGCAAAGCTCTACTATGTCACCCAAAAGCAAGATGCAACATCCCTCACAAAAGAACTGACTCACCATCCATTTGGCCAGCCATCTGACATTATGCTTGTAATATTCAGAGGTGTTTTTACAAGTTTATGTGGCAGCAGAGGGCATCAATAAAGCAGACATCACGCACAATCCATGCACACATGTTGCCCCAGGCACTTACCTTTGCTGAAACGGAAGAGATTTACAAAAGAGCTGTAGGCTGATTTAAAAGGAGGGTCATCCTGGTCAGGAGTCAGGGGTTTGAAGTGAGTGAGGTGAGACGGACTACTAGGAGAATGAGGTAGATCACCAGTAGAGTCCAGTGTCGGAGACCGTTTGTCATCTGCAGCCATTTCACGTGCCCTGGAAAGAGTTCAGCAATGTGCATTATACACAGGGTGCTGAAACAAAACATCTTCAGTCAACTGAAGAGGAGGTGTCTCATTAGATGCTAGAGTGGGGACATTCACCCACCTACCACAGACATCTGCTATTAGCACAGGTCAAGAGTGCCAGAGTTAGGAGCCCATGTCCCCTGCCTGTCATTGGCAAGAGATCAGCATCTCTGCAGAGAGCAACTCAGAGCTCCTAGTTAAACATCCAGAACAATCAAAGTAAGTGGACAGCCACTACACTGTCTGATAACACACTCCAGTTGCTGTTTTAAAGGAACTTAAAGTTTTCAAATGGAGACTCTGCATGCGTACCACAAAGTTTTAACATCAGCTCAAGAGAAAAGCTGTCAGTGCCGTGACTTCTGCAGCCCTTGTAACAAGAAAACTGAAGACGGGCATGCCTCAGCAAGCGCAAGACATACTCATCATCTGGCCAGGCTAACTTCAGAATGAGAAATAGAAAGAACTGCAAACAATAGCAGGACTGAAAGATTAAGTTTGGTGGACACTGCTTCCTTCCCCTCTGCACTACAGTACAGGGCCTTGTGAAAGTTACCAGGAAAGTAACCCAAACTGTGGTTTATTTGTTGTCATATCTAACACCTCCAAACTTCCTTGTTTTCAAGAGTAGCTACATCAAGGAAAAACAAACAAACAAAACAAACCACCTTCTGTATTAGGGGAAGCCATACTTATTAAGCCTAGTTGCTGTGTACTAAAGCCTTCATACAGCCAAGAGTCATACTTCCTCACAGCCCATATTCTTTAACCTCAATACACACCTGATTTCTGCCACTCTGCCTCACTAAGCCTGCACTTCTAGACTGCAAGGCTAAGGTGCTTACTACCTTCATCTTTGTTTAATCAAGACTTAGTGAAACATTTGACAGAGCAGGAACACGGGGAACTAATGGAAGCTACGAGGGACAGCTGACTTTTACCTGTGCCAAGGATCAAAACCCTCTATAAGCCTACTTCCTGCTTAGCAGCTAATAAATGCTCCTTCATGAAATACTAGTTTCCAGTTTTCACAACTGCTCCCTAGACTCTACAGGCGTATTTTACTGACTAGGACATTTTCTTCCAAGTTCTAAGAAGCCACAATAAAAATCTACGTAGTCCAGAGAAAATCCACATGGTTGACAAGTGACACTGGAAGTGCTAACAAGCTGCATGCAGCTCATGTGGCAAGGTTTGACCACTCCTACAATGAATGCACAAAAGATGGTATCTGCAAGTCAATCATGTGACTTCTCAGTGGACTTTTGCTTGTTGCTCTGTATAGTAAGCACATTTAGCTCAGTTTCTCCTGACATTCACATATCCTTAAGAAAGAAAAAAGACATCATTCACAAAGTTTCAGGAGTAACTTTGGTCAGGTTCTTTATGTCAGGTTGAGTCTCAGTCTGGAATGCTTCCCTCTCCCACGTAAGCCATGGTACTTTTTGCTGTTGTGCATTTCAGCAATATGATTCAAACAACTGATGTTTTGAACATGCTTAAACACCAGAGTTCATGGAAAATGCCTTCAAGAGCATATCTTCAGGTAAATTTGGAATTGTTTCTTCAACACTTAAGACAACTGATAACTTGCTTTTTAAATGTTGAATGTACAACAGGACTGTGTTCCCACACACACTACCACATTAAAAAATGCCATTATAAAGTCAGCCAGAAGTTTTCTAGGAAGTTATGTTCATATCTCAACAACTGGCTATAACCTGGCAAGACAAAAAAAACCAAGGAAGTCTCTGAGCTTGCATACATCATATATGTGATTCTGGAAAAATAAACTTTAGCTTCAAGGGAAAAGAAACCACACAGTAATTGCTTCTGTGACAGCAGTACTATCCTAATTAATAGACTGAAGAGCACTGTGCTTGGCATTTGCTCCAGAAACACCTGGATCTTCTGTGCTGCACAACACATTAGCTATGGAGTATATCACCCTTTCTTAAAGTGCTTTAGTTCTCCCACTAAAAGGAAGACAGCACCAGCCCCCCAAGAAACAGGGAAATAGTCACTTATTTGTAGATTATGGGAAATCAGAAAGCAAGACACACATATCAGTCAACAAGCACAAAAACAGACTACATCTTCCTCAGGCTTCTTACCAAACAGCCACTGGGGATAAATCTAAAGCCACTTTAGGCTGCAACGTCTTCAGCAATCACCAACTCATCACGGATAAAACAGAGCGCAAGTGTGGGCGCGAACCTCCATACACGTTCCGCAGTTACATCCGGAATGGCTCTGCGACATCCTGCACCCCACAAAACTGACCACAACCTCTCAGTGCCAGAAGAGTCCAAGCACTCCTTGTTACTCGGATGTTCCTCCTGGGCACCTGACTAACACACCCCGGGTGTAAAAGCCGAACAGTCCTAATTTAAACATAAGTGCATGACACACCTCACTTCCACCCTCTGCGCCGCAACCACGCTGACTGCTTTGCTTTCCCCTCTGGAGAGGGGACACCCCTACCCTCCCCCGTCACAGACACGCACCCGCCGAAGGCGACTGCCGGCCCGCCTGGGATGGCGGACCCGGAAGATCACCTGCGGCAGGGCGGGAAGGAAGCAGCAGAAAGCTGCTTGCAGGCAGCGGCCACGCGGCGACCCCCGAGCCAGCCTAGGAGCGCCACCGCCGCCAGCCGCTATCAAGGACCGGGCCGGGCCAGACCCCACAAAGAGGGCTCACGCAGCCCGGGGAGCCACTACCACGGGCCCGCGCAGCATCGCCCAGCCCCGGAGAGGCTGTCCTCACCTGCTCCCCGCGGGTGACGACGCCGGTACGGGTTGCCGGGGCGCAGGCCCAGGCCGACACCGCCTCTTTTCACCCCCCCCCCCCCCGCCTCGGCCCGCTTCCCCGCCCCGCCCCTAGCAACCCGCCGCGCTGCCGCCAGCCCTGCCCAATCGCCCGCCGATGGCTGCGCTCCTCGCCGAGGCGTCGCCAATCGAGTCTCCGCGCCAATCCACCCGCCGGGGCCGCGCCCGTAGGGGCGGGGCCGCCGAGGCGGCCTCCTCCGCACCGCCCGCCCCGCAGCCCCGTCGCCCCGTCACTGCGCTCCGCCTCCGGCCCGCGGCCCTCCTCCGGCTCCGCGCTGCGAGGAGGCGCCTGCCGGGCGTGGCAGCTCCAGGCTGCCACCGCGGGAGCCGCCGCCGCCCTGGCGGCGGAGGGAGCCCGAGGAGGCGGGTGTGCCCCCCCGGGGGTTCCTCCCCGGTTCCCACTCCCCGCCTCGCCCCGGCCCCAGAGGGGCGCCCTCTCCTGCCCCTCGGGGCGGGAAGCCCCGCCACTCGGCTCGCCGTACTGCCGACACGGCCGCCTCCGCGCCAGCCGACGCGTGCGTGTCCGCGCCCGCCCGCGTTAGGCGCGTCCCCTGGGCCGGGCTGCGGAGCGGCTCCGCCGGGACCCCGCGGCCGGGGGCAGGCCAGCACGGCGCCGAGGGCAGGCTGGCCGCCCGCGCTCTCCCCGGGGCCCGCTCCAGCAGCCCGGGCACGCCCGAGCCCCCTCGGCGCCCAAGCCTTCGTGCCCGCCAGCACCATCGGCGCCCCTGTGGCGACGCAGGCCACTTACTGCGGCTGTCTCGGGAGAGCGCGGAAAAGGCCCGGCCCGGCGGGCAGGCCGCCGCGCTGCGGGCTGCCCGGCCCGGCGGAACGGCCGCGGCGCGTTACGTGCTGCCGCGGCCTCCTCACGGGGGGGCATCGGCGCGCGAAACCCCGGGCAGACCCGGCGGGGCGGGCACCGCCACGCGCCGGCCGGACAGCCGCGGGGCGAGCGGGCCCACGCGCCCGCGGGTCAGGGCCGAGCGGCCGCTCCCCCTGCCGGCCCCGCCCCCGGCCCCGCCCCCGGCCCGCCGGCGGGAGGAGGGGCCGGCAGGGGGCGCCGCGGCGGCGGGGCCGGGCCGGGGGCGGGGGCGCGGCCCCATAAAAGGCCCCGCGCACGGCCGGGTCCCGCGTCGCCGTGAGAGCCGGACCGGCACCGCCCGCAGGTAACGGGGCCCGGGGCCGCGCGGGTGAGGCGGGACGGGCCCGGCCCGGCCCGCGCCGCCCCTTGGTCCTTCCCCTCCCGGTCGTGGCGTCCCCCGCCCTGCAGAGGAGCCCTGAGAGGGCGGTTTCGGGCTTTAAGGGCTTTTCTCCCGGCGGTTCGGGGCGGGGGCTCCGCGGCAGGCTGCCCGCCCGGCACCCCCTCCCGCCGCAGGTGTCGCAGAAGACGCCCCGGGTGCTGAGGGGGTGCTCGCACCCCGGACTCGGCCTCCCCGGCCTGGCGCTGGGCTTTCTCCCCCGGCAATCCAGACCTCTCTTAACAGTCGGTGGTGTCGCCTAACGCCGGCTGCGCTCGGGACCCCTCGCGTACCCCGGGGCGGCCCCCCCGGGCCGGGGGGAGCGTCCCCGGTCGCTGCCGTGCTGGCCAGGCCCGGCAGCGCCGTGCCGGGGTGGTGCCGGTGCCTGGGTTTCAGCCCCGGCTGCAGCCCGCGGCCTGGTCGGCAAATCCTACCTGTGCCAGAAGAGCTAGGCTGCGTGGCGTTGTCAGGGGTGGGCGGCGGGCGTGGATGGAGGGCAGCGCGGCTGAAAAACGAGTGCAGGCAAGATCTCGGTTAGTGACAACGATCTCCGCCGCCCTCCCTGGGAGCGTGCCTGGTCTGAAGAGATCTTCCGTAAACCTGAATTAAGGAGTTGCTGCAATAGGTAATTATTGACTCTAGGGCCCAAGTCCTTCCTGAGGACCAAGGAGTATTTGGAAACTCACGAAGTTTCTTCTAAGTTGCCTTGGCTAAATGCTTGGGTTAAATGTATTTAAGGAAGGGTTGCTCTAGGAGAAAGACCTTGCTGACTTTTGGCAGTTCTGGAGCGTATAAAAGCAAAGGGGAAGAGTGACAGAAAGAGTTGAACTCTGGGGAACGTGTGCTCTCTAGAGGAACCTCTTGGCGTGTTGACTCTGGTGAACATAGGGCGGATGCTACTGCTGTACTGCCCCTGTACATAGACAAACTGGGGACATCAGTGTTTGAGGAGGGGAAAAATACTGGGGCCGTGACCAGATAAACACGTAGGGTGCTGTCAGAGTTGTTTAAGAAGCTGCTGTTTCCACATATCAGTGGGGATGTATCTCGGTGGAGGTGCGTCTCTCATGCTTTTGTTCCCCTTGTGACAGCAATACCGTATAGGTCTGAAGCCAGCTTTGCAAAACCTATTGCTAGGACTGACATAGTCTAATTTGTCTTATCTAAGTAGGGACCAAACTACAAAACAAGCAGTGGTGGGTGGGTGTCTGTGTACATTTTGACTTAAATGAATCAGACTGTTTCTCACACTGTGTAAGTGCCAAAAGCAAAACTGAAGTCTCCTGAGTAGCAATCCTGTGCCTAGGCCATGGGAGTGTAATACACAGTCCTTATTTAGATAGTCACAATTGAAAATTGGGCCCAAAATACTTGCATAAATAAACTGAGTTCAGAGTGTGGTCATATGAAGCTGAAGTTTTCCATGAGGACTAGAAAGGCCTAATATAAGCCAAGATACTACCTTTCTTTGGGATAGGAGTGCCTTGGATGATTTAATTTTTCAAGTTTATGTGTTCATAGTAAATACAGTCTCGGTAACTCACAACCTTGTTTTACTTTTTTTAATTTTTGCTCTTTAAAAAAGTTTGATGCAGTAGCTAGAACATAGCTTAAAGTTTATTCTCTTCCCAGACTAAAAATGTTTAATGGATTGGACTTTGGAAATTCAGCACAAGTTGGTTTAATTAAAAATAATAAAAAAAAAATTAACTGGGGAGCAGTTTCCCCACATGCTTGTAACCTGAGGCCCTTGCATTGCAAACCTCGCACCTCTGAATAACTTCATCTAGATTAATAGACTCTGTGTACAGTAGTACCCCTCATTCTGGATAAAGTGATTCATGGACCTTGGTATCTGTGAGACTGCAACCTCAGGCACGAGGGCTTGGTATCTTACTGTAGTATCCTAACAGCTGCATACAAGAAGGGGGCTGTCTTGGGAGGAAGAACTTGCCAAGTCATAGCTCTTGCATAATCAGAGCTGACAACCAAGAAACTGTGGCTGTCAGAAAGCAGGGCACTGTGTTAGAGCAGTTCAGGGGCTTGTGGGGTTGGGTTTTGTCAAAGAACAAAGTGCAAATAGAAGGGCAGAGTTCAGGTTTATTTTCTGAGGCTTTGTGAACAAATATCTTGGGAAACCTCTGTTCCATACAGAAAACAAATCTGTCCAGTATTTATTTTAACAGCAGAAATAAAGCTTGCCAGGAGAAAGTACTCTTGATGTGGCCCTTGAATTTCTGTACCAGTTTCCTTCCTTCCTGCAGAAGGAAGTTAATAAAGAAGCTGACAATGTATTAATCGTAATAGTGCCAGCAATATGAGCTGTCATTAAACTAATGTCCATTAACCCCTGTTTTTCAGAAGAAGAGGCAACTGGACTAGAACTCGTGAAATCTAAAAATAAATAGTGCTCATCTATTTCTGTGGAATTTGGGGGAAGAGTTTGGTCATGCTTTCAAATTCTTTTGTACAACCATAATTAAAGTTCATGCCCTTAGAACACAGGTCCTTAAATCTCAGATATTAACCTTTATTTTTATCCTCAGATAGATCTCCCTAGGAGCTGGGGCTTTAAGAAGAATACCAGTTAGCATGAAACTAGGGATAAATTGTGGTTATTTTCAAGACTTTGAGGAGAGATCCTGTATGCTATGTTAGTACCTCTTTTCCAGTTGTGTTGTAAAAATGCAGGATACACGTATTGGTGATGTGTGTTGGCAGTTTTTAACTTGGGCTGGGGTTTTTTTATGTCTGTTGCAGCTCAAGATGTCTAAAAAAATCCATGGGGGCTCCGTTGTGGAGATGCAAGGAGATGAAATGACACGGGTCATCTGGGAACTGATTAAAGAAAAGCTGATTTTTCCTTATGTAGATCTGGATTTGCACAGGTAATGGCTCTATGACACACAGCCACTTTGTACTGCAATTTGCATGTGTCATTAGGCATTGATCATGTTTCATTTAGCACCAAGAGCCTTATAGCTCTTCCTGCGCTAGTGCGGAGAGGCTAACTAGCCCTTTTTATACTGGTAAAGTTTCCAGCAGACTCCCCTAGTTAACTCACCTACAGGCCAACCTCACTAAGTACTCTGGAAAACATGGCCTCATGGTGAGGGTATTTTTTCAAAGTCTGGCAGCTTCTCTGGGGTTCCTCACAGCAGTAAGCAGTGAATGCTTAATTGTGCGTTAGCTCTTCTCTATACTGTGTGTCTAAGAAGGTCTCTCACAGACATGATCTGGATTTTTGTCTCCTCTGTCTTGGCTTTCCAGCACCAGGGCAGTCTGCACAGCTTCCTGCATCCTAAACAATCAGAAACATGGGATGTTTCAGCCACTGCCTGACTTGAAGCCTAGCATCTGTGGGCTCGGCTTCTTGCCATCTCTGTTTGAAGATCTGCCCAGAGGGCAAAAGGGTGGTTATAGGGCACAGACTCTGCCCTGATGCCTGTAAGATTGAGCTCTGCTGCTGGCAGTGTGAGCTAACTGTTGCAATTGCTCCCTGAGCCTAGGCTGTGCTCCTACACTCCCTTCTGGAAAAAACAAATACTAGCAGCTGGTGTGGCAAAAGGGACATGCTATCTACAGCATCTGGTCAAGCAGAAAGAATAATCTCTTCCCTTTCTAGCCACTGAGCTATAATTATTAGAGAAGTATCCAACTGCATTACTCCTAGCCGTGTGGACAGAGGCCTTCAACGGTATCTGCCACTATTAAACCCACAGGTCTGACCTCTTCCCCTGCTCCTGCAGTCATTTGTATGCCTCCTACATCAGGCTTTCTGCTTGCTGGTGTTGAGAACCAAGCAAACAGGAACCCAGCAGCATAATACATGCACACAGTCTGGAGAACATCCCTTTTCAAAAGAGGGGTGGGAGGAGGGAGAGCGGACCCCTGGCTGAGGCAGCACAATGGCTAGATTCATGTATAGCTGGCTATGCTTCAGGGCTGTCCCACGCTGGGCACCCGTTTTTCTCCAAAAGCTATTAAAACAGTGAGTGTGGGAAGCGTGCTTCCTCTGACTGAGGGGAATATTGGTAGTTTTGCTGCCAGAGCAGGATTGTGCGTCTGTTGTCAAAGCAGTTTTTAAGCCTAGCGTAGCTTCATATGCTCAGGATGTGAAGGAAGCAAGAACTCTCAGCACAAGAGGTTTGAAATAAAGGCCCATATTCATCTGGGGATTGTGCTGCTCCATACTATCAGAATCCCAGTCTGAAAGCTTCCATTCCAGGAAGCTCAGAAGGGAAGGCAGAGGAGATACTGCTATGTCCCATGCTGGCAGAGAGCCTCAGCCATAAACTGAAGCTGTTCTTTCTCCAGCCTCCTACCAGCAGCAGAAGTATCAGTGTATGAGCCTATGTTTTCTTCCAGTCCAACAGCATTTGCAGTGGAAGAGGGATAACTTCAGTTATGGCAGAGTGCTGGAACTACACTGACAGGCACATATGGGGTCTGCTTTCTTTCCTGTTGGACATGAAGAAATGTCCTGGGCGGTTCTGACCATCTTTGTGGGTTTGTTACAGCTATGACTTGGGCATTGAGCATCGTGATGCTACAAATGATAAAGTAACTGTGGAAGCTGCTGAAGCCATAAAGAAATACAACGTTGGCATAAAGTGTGCAACCATCACTCCTGATGAGAAAAGAGTGGAGGAGTTCAAGTTGAAGCAGATGTGGAAGTCTCCCAATGGGACAATTAGAAACATCTTAGGTGGCACTGTCTTCAGGGAGGCTATTATCTGCAAGAACATTCCCCGGCTGGTGTCTGGATGGGTGAAACCAATTGTCATTGGCCGTCACGCTTATGGGGATCAAGTGAGTCACTTCAGTGTTTATGCCTCTTTTTATCTGAACAGGCTTAGACCTGACTGGTATAAAGCTACAAAGACTTAGACAACCCTGGGCTGCTGCTTTATCCCTTGCACTCCACCTGGGAGTGGGTACTTGCTAGCATTTTGTTTGTACAGCACCTGGCAAAGTGTGGGAGAGCCTGGTTCATGCTTCTCTTCCTTAGACAGTGTAGCTGTATAAACAGCATTCAGGGGCCTGTGCTTGGATTAGATAGGTCTGTACCTAAACACGGGGTATAACTCCTCCAAGTTCTTTTTCTTCACCTCTGCAGAACCCACCTCCCTACATAACAATGTCTTTAGAAAATATCCTTTACACTGCCCATCTTTTTAATTCTCAGAAGGACTTTTTGGTGGCAAATGTTGCTCACGCAAAAATGGATCTGAGTGAGTGATTTTTCAGAAGTGGCAAAGTTGCCTTTTGTGCATGGGTGTGGGTTTGTTTTCCTTTTTTTTTTTTTTTTTAACTGTGATCTGCTTCTCAAACTTACTTGCACAGCACTCCTGCAGAGTTGGTATTCATACTGGGCCCATCAGTCTGTGGCACTGAAGAAGTGAAACATCCTTTACCAGAGCTCTCCTGGCAGAGGTAGTACAAGGCCATGGAAGGCCCTAGCATGGCACTCAGTGTAGTGGCCTTTACAAAGCTCAGACAAGAATCAACCATACTGTTCTCCATAGGTAATGATATGCTGTAAAGCAGCCAAACATGACAAAAGACTTTTAGTAGAGCTGAGTGCTTAAATAGGTGGGTACACCCGCAAAATGAGGGTGAGTCATAAGATTAGCTGGGGTGGGAAGGTAAAATAATAAATTTCCAAGAGGAAAATAATTGCAGAGCCCTGACACTAGAAAAAAAAAATGGGGTTCAACATCCTTAACAGTACTGAATAACTGAGAAGGTCAAAATAATAATAGAAAACAATGGATTAAGGGAGAAGGATTGAAACCCTGCCAAAGTATGAGATCAAAGTGAAAGGAATAATACAAGAACATGTAAAGGACATATGAGCAAGACACTTCTGTAACTTCAGAACGGCTCAGGGACCTGATTCCTTCAATATGAAGGAAACTACATGAAAAAGGGCAACGAATTTCAAGGAAATGTAACCTTAAATAGTACTGTTCAGGACAGTTGGGAAGATGAGACATCATTTAAAGACTTGAAGTACATGTTGGCTCTTTTGAGTCTGTGTAGCTCAGAGAAGCAAAATGTGCACCTATTTACAGAATTCAAAGAACTCTTACTACAGATTGGCCTTTCAAATGTCATATGATGGATAGAAATAATGGCTTTTATTAAGGTGCTGTATGATTTTCCCCTTATTCATGAGATCAGTAGTTGTGATATGAATGGGTTTTTTTGAGGCAGGGAGAGGAGTCTTTCTACTCACAGACCACACTGCACTCTGGATACTTTGTACTTTAGAACTTCAGTGCAGCTGCAAAAATACATACTCTGCCAACTGATGGGGCACAAGAATCTGTAAATTTTTTCCCTTAAAGAGGAAGATATCTTCTGAAATAGGCAGGCTCTTAACTACTTGTCTTTGATAATCTAGTAAATTAATCCAATGACCACATGGCTGAGTAAACAGAGCCTGATCAATGGGTTTTTTTGGTACAACTCTTTATGTTTTTCTGCACCCTGCCATCCCAAATGCAGGTTTTCTTTTATTGTTCTGTCCTCCTTATAGATAAAATCATCATGGCAATTTTTATTTTTTTTAACAGTACAGAGCAACTGATTTTGTGGTACCTGGGCCTGGAAAAGTAGAGATGATCTACACTCCAGAAGGTGGAGGCAAACCAGTCACATACCTGGTCCATAACTTTGAAAGTAGGTATTATCTTTAAGTTGTGATTAAAACTGGTATTTTTTTGTTTAATTCAACCTTAAAGTATTGGTCAGATCTGTTTGATAGTAAAATATGACTTTGAGGTAGAGTGGGGGAGAAGGTCTGGGCCTTATTTATCTGGGAAGTACTGAAAGTTAAGTGAAATCTTCCTGGCATCAAAAAGGCATATCAAATACAGTCATATTAGACTGGCCATCTGTCATGCTTCTTGTATGATGACTCTGGTAGTGGCATGTATGTTTTTTCTCTCTGATCATAGGGAAACTTGCTATCTAAACGGGGCTTGACCTAAGGGGAGATATGTTTGAGAACAATTTGGGTATAATTCTTTCTGGTTTTAGTTTGTCTTACTGAGCTCTATATACCTTTGCAGTTTGTACCCTTCTTTATTAAGCAGTCTCTTTTTCAGTAGAAATGAGAACTGACACTTACTCTGCAGGGTGGAAAAGAGATTTGACAAAGATGCTCCTGACTGTATAGGCTCTAACTGTTTTAACAGATGCAGTCCCTCCTAGCAATATTGCTGTGCTGGTTGTAGACGTTGCTAGGCTCAGGAGGAGGAGCCCTGACATTGCTGGGCTTTGTTGCATGGAAACAATTACACACATGTTGCTAGAACCTAGGGTGTTTCTCTAGGGGCAGGATTCAGGAAAACATCGCGCAAGTCACATCTCCTGCATATCAGTGATCAAAGGCTTCAGGTTTTGAAGCCTTATGGTGACCTATGTATGTGAGCGTGCAATGTTTTGTTTCTAGCTACAAAAACTTAATACATCCATGTAAACCGCAGAATCCTAGTTTGTATGCAG
The DNA here is from genome assembly GCF_947461875.1 of Haliaeetus albicilla. NCBI lineage: Eukaryota > Metazoa > Chordata > Aves > Accipitriformes > Accipitridae > Haliaeetus > Haliaeetus albicilla. The sequence continues at coordinate 28,655,412 of NC_091486.1, forward strand.
TTGGCTTGGCAAACAGGTACCAAAACTGCCATACGACCCTCTTCTGTAATACTTGATGTCTCTGGCATTCTTTCTCACAGGAGCCTAAATCTCTGCTATCTCTTATTGCACAGCCTTTCATCTGGAGTTCACCTGCTTCACTGCCAGTCCTAATCTGTTTTCATTTGATAGGTGACTGGTGAGCCTGTAGTGGAGGTGTCTGGCAGTTCCAGCTTCCAGTCTGATTCACCACTCTGCGTCGCATCAGCGAGCAGAAAGCAAGGAAGTGCAAAGATGGCAGACTACTGCTGTTGCTCTTGGGGAACTCCCCTCCCCACAGATAACTGTTGTGCCAGCATATCTCCACAATGCATAAAGGAAGCTTGTCCTATTGCTATACTAATATGTTCAAACTTGACACTGAATCAGGAGATTTTAGTAGGCAGTAAGATTGTATGATTGCAACAAGGTTGGGGTTTTTTTTACCTATATGCAAATAAGTATTTGAATAAAACTTAATAGCTGTCATCCAGCAACTATGAAATCATGGCTCAAGAGGACACAGTGTCTGTAGCTGATCAGACCATGTTCTGTCCTTGACTCATTAAGCGAGGCAGGGGGACAACATGTATTTTTGCTGGTAACAACAGGAATTTCATTCCCTGCCAATATCACCTTTAAATGACCTTGCTATCTTAGCAAGCAGATAAACCTCCTCTGGCTTCCCCTCTTCATTCTGCACACATGTCCATATAGTAACAACCATCTGGAGGTAAGGATAAATGGATATTAGGAAAGAGTATTTTCAAAAATAAAACCAAATCTGCAGTGTTTCTGGAGCAAAAATCCCTGATAAAGGCACTGTACAACAAACTAGAGAGGTGGTGGTAGTGAGGTGCTTAAAATTAAGTACATGGTATCTACTTTTCACTAGAAACACAAAGAGCTGTGCTCTGAAGATGGCAAAGCTTTTTCGTGAAGCCCTAGACCCTACTTTCACCCACAGTTAGCCTCTCCCATGATCTGAATGCTGCTTTCTCCCAGGTGACCTGGGCTGTAAGTTTAAGGCACTTCCATTCAGGCTGTTGACACATCTGCATTACACAGTCTAAGTCATGTGAGTGTTGATAGTTCCTCAGAGCCTTCTTGGGACTTTCCCTTGCATTCACATGACTGCCATGTTCTCCCCACAACTCACTGGAAGTGAGCCTGAGCAGGTGAAACAAAGCTTCAGGGTAAGCCAGACACATGTGCTGAAAAGATGCAGGAATGCATGTGGGGACTTGTTTACCTGAGCTAGGCAAAGCAGCCTCTGACTGCCAGAGTTAGTTCTGCAGTGCAGTCAAAGCCTGAAGGTACAAGACACTTAAGATGGGACCAAACCCATTTCTAGCTTTGACTGAGACTCCTGCTCCAAACTCCTGCCTGCTGCTTTGATAGAAAAAATACTTCGTATGACTAGTAGGAGTTCAAGCACACTTGCTCCTGTCACAGTTTTGCTGCTTAGGCTGGATTAGGAATAAACTTGTTAGGGGTATTAGATCACAGTATTAAGATGTACCTAGCTGTAAAACAAAACCACCTTCCTATCCATATGTCACGGGACTGGTGGAACTTTGAGCTGATAGTGCAAAGTGAATCTTCTCCTGAAAGAGCCAGCCTTAAATTGAGAACTATATCAAGACACCTGGGGATAACACCAGCCTGCCTGCCAGAGTATGCTATGGGGAGACTGTCAAATCCTTAACCAAAATTAAATCTAGTTGGTTCTTATCTGTTCTTTCTCCACTAACAGGGTGTGGTGGTGTAGCCATGGGAATGTACAATCTTGACCAGTCTATCAAGGATTTTGCCCACAGTTCCTTCCAAATGGCACTGTCTAAAGGCTGGCCCCTCTACATGAGCACCAAGAACACCATCCTGAAAAGATACGATGGCCGCTTTAAAGACATCTTCCAAGACATCTATGACAGGTAACCAGGATAGTTGCGTACTTGCTACTGCAGTGCATAAGTCTGCAGCAGGAACATCCTCTCCAACCTTGTGAGCTGCTACAGTTAATTCAGCATTCTCAGACACTCAGCAGCACTTTGTGGGGGCTGTGTGCCTTCCCTGTCACAGTCTCCTTTGTCCTGCAGGACACAGTACTCAATGTTTAAAGCTCTGCTAAATGTGGCTGTGGTGTTCATCTCTCCTAACAGAGTCACAGGTTCTCTATGGGCTCCTCTGGGATTCTGAAGCAGACTTGCAGTGGCCTAGCAAAGCAAGCAAGCAAAAAAAGAGTAAAGAAGATGCAAATTTCTTTTAAGTTTTTTTTCTCTCTTATTTCTACGCATCTCGCTATATACAATTACTTGCACAAATTGCGCAATCCCTGTTTTTATCTATATAATGAGTTGTTCTGCTTTTTGTTTTCCAGAGAATACAAGTCCCAGTTTGAAGCCAAAAAGATCTGGTATGAGCATAGGCTCATTGATGACATGGTTGCTCAGGCCCTGAAATCTGAAGGAGGCTTTGTCTGGGCCTGCAAGAACTATGATGGGGATGTGCAGTCTGACTCTGTTGCACAAGGTGTGAGATGTTTCCTGTGCTACACTGAAGTATCTTGTGACCTTGTGTCATATCTTACGTAATGGCCCAGGAGGTGGTGTAGGGTCTCAGAACTTATATTTCAAACCTGTGGCCAGTTATGGAGATACCAGGCAGGCAAAGAATTTCTGATTTCACTTTTACAGGAGAATCCATTGAATGTAGACTGTGTAGTTGCACTTCTTTACGGAATGGCAGTTCCTACCAACATAGTAACTGATGGTTTTCCATTCTAATGGAAGGTATCCAGACAGCTGGGATTCTGTCACTGTCAGCTTGAATTAAGCTGACTGATGGTGAGCATACTGGCAGGTGTTCTACAGATAAGTAAGACCATCTCAGGACCTAAAGCTACCTGTCAGGTGTAAAGAGAGAGACTGATATGTTTAACTTTAGACTTGCAGTGCTTGATCAAAATCCTATATAACCAAGCTGCCTGGTGCTAAAAAAAATACAGATGCAGAAACCCACAAGATAAGATGTGTGGCTTTATGTAATACGCTCTTTCTAAAGTAATGCCAGTAAACTGCATCCCACAGAACAAGGATGTGTGTTGGACTGCTGAACAAAGAAGCTGTCAAAGACACAGCTCTCTGAACCTACAGGGTTAGAAGTGATGTGAATGTCCAGTTTTGCCAGCTGATGGTTCTTTTCACTAGAGCAGATGCTCTTGATATGAAGTAGGTTTGTTTACTATCACCCTGTGGGGAAGATGGCGATTGACAGCCCAACACTGTTTATTTAGGATTCTTTGTTCTCATACTGCATCTTTTCAATAAAAATCTGTCCAGCAAGTTAGGTGAGAATACTAATTTTCTTAAAACAGTGCAGAATGTCTGCATATCTGTATTTCATGGTTCAGCAGCACTTTCTGTTCAGATGAGCTGTTATTTTGATGTGTCAGGACTAGCCAGTTAATTGCAGCAGCAGCAGCAGCACTGCTGTTCAGGAATACTCACATCAAGGCTGGGAGGATGTAGGAGGATTGTAGGATGGTGGGATTAAGGGGAATTTAAGGGGGCTGTCCAAAGGAGACACTGAACTTTTTAAACTATGTATTCTGTAGGCTATGGCTCTCTAGGCATGATGACCAGTGTGCTGATCTGCCCTGATGGCAAGACTGTTGAAGCAGAAGCTGCTCATGGCACGGTTACTCGTCACTACCGCATGCACCAGAAAGGCCAAGAAACCTCCACTAACCCCATTGGTAAGCTGCTTTTCATTGCCCTTCAGTGATCTGTACACATGAAAGAACAGGTCTGGAGTAAGAACATCTGCATCCTTTCTGCAGAGAATTGCTTCACTGAGTGGTGAAACTGGTAGTTCATAATGCATTTTTCTTCCACGGAGACAGCTGCAGCCTGGAGCAAAACCAGGGTGGAATGGAGTAAGTGTGAGCAATAAGCTAGACCTAGCCTTTGAGACATGCTCTCACTCTTCAGCAAATGATGGGTTTATAGCCACAACAGCCTTAAGGTTTAGGTTGGTTGTTTTTTTATTTTACTCCCCTTCCTGATGCTCCAAAAGACCCGGCCACCCATGAAACCACATACATACTTAAAAGTGTAAGCGCACCTAGAATGGGACACGAGGGAAAGAATCCTCTACAATTGCATAGGGACCAGAGTGTAATGTAATACCCAGAAGAAGACTGCACCCTTCTATCATAAGGACAATAAGGACAACTTTCTGTGTAACCATAGAGTCCTACCACCAGTCTTTCTTTCCAACTTGGGCAGGAACAAAATAAGATAAAATGGCACGCACAGCGAGATTGCTGGAGGCAGTGAGTAGTTTCTGGGGCTTGCTTTTCTTTAGAGCTGCACAAAATGCAAAGGATGCCTAGATGAAGATAAGTGTTCTCTTTCCCATACCAGATTTTCTATCTTTTTTTCTGTCTGTTTTAATAAAAAATAATTACTGTTCCATATGGCAGTTTAGAACAATGTCCAGGGAGTTCTGGAAGGACAGAGTAATCTAGTGTTCTCTCTCAGCCTCCATCTTCGCATGGACAAGAGGACTAGCTCACAGAGCTAAGCTGGACAACAACACTAGCCTCAAGAACTTTGCCGTTGCCCTGGAAGAAGTCTGCGTTGAGACCATTGAATCTGGCTTCATGACAAAGGACCTTGCTGCCTGTATCAAAGGCCTACCTAAGTAAGTGTATGAACTCCAAGCTGTGCTTGGAGGAGACTGTTTTACTTGGTGTTTCTGAACAACATTTTCTGGGAAGTTATTTTAGTATGGTGAAAAATTGGTGGAGTCTGGTCACAGAACAGGGCTCATCTGTGTACCCTGTGTTGTACAAACAGAATGTGAGACATTCCCTGCTCCAAGTAGCTTAGTCTAGGTTGCTCTGTTCTTGCTATTGTACCAAATGCATAGGGGAAAAAGTAAAGAGGGAACTGCAAAGATTTCTCTTATGACAGGCTGGCTACGTTGGCTAGATCCTGCCCTGTCCATTTATTAGGATGGAGACCTACTTCACTGCAAAATACCACCTGGCTACCTCTTCTCTAGAGCCTTTTGGCAAAAAACATCAGCCTGATGAGTAGGAGATAACTCTTTTGGGTTTAGAGGCAAGACTTGGAGTTCTTTGAACAGCGTTCCCCTGCTGTGAGCACTTGAGTGGCTTTACGACTAATGTCTGTCTTGTTTTGTTTCCCCCCTTCAGTGTCACACGCTCTGACTACCTGAATACCTTTGAGTTCATGGACAAGCTTGCTGAAAACTTGAAGGGGAAGCTGGCCTCCCTGCCGAAACTTTAAGGCATGGGTTCTACTCAAGCTCCATTAACAAAGCATCTCCCACTTATACCAGAGTGTAAGTGGCACTATATCACACTCTGTTGTGAACATTTCAAATATTAGACAAAAGTAAACATGTACACTTTTTTAAATGTTTAAAAGACCATGTTTTCTTAAACCCCTTGAGCTGCTGGGCTAGGCCTTACTTTTTGCTAAGCAGCTGAATGTGATAGCATTCAAGCTCAATGCAGGTCTGGATTCCTAATGTCATTCACAGTAGACCTGAGGTTTCTCTCTATGACTTTGATCTGTGTTTCTTTTCACTCTTCCTCTCAGACTGAAAGCCAATCTGTGTCACAGCTCTGGTCAAACCAGTGGTGACTTACTGTTCAACAGACCTTAGAAATCAGAACCGTCTCATCTTTCCAGTACTGTCCACTGAGTGTAAGTGAGCTTACAGGGCTATGCCAGCTCTGTTGCAGCCCCTCTCTTACTTAATTTATCTCTTAGTGCCAATCAGAGCATAGTATCCTGATACTAAGGGATTTGGTCCCACTGCTACAGTCAGGACTGTAGCATTTGAGAAGCACTTAGTAAATGCTACAACCAAACCCTACAGGCTAAGAGCCTAATAAAGCCATGCTGCAGTATCTAAATGCAGGCCATGCATTTATATTCTTCTGACCAGATGTGAAGCATAGGAACTGTTACCTCTTCCCCCACCCCACAACTCATAAAGGTACAAAACTTTTTTTTCACTTGTCTGGGCTATTACTTAGTTCTTCCTGTTGTGATACAGCAAGTCAGATTATGACTGTGAAAAACTATTCCATCCATGCTTTTGTGTTTGTTTTTTTAAGAGTATTTTAGTTCAGATTAAAATAAAAGCCAACTAACATTCTTTGTGTCTCTCCTTCCTTTGTGTGATTAGCAGATACGGGGAAATAATCTCTCCCTTCTTAGAGTTTTAATTTGTTCTGGCCCATGGCAAGATGTGATGTGTAGTGTGGTGGTAAGCATCAGGTAGTGCACAAGAATTTAAAGGTACCACCTCCACTGAAACTTTATTTTGGGACTAATATAAACTCAAATTGATGTATCACCACTCAACAAAGATCAGAAACTGGTTATATGTGAGACAAATTCTTACCCTGCAGCTGACTAGCTTTAAGTGTTAGTTAGGATAGAAATGCAATGTTAAGACTAGATCAGCTAGTATTAACATTTGTTTGGGGATGAGCATGTGTTTGAAGCACAGCTCTACAACTGCTAGCAGCTGTCACTGTGCCTTCAATATGAATGAACACAGTAGTCTGCTATTCTGTTATTAACACAAGCTTATAAGAAGTGCAGCTGGAAAAAGTCCCATTGCTGACCCATAGAAGCAATGGAAACAATCATCAGGAACATCTGGAGATCTATGTTCCTGCCTGGCTTCTGACAGCCATAGTTCAAATTACTGTGTCACAGTCAGGCAGGTCATACTACTACAGCACCTCTAATAAATTCCCTGTTATTTACTAGCTCCTGCCTCACTTCTGGAGTTACAGAGTACCAGAGAAAGCCTAGTGCCTTTCAGGAAACTGAATAAAGGTGCATTTTTAAATCTTCTACTTTTTGTTTTAATGACTTGACAGTATAGCTTAAGTGTAAGCAATCGAGTAGCATTTACCTGACTGCAGATGGCACTATTTTCCCTCTGTATTGACAAAATTTCTATTTTCTGGAGGACTCTGCAGAGTACAGCAAGACCCCATCTACCTTTGTGAACTGATGGCTGTTGCTGAAGTGCTGAGGAGAGAAAAGAACACTTGTCTCTGTGTTGGGAAAAGAAGCAGTAAGTGTGGTCATAAGAATAGAGTGTCCCTCTCCCTGCTCTGCCACAGAGAAAGAAGAAACATTTTTCCTGCTTCCAAGGAGGCACATTCTCTTCCCTTTTACTACTAATACAATCACTTCTTTTCCCCACCACTCCCTCAAACATTTAATATCAATAAACTTCAAAGGTAGACACCAGTAGACCCTAAAAAAACCAAGTCCTGGAGGCCAGTGGGCACTCAGTCTGCAATGGAAAAGAGCACAGAATTTCCTGAAACACAGTTGTCTGCTTCACAGCATACAACCTGCTTCATGGAGCTCTTGAGCAGGGCCCTTGTAGCTCCCACTACCAGTAATAGACCTTTGCACCAACACTTCCATCAGCAGACCCCAGCAAAAGTTGTCTTTGATCAAAGTATAGCCTAGCTTACCTTTAGTGCTGACACTGATGTAGTTAGATGTGTGCGTCAGTGTCCTAGGTATTGTATGCTCAGGCCTGGTGGAAGGCTCAGTTTTCAACTCCATAGTTATGCAAATCCCCACTGACAGCAAATACAGTGAGAGGGGATACATCAGTTATCTGACATGGCCCCTTCCAGAACAGCAGAGAGCTCTGACTTCTAGGGCTCTCCAAGGCTTCAGTAGTCAACCCTAAATGTGACTTCACAGTGGACTGCTCTACCTGTACAGAAGCCACCTTTTACAGAAGGTAATGCTAGGCAGCATGTCAGCATGCCTCTTCTGCTTGCTGTCAAAGCCTGGGCTGCTGCAACCCTTTCAGATCCTTTCAGCAGCCCTTGTGGGTATCTGCAATGCCAGAAGAGCAGCCCTCCAACAAGGTGTACTCTTCCCAGGCTTGGGTAGGGCCAGGAGAGAACTGGCAGAGCCCACTAGCTATCCATGGTGCCACAAGCACTTGTGCATAAAGACTTTGCAGACAAGCACCCCAGCATTTAAAGGTGATGGGGGGTGGGGGGGAAGGGCCGGGAATAAATGTCACAAAGCTTTTATACTGTCCACACAGGAGACTTTATTTATAGTTTAATAAAAAATAAACTACACAAATCATTAGAGAGATTCTAGCAGAGATGCACAAGCCCCTAGGAGCTTGGGGGCTGCCTGCTGAACCACTATTTTACTTCTGGCTTTATGTCTCTTCCCATTGTTATTAGCTTGCCTGCCTCAGCACTGGGACATCCTTCAGGAAGCCATTCTTTTTCCTCTTTGATCTTCTTGGTCATTTCCTTGGCTTTGGCAGTTCTCTTCTTTCTGGTTTTGCAGTGAGGGGAGTAGAGGAACTCTGTGTTTGTAAATGGGTCACCCCGCCTCAGTTTGCTGCAGAACCAAAAGGGTTAGATTGAACCATCAAGGTTTTTCTTGAATACATGTATGATTTCAGTCTCTAAAGTTTCTGATTTTACTGAAATGCTTCCACTATAAGATGACTGAGTGGTACAGTTTGTTCCTTGTCCAGTACAGGAACAGCTGTACCAGTACAGAGTACCTTCTGACCCAGTATAACTAACTCCTCACAGAAAGTTCAAACTGTGACACTTTTCAGGAAAAAAACCATAGCATTACCCAGTATCATAACAACAAAGTCATCATTTTAGGAGTTAAATGGTTCTGTATAGTAGCCATTGGATGCACTGAATCTATATTTTCTTAGGGAAAAGATGCAGCTATTTGTTTAGGTACTCATATCTGCCAGAAAAAGCGAATATAGATAGAGTCTGCTTGCAGGGGAGAACCCTCCTCAAAACCTAGCATTCCCTTCACTGAAACCCTATTAACATGGAAATATTACTCAGTTGTTGTATAAAACCTTAGATATCACAGAATGGCAGCAAGTAAAATCAGGGGTTTTGCTTAGCTGTCTTTGTTTAGCTTGTATTTTATCCTCACATTAATCCCTCATTAGCACTGGTGTACCACAGATGCAGTCTGCTAAGAGATGTGCTCATTTCAGTGAGGGAAATAACATCTTTGGTAGCTTGTTACCAGAAGCCTGCATATGCATCTGTGCCAATGCAGAATTTTGGTTTAACCACACTGTGGTAGAAGAGGAGGGTCACAGAAACACAAAGGGTAAGAAGAACTTAAAGACAAACAAAGTGACAGGGGGCCTAGCCCTGGAGAGTGAGCACATGAGAGCAGAGCAGGGGTTACAGCATGGGGACAGTCATAGGAAGGAAGAGTTTAAAGCCCAACCTGTTGAGTTTCGGCTCTGCATAGCAGGCTGGGCCCCGTCTCCGCCTGGATGAGCGCCCTGACATTTCTTCCAAGCTGGAGGAAGACAGAGTCCTGGCATTGGTCAAGTCCTGTAGTGGCCTGATCTCTGCAAAGGGAGACATTCACACGAGTTGATCAAAGTGTTTCCAAATACTTTCCAGATATCCTAAGAAACACAGCTGCCAAACAGAGAAGGGCTGCATTACCAGGTTTCTCTGAACACTGCACAATCCTGAATCCAATCATGTTCCCTCTAAACTAAGGAGACCATTTTTGTCCAAATATCCCAGACCTGCTCTTCAAAAGTCAACTCATGCATCAAATTACATTCCTTATGGAAAAAATACAGGTCACTAATACTGCTAGTATCATTGGGCCCTGGTGTAGTAGAAAAATGATACAAAAATGATAGCTGATAGTTCTAATGTCCAGGAGCTTACAGCCTGGAGGAAAAAGCAAGCTTATGGCACCCAAACAACCTACAAGACTTCCAGGAAGGCACAGTACCCTGCCAGTGTTTACTGCAGCTTTCAAAGTGAAGTCAGCCAAGAAACGGAGGGCAGAAGAACCAACTTCTTCCCTCTCTACAAAGTACAGCCCACTCTAGCTATAACAGGCCTGTTTGTCGACAACTACAGGAAGGAAAAACCCCACAAAAACAACTCTCTTTACAGAGTATCCAATAACAGCAAGCTCCCAAAAAGGCTCAGCTTCACTATTGTATTACCAGCCAAGGGATACACCCTCCAAATCCTTTCAAAAAACAAACCAAAAAAAACCACAACCAAGAGAATTTAGGTAGCTCCTGATGAATTTCCATTGAAGATACCACCTAGAGGTATAAAGTCTAAAACCTTGCAGCACTAACCATTCTAGACCAAAAACCTGCCATCATCATATTCTGTGCCCCAATAATGCTGACTCTAGTAGGCAGGGTCAGTATCAAATTATACTTTTCAACTGCTTGAGTAATTGATTTTCTAAATTGACAGGCATGCCCTGTAGATAACAAGAGTGGTAAAGCAAGACTCGCAGCACATGCTCCTAGTCTTTTCCCAATATCCACACAAGTGACCAGAAATTCTTACAGGAATGCTGATAAACTAGAAGCAAATGCAGCCACAGAAATGACTGGCCAGCACAAGTGGAAGTATAAATGGTGTATTGAACACTGATCTTTAACTCTGAAAAAAGAGAGGAGGGAAAGAAAATTATAAGCACTTGCTGTATGGATTTTTGGCACTCATCTCCAAACACAGGTACCCTCCCCAGCCTACCACCTACCAGGTTCCTGTGAAGGTGAGCTCCGAGAACTTGACTCAACCTGGTTTCTTTCCCCAAGTATTTCCTCTGCAGTCTTTTCTTTAAATACCAGGGAGCTTTCCAGCCAAACAGAGGATTTCTCTGGCATTCTGTTGCCCTCAGTACTTAAGCTCTTGGAGACTGGTACATCTGTAAGCCTGGAGCTGACAAGCAAAGCTGCAGAACAGGTCACAGAAGAGGATTCAATACTGTGTGAAATGTCCATGAGATTATTTGTAAGTGGTATCTTAGCTATCTGCTCTTCCAGGAAGGCATCTGGCTCAGACAGCAGATCTGTAATGCAGGAAAACTTGCCCGTCAGGACAGTTTGATTGGATTCAAGTTCTGCTGAACTTCCAATGAGCGCCTTGGCACCATCACTTTGTCTGGCCGGGGAATCAGTCTCTGGAAGTCTAGAGGTGTTCCTCTTCCTCTGAGGCTTTGGTTTGGGATAAGCATCTTTTTTCAAAGTGTTCATGTTGTTGTCAACTTTAGCTTGCCCCTTTTCTTGAAGGCTCCCTGGCTGGTTTTTATTCCTCTGAGCAGCTGCCATCCTCTGAACTCTGGGGATTTTGCTAGCTTTGCTCCCAGGAATAGACCTGGGAGGCACAATTGGACCCCCTTCAAAATCTGTCTGGATACAACCCAAGCTTCCTGCAAGATCCAAAGGATGGACAACATAAGTTTTCCTGCTACGTTTAACATCACCTGGTGAATCCTTCATGCTCTCCTTAGCTACTTCTTGAACATCTACATATGGCCCAAAAACATCCACTTCATTTCTCTGATCACTACAACTGCTTTTCCCAACAGTCTTCTTCCTGCTTGTCTTGCTGCTTCTAGGCTGTTCTTCAGCTTTGGCCTCTGGTATTTTCACACAGTTCAACGGATTCTCCTCATCGGAGTCATCTCTTTGCCTAACTACTCTAGTTTTTCTGTTGGTTTTCTGTCTGATGCTTTTTGTGCTCACACTTGAATCCTCTTGCAAAGCACAGACACCTGAGGTCTCTTTCCTCAAGAAAAGTGAGTTTTGTAGACTGGAATCACCTGAGAGAACTTCATCACTTGAAAAGGTACAACCTGGGCTTTTTGACAAGCTCTCCATACTTTGGGTCTCAAAAATAGCTTCCTTCTTAGCCTGTTGCAGTAAGTCACCATTTCCAAGACTGTGCAGCTGTGTTAGATTCACCACATATGTTCTTCTGAGATCTTGGACTTCATCAGGAGAGCCAGAATGTTGCTCCACACCACAGTCTCTGCTCTTTCTGTTGAAAGCCCCCACACAAGCATTCTGCCTCATCTCAGAAACTTCAGACTCACTAGAACATGTTGCTACTTTTGGCTGAAGAAGCTTCTTTGCATTTTGAGCACTCTCTTCACCCTGAGCTATACCAGGACTACTTTCTGCATAGTTTTTAATTGCATTTGTTTTCTTTTTTCCTGTGCTTGCTTTTTTAACTGTTGTTTTCTCACCAGTTTTACAATTACCTTTGCTTTTAACCTTCACAGGAACAAACTCAGCGACTTGGCTATAGCTGGCGTCCATTTCAACACCACGCTCAGTTTCTTTAGCCTGTGGCTGATCACAGAAAATCTCTTTATCCAAAGATTTTCTATCAGGAATAACAGGGGTTTGAGTAGGTGAAACCAGGGAGCTGGGAGATTTCAGCTGTGGCTGTGTGTTACTCTTGCTGGAGCTGCTGCTGTCCTTTGTGATACTCCGCTGAGCTGCCCGAGTGGAACTGACACATGGGAAAATATCCACACCAGAAGATGGAGTGCTTGTTGCAAACAGGGTGGAACGCTTTCTCCTCTGAGTAACATGGCCTTGTGAGAGACGATCAAAGAAACGTTTTGCCATCTCATCGCCATCATTTGAAAAAGGATGACTCTCCCAGGCGAGCGCTGGCAAATTGTTGGGATTTTGTTGCATGGCACATAAGGCCTCTGTTGGAAAAACAAATTTCATTCCTAAGACTGAGAAATGCAGCAGGCTAATGCTAGCTTTCTCTATACCACTAAACGCCACGCCCCACACACTGCCACAAATCCAGAGCATAGAAAAAGCATGATTTTGTCTCTACAGGGACTCCCCAAACTTACTGTGTAACAGAATTGCTCAACTGGCTCCCCTCAGAACAGAAAGCCAGCCCAGAGCAACATCCCTTAACCAGCCCTAATATTTAGGAATGCTCATGATCTGTATGAGAGTTATTATTTATATGGCAAATCCACAAGGAAAAGACGACGTGCATCTAGTCAGATTCTGCACCTTCAGACGTTTCTGAAAATCTTATGTAAGTTCAGTGCCTATTACTCAGAAAGCCTGATGAGCAATCTTGAGCTATTGCAAACATGCCAAATTTCCCCACCAGGACATCCCATTCTGGGATATATGCAATTCTAGCGATATCAGCGTCACTGAACCATGCAGTTCCTAACAGTCATTAAATGCTGCTGGAGCGATGGTTAGGAGCTAACTGGAGCTATGGCACTGCACTCATTCATTTCTGAACACAGACATGCAAAGTCATACCAGAAGAACAGCAGAAGATGCAAATTTACCTCCAAAGATGCAAGAATCGAGAAAAGCCTCTTGTGCTTCCATTGCTTCAGTCGGCTTCTTCCCATTCTCTTCCTGGTGGGATTGAGGGTTCTCAGCAGGCTGCGACTGCAAAGTGTGTTTGGAGGCAACAGGCACAATTTCCAGGGACTCAGTAGAAGCAGGTCTCTGAAGATCTAGCGAGGATGTCTGTACTGCTATAGAGTTGCCACCTTGCTGTCCTGCACCACACAGCTTGGAAATGGGCACCCTCATTGGCATCCCTGCAGCCCTGGTGAGAAGGAGAAACAGCAATGGAGCATGTTTCATACCTGTGACAGGCCCTAGAATCCAGCAGAATAGCTACAGCTTTCACTTCCATCAAGAGTTGCGGAAATACATTTCTGAAGGCTTCAAGTGCAGAAGAACACACACTACCCAGCCAGGACAGATTTCGCATTTTTCTGCAAGCACAACTTGTAAGAAAAGCACACTGCTGTGGACACAGAAGCAGGAGAAAAACACACTGAGGCAACAAGGAAGTAAGGCCTCTCAGTGCACAGGTTGCAACCACAGGTTCACCTCACTGTGGAACACCAACACAGCTGCTTAGAGATATGCCTGTGGGCAGCTCCAAGGGCACCCCTGTGTTCAAAGGGGAGACTAAACAGAGGAGAACAGAACTTCAAGTATATTTTAAAAGACCCTGCTCTTAGGTTCTTTCCAAAACACAAGTTTACATCATACAAGCAGATGACTATTAAGCATTTATACATAACAAACATCAAAGCAGCCAGCTATGGCACACACTCACTCACTCGAGGAAATCTTGCAGTGCTCACCAGCTACAAAGGAAAAACTATCTAGAAGCAATGCGCTTTCAAACAAAGGAGGGAGAAGGACCAGTTTATGTGTAGACTTAGCATTAGAACAAGTAAGACAAGGAATGGCAGCAGAAAGATACAGAATAAAGGAAAACATCAAGCAGTGGTGGTTTAGAGAAGACATCTCATGTAAAACAGACAACTGGGCACACACGTAAAACACAAGAGGAAGTTTAGCATATAGAAATTCAGGACAAGCTTGGTAATATCCGACATTTTAAGGCCCACCTCACAAGCTGACCACCTGCAATATCATCAGCCCAGCTATCTTCAGTCATGCTGCTCTTCCGGCCATTGGACAAGGATGCAGAACTTGTATAGGACTGGAAAGCAAAGAAATAGAAGGGTAGTTTAAAGCTCTTGCAATCCCCTGTGCAGCCCCCTGCACAGAAACAGCAGAAGCTCAGTTTCACCCCGGAAAGCATGCCAAATACCACCAGTGACCATCTCCCATTTAAAATTGCACAAATTATGGAATAAATTGCAGCAAAGTCAGATTCTGCCTCCACAGGCTTAAGGATGAAGTTAAACTAGTTCAGATAATCTGAGACTAGGAAGCAGGAATATTTTCCCACCCGCCCATGAGACAGAATGTATGGAAAGTGTCCTATTCCCTATCACAACTTGCCATGGCAACACTTAAAAAAAGAAACTGAAAAGAAGTCACAACCTGTCACAGCAGAATAGCCTACTGGCCAATACAGCCAATGACCCAGAGAAGGCAGTTTAAAACTGTAGCCTTTACTACAGAAGAAGTTACCCCCAGAAATTGTTAACACCAAGCTAAAAACGAGGATGCAGCCAGCACAATTCAAGCAAGCAAAGAAAAATAGTTGAAGCATCAAACACTGAAGTGAGCAGGCAACGCAAAGCAAAAGGCAGAGACAAACACAGCCCCCTTTTCCAGAGCAGTGTGCTCACATTTCCCACAATTTACCTCAGATAGCCGGGCCATCTTAACTGCAGCCACAAGGTTTTCAAGTTCTTTCAAGGTGTTATTCTATGTCAAGGTAATAAAGAGAGAGAAACCATAAAGACATTAAATCAAAACATCTATTCCAACAAGGATGCTGGTAGCCAGAGCAAGGCGTGTTCTGGGGAGAACACAGCTTGGAATAAAGAATAAGCAAATGAATGGTGACATTTTTCATATGCAGATACTATGGACAATCAGCAACAGCTCAGTCCTCCCAAGGCTGAGATGCTACTGCTGCATACCTTGCCCACTGCCTCTCCCCATGCCAACCACACTGTTAGTGCCATACCAGGAAGGAGAGCTTGTGCCGCAGCAGAGCATTCTGGAAGTGACACTGCTCCACCTCCTTCTGTAGGATGGTCTTCTCCTGGGTGAGCCGCTGCGCATTGGCTTTCTCCGCATTGAGGGCCTGGGCCAGTGCTTTATTGTTGTGCTTCAGGGAGACTTTAATAGTGGAGGAGTTGTCTGTAAGGGATAGAGAAGCATCGCACAGAATCAGCATCCAAGGTCTCATCCACGCCTCTTCCCTCATCATACTTCTTCCTCTTCCCAGAATAGCCTCCCTCAGGCTCGGATGTCTACAACTCAATAGCCCCACAAAGCCAGCAGTATAATTCCTTCCAGCAATGGAGGTCTCCAGAGAACAGCAGGAAAAACTTACCATAATAACCTGCAACACTTCAGACAGACACCCTCTCCATCCTCAGTGGTTTGTGCTCAGTCAGCAAGCTACTGCTTCAATTCTTAATGAATGATGGTGTGGTTCAGGTGCTGAGTTTAGAAAGATATGCTTCTGACTTTGAACAAGTCGCCTATAGCTCTGAGTCCTCATCTCCATCCAAAAACAGAGAGAAAAACCTACCTTCCCCTGTAGCAGCCTTTGAGCAGATTTAGATCCATGTTTCCCAATTTCAAAACAAATAAATAAAAGTAACAGAAACATCTAACTTTTTCCAAGATAGTCCAAATTATCTCGTGCACTATCATTGCATTATTTCCCCCATAAAACACAAATCACAGTTGGGCTAGCTTCTGCACAGGATTGCATCTACACTAAAATACTTTCCACATCTCTTATTTTTGCTGTTTGGACCCTGAGGACTCGGTCACCCAGATACAGCCATCTAACACCATCTGAGATGCTGCCGAGAGCAGCCTGTGATGCACCCAGCTGCTGCTCCAAAGGGTCTGCATCAAACCTGCCAGTCACAGATACCTCAGACACCTTCAGACACCTCAAGTGGCACTTGACATTCATTTGCAGGGTACTGAATTCACTAGAAACCCACAGGCAGAGAAGGAGCTGTTAAATACAAGCTCTGGGTAAGAGACCGCGGCCCACCACGGCCACAGCCAAAGGCACAGTTACAAGCTGACGTAGCTGCCAGCCTCTGCACATGCTGCAAGGCAAAATACACTCACTAATGATTTTCGTTTTGATTTTTGATGCAAGCGAGGCATTCAACTTCGCAGTCCTCAAGGCACCCTTTTTCTTCTCCCGCATCCGCTCTCTTACGCCACTCAGGCTGAAGAAGGATGTTTCGGCTGCCTCCCACGATGCCATAGCTGGAGAGAGCGACACCGAGCAGGGTTAGCACCCGTATTCCTCCCTTCGGCCGCTACTTACCGGCCAAGACTTCACACTCTCCCCGAGAAGCGTACCTGCGGCCTCGCCCCCCGCCCCGCTGACCCCCCGGGAGGACCTGCCGGCCGCAGACACAGGGCACCGCGCCGCACCTCGCCCCGAGCTGCTCCCGGCAGCGGCGGCCGCCGCGGGCCGTTACAGGCCCTCCACCGCCCGCCCGCGCGGCCCCTCAGCGCCCGCGGGGAGCGGGGCGGGCGGGCTCCCCCCTCACCTGCGTGCGCGGCGGCAGCCTCCAGGCGGAGAGCCCCGCGGGACGGTGGGCGGCTGCTCCTCGCCGCGGCCGGAGAAGGAGGGAAGGGGGCAGAGGAAACCCTTACCCGCCAGGAGAGTTTTGAATGCAACCGCGGCGACGGCGGCCCGCCCCTCGGCCCGCCCCGCCGGGTGGCGGCCGGGGGAGCGGCCGTTTCTCTCTGCTCCGCCAGGGAAAGCGGGGGCGAGACCCGGCGCGCACAAACTCCAGCCCCAGCGCCGGTTGCGCCGGGGTGGGGAACGTTACTTCGCCCGTCCGTCAGGGCGCGGGCGGGCCTGCCGGTGCGGGGAGCCCGCGCCGC
This sequence comes from Haliaeetus albicilla, assembly GCF_947461875.1. Classification (NCBI taxonomy): domain Eukaryota; kingdom Metazoa; phylum Chordata; class Aves; order Accipitriformes; family Accipitridae; genus Haliaeetus; species Haliaeetus albicilla. The sequence continues at coordinate 28,672,677 of NC_091486.1, forward strand.
CATTTTGCGCCGCCATTTTGGGCTGGGCCGGGCAGCCGCCGCTGAGGGGAGGCTCTCCGCCCTCCCGGGGAAAGGGGACCCCCAAACGCCGCCTTCTCAGGCGCCGCGGCCCCGCCGCCCTCGGGGCCGGAAGCGCCTAGCTTCCAGGCCGTGGGCGTGAGGCGCTGCTGCCGCCGGCTTGCCTCGGGCACGCAGAGCTAAAACGCTCCTGGAGCGCCTCAGAAAAGCCCGGGAGTCGTTCTGAAGGACAAATCTCACCCAAAAGCTAGGGTTTGTTCGTCTGCAGAATTCAGCACCTGGCTTGCAGCCTTCACCTGCGAAAAGGTGACATTTTACAGTCTTATTAAAAGGAAATTTTCTTCTGAAGTAATTTTCGTTTCAGCCCAAGTTGATGCGTTGCTTTCCACACACCTTCGAATTTGTCCTCAAGAAACTGACATTGCCTGTGCAGATGTGACAATGTTAAAATATTTTAAGGAAATTACATGCAAGGAAAAAGCAGCCAAATAGTTTGAAGAACAGCAGTTTACAGTGGAGGTGCGGAGGGAATTTGCAATACAAACAAGGCTGATAAAAACACTTCTACCAGCTGCCACAGGCATGTGAATGGTAGCCCTTGCAAGAGTCCTAAATCCTACTCCTATTACTATTTTTCTGGTATTTTTTAGTACATTAGCTGATGAGTATTAAATAATACAAATTATTAAATAAATTTATTCCTTTCAACTTAATTCAGTAGTGGATTGACAAAACACCCACCACACCAGCCCTGAAAATCGGACTTGCAGTGGGTAACGATGCTGCAGACACACAGACCTGCCTGTTGCTTTATTTCTTGCTCTGGGGAACCCATGACTGGCATTAAAAGTGCTATGGTGTGGGGAAAAGACTTAAGTGTCCTTCTCTAATACATATTCTGTGCTCCATGCATGACAAATTCCACGGTTCAAGGGGCCTAAACTTGCTTGTACTAAGTTTACTAATTTACTAAGTTTATTAAGCACACTGGTCAGCAAATTAAATTAACAGTGGACAGCTTAAAACCAGAGACCCTCTCCCACCCAGCCCTATTTAAACAGTGGAAATCTTTGCCAGGTGATATTGCACATGTCAGTTACTGGGGTTTCAAAAAGTGATTGGACAAATTTGTGGAAGTAAAAAAAAAAAGCAATGGCTATTAACTGCCAAGACAACATTTTTTTCTCAAGAAGGTCCTGAGCTGCAAATCAGTGGAAAATGGGGAAATACACTGAGAAACTTCGATACTTACTGGCGCAGCTCTTCCGTCTCTTCCCCAGGTGTCCACTAGTGGCTGCGATTTTTTTTTCCCCAGGAAGAGCAAAAACACAGTGCCACTCCCCCTCCCTGCCTTGCAATGACACAGAAGCATTTCTTGCTTTGGGGGAAATAGCAGGGGTCAGTTCACCCCAAGACTAGGGACCACCCTCATTTCAGGAAAGTCACTTTCTTCATCAGGGTATCACCCTTGCTACATCACAGGGCAGGGGTTGGGTTAGCAGGACTTCGGTTCAGTCCTGGTATGGCTATGTCCACTTTGTGAAGGTCACTTTTCACACTCGCCTGGCCATACCAGCAGATAAGCCCTGGGTAGGTGTAACTGGAGGAAAGGCAGGCAGTAGATCTGCGTTTCACAAAGCAGAGCAAACAAGCAGCAGCTCTACTGGAGACATGGGGTTGCCATGATGCCTGCCAGGCGGATGCCCTCAAAAATCAGATCCAACTTGATTACAAGCCTCACAGCTGGAATGAAAGGTGGGGAAGTGCTAAGCTTGGTGCTCCTTTTGCCATAGAATTAAGGACAATGGCCATAAGCATCTATTGCTGCTAGGAGGGGCCATTCCCAAACTCCAGTCCTCCCTCAGTGGCTGCCCATCTGGCTTTCCATTGCTATGCCAAAGACATGGTAGGTGGCAGAACCGTGTCCACTACCTTTACCTCTTGCACCTGCCTAGGCACATGCCTAAAGCTTGGGCTTTGGAAAGAGAGTGGTGAAATAAGGAAGAAAAAGCACAGCACAAATTCTGTAAATACCAAGTAGGCTTTTTCCTGGCAAACATCTATGTCTCATGGTAATACATTTGCTTTTATGTTTCCTTAGGCCATCACAAAGAGAGGCAACATTATGATCATGACTCATAAATCCATTCCTATTGTTTACTAGGTAATAAGCTAATAACATGAGAAGTACATTCCCAGGGAGAAGGATGGCTCATTCCATTCAGAACTATAGCCTGCAAACCTTCCTAATCTACAAAATCCAATAGCCTCTCACTGACTTGTTCGTCATCATGATGCATTGGCTATCAGCAGTCCTGTGCAAGAAGTGCCCTGCATCCATTGGAAGGACAACAGCAGAATTTAGTAAGTCGTGTTGGGATTTCTTGGCTGTTAGAATTTCTCCTAATACTGTAAGCAAAAACATAACATTGATGAAAGAGCTAGTAGCAGGATCCTCGCTATATGCCACAAACACTGCAAATAGAACCCTGGATGGGCTCTTGGGAGGTATCGGGTCTAGTTTTTCACCGTTCCATATGGTGGAAGGCTGGAACAGTGGAAGCTGATAGCTTCTTTTACAAGCAATTAGATCCATCAGAAAACCCAGTGAATAGTCTCTGCCTCCCTTGTTAGCAAGTCTTCTATGTTTCCAACTAGCCATTCAGCAGTGAAACTCAATGCCTAGAAGTGTAAAAGGATCATTTAGCTTGAAACTGATAAACCAACCTGAAGGTGCAGGTTTAACCTCTTCTGTGTATTGTTGGTTTGGGGTTTTTTTTTTCCATTTAATTTCTCTCAGCTCAGCAGCATTGTTTCTAAGCAACAGGAGAAAGCTGCAGTCTTGCGTGAAGCCATAGCCTAATTTCCCTGGCACACAAACTGAGTGGCAGAGGCAAGAAAGGAACAGCAACATCAAGACGGAATTCCTCTTCATAGATACCTGAAGTCAGAGAGGCTCCAAACACAGATCCTGAGGCCTGTTCCAACAGCTGACACAGGTAGTGCGTGATTTCTTCTGTACAGGTATGAGAGAGAGAATAGGGCTACAATATCCAGTAACTTAGAGAGCTTACTCTAGGTATGTAATTTGTGTACTATGGAGCAGAGGAGTGAAGCATGCACTTTGATAGTACAATAAATTGGTGGGCCAGGTGCTGGCTTCTCTCTTTGCTGTGTCCTGTCAGGCCAGCTGTTACCTCATCTCTTCCAGCCTGTCCTCTTCCCAGTCCATCCCCTCTTTGTACCACATAGGTCTGATTACTACAGAGTGGGGAGAACAAGCCATGTGCTAAGAAACTCAGAATCAGCGGCAGGTCAATATATTGCATTATATGAGAGAATTTACATCACCATGATGGGGATGCAAGCAACCTGCAAGCTGACACTCAAGATTGATGCTCATCTTAAATGGGCTTATTCTGCCCATTTCCCATTACTAAACTCCTTACCCTTACTTTCAGTACTGTGCATGTTGTCTTCTCTTTCTTGACTAGATTTTTCTCAGCTTCTGTTGTAATCTTACTTAGAAAACGGTTTTGACCAGATTTTTGTAGGGAGTCTCCAAGTGTCCCATACTCATTATCTGTGATTCAGATTTGCTCACTGACACAGATACTTGGTAGGATGCACTTTTCTCTCTCCTAGATCCCACTAAGCTTATGTTACAGTGACAGCTAGAGTATGGAAAGAAAACGCCTGAAGAAAGAGATTGAAAAACTCCTGTAAGTAGTAACTGCCCAGAACTGCCTTCATTGCATTTGAGATGGAATTGTTCTCATTGCAAAGGGTTGTATGACCTAGCTGGATGACAACTGTAAAACCGTAGTCTTCTCTTGCTGGAAAGTATGAGCAGACTTCCTCTGAGGTGCTCTTCATTTTCTTACCCACAGTCTGCAGCATGATACCTGACTGCATATGTGACAGTAGAGATGTCAAAGCCCAGAACTTGCTCTGTGTCAGTGGGAATGACCAGGGAGGTGCAGAGTTTCTCCCTTTCAATGCAGCCAGTGCAGCTGCTGTCTGTAAGGGGTCTCCTAGTTCATGCAGCAGTGTCTCATGCTCTTTGACGCAGGAGTGCACAGCAGACAGCTCCTAGGGGAGGTAAGCAGTGTCCCCTCTACTCCATACAAATCCTGTGCCCATCTACCCTAGGACTGCTTGCATGGATCAGTAGTACTTAGTCTGAGGAAAGATTGCAGAATCAGGCCTCTCCTGAATGAGAAGAACAAGCACCACTGAAGCATCTCTTTCAGTCTGTTGGCTGTACAGTGAAATCCTTCTGTGAGTCCCCAGACTTCAAATACTTGATTCATATTTGTACTTCTTCCTATATTTTGGGGCCTTTGGGGAAGACAGCAGTGTGGTTTGAGGGAAGCTAAGATTAGCAGTGATGCAGAAAACTAACAACTTTCCTACTTAAGAGGTGTCTGTGAGAAATCCTGCGGCAGATTCTTAGCCCTGAATCATACCAAATTTAGCCCCAGTCTTGCACTAGCTTTAGAGTCATCTACTACATTTCTTATGCACCAGATTGCTTACAACCAGTTTTAATTTGGAGTTATTTTCTTGCTTTAAGGGGAGATTATGTTGGCATCAGACTACGAGAAAATGAATTTGATCCAGGAGGACAAAGGCAGCCCACCTTTCTAGATGACATGGTAATCACCAGACTTCATACTTCCTATCCTCTTTAACTGCAGGGCTACTGAGAACTCTGAAGAATGGCTGTTTGGTACAGCTAAGTAACCTGTTCCTAAAATGATCAATAAAAGCCCATTACTGCAATGAGTATCTAAAGAGATTGGCTGTGAATAGCATCCAGGTGTAATGTATCCAAGATAATTCAAGTTTTTGCTGATTTTTCAGCAAGACAAAGCTTATCCACAGAGGACATTTGATAAAGTTCAGGTCAACTAACCAAAGGGAATTATTCACAAACTAAAGCTGTGTGTGCATAACAAAACATCTTTCAGGTAAGCTGAGAAAGTCTTCCTGGCTGTGATTAAAACCCCTCAAACCTCAGCAAGTGTCTTACAACTGGTGAGGTACCCAGTGTAGCTGAGACAATACTGGGCTCCAGCTCACATTTCCCTGCATTTCTCTGGTCTTTCTGTCATCCCTCAGTCAAGCAATTACAGTAAAACAAAACACATAAGGTTCTTTTGTCTTTCCAGGTCCATTACAACTTAGCCTTCAGTGTTGCATTGCTGTGGCTAAGTGACATGGATGCTCAGACTGCACTGACAAGAGAGAAAATGTGAGTATTGCAAAGCTAAGGCCCTGCTGTTGCTGTGGGTTACACCAGTGTGAAAATGGAGTAAAAGCAGCAGTGAATCTAGCCCAGGACTACTTTTTGCATTTATAACACCAGGCTAATAATCTTCTTGTTCAAAACACCATACAGGAATTTTGCAGCTCACAACCGATACACGTATCCCAACCGAATTGAGAGAGAAGCTATGATATTATCTTCATATGCTGGAAAATTAATGGTAAGAGGGCAAGAAAGATAGAAATGTCTTTTGCTCCATGGCAGCAGTCTAGAAACACTCCCTGTACCCTGGATGTCTTTGTTCATTGAAAGCACAGTATACAGACAGTGCAAATATTACAAATCCATCTCATTTTTATCAGGTAGCCATTAAGTTTTGCTCAGCCTTAGAAAACAAAACAGGCAGTTTCAGTAGGTGGTCCTGTGTGTGTAAGTTACTTGTCTCACCCAAGTGCAAAATGGTGACCAAGTTTCAGGACCAGATTTCAATAGATTTGAACTAGCAGCATGAAACAATACTAGGAGTTCACGTGAAAGCCGATTCAGAGATCAAAGGAAGGGGGTACGAGCTGGATGTCATACGTTCACTTTAAAGAATACTACTTCTGAGAGCTGAACCTCTCTCTTTACCTGTCTTCACAGAACAGCATTCCTATTGAAGAGATCTTTGAGGTTTACAGCATGAGGCCCTCAGCCACACACTGGCAGAGCTCTGCAAATGTGAGTGATTTGTTGGTTTTTCAGCATCTCTAATAGGGTCTGAGTGAAGATCTCTTACCTGTAGTGGCCTGGTCCAGCATGTAGTGCATAAGGCTGGCATTCTAGGAATGCAATCCACACATGGATTATTTCTCTTCTCAGAGTAAGCTGTTGAACTATTCCCTTCTCACATTTGCCATTACAGTTCAGAGCCTTGTGGGTGGCCTTTCAGCATCATAACGAGGTATAAAGCCACCATGTGCAGTTGTGGTTATCCATTGGGTACTTCATTCCTGCTGCTAGTCTTGAGGGTGTGTGTCAAAGCTGCAGAGTGCAGCACTTTTCTTAATTGCTTGCAGATCATATTGTGGGGGGGTCTGTTATAGCTACTGTTTATTCCAGCTCTCCCATACTAATAAAGGAAGGGACTTCATTCTATGGAAAGCAATCACTACTGTTAGACCAGCAGTCATCGAGGATATATGGATGATAGGTGGCAACATCCTACAATAAACTCTCATGTATCTCCTTGTTACAGCAGAATATAAGCATGCAGGTAGCATTCATGACCACAGGCTAGGTACAACAGTGTGAATTTTATCTGAAGTTAGCACTTTCCTTTGGGATTGTCATCTGGCTGCCAAAGATGTACTTTATCTGTGCCCAGTCCACTCAGGTTGCAAACCAGAAATCATCAGGGGACAATACCTAACGTTTGCTACCTCCTGGCCTCTAGTGCTGCCTTGCACTGCTTGGCCTCACTGAGGAGCTAAAGTTGCTTTGCTGGCAAGTATACCCTGTAGGCAGTTGTATAAGCCAGTAAAACTCTCCCTGCATAGTCCACCTCTTTGCTACAGTTTTCCTGCCCTCCTCTTTTGTATGGACTCTGCAGATCCTTCGTGGTCTCCTTGACTCATTCTTATTCCCCTGTAAACTGATAAATCTTCCAGCTAAGGAAGTATGCTGTAGGTCTGAGATAAGGCATTCATCAGTGGAACCAAAGATGTGAAATTTGGCTAAAGACCTTCAACCCTGCAAGACAGAGACTTCCTGCCATACCTCCATGGGGTTTTTTGTAAGCTATTGTATGCTGCTTAGCAGAGTGTGCCAACACTGCAGGTCTTAATCTGGGATCGTGTTTAGACAGGTTCAATCAGTGCTATGTTTACAGAAGCCAACTCTCAGAAGGACACTCTGACACTTGCATAGGCATTACATGACACTGTTCAAGGAGATTCAGTATCTACATCCTAGGAATCCTTCCTGGATCCCAGTAAAGGATCAGAAATGGCACCTGTCAGAGAGCCTTAAATTCTCCCTTTACTGCAGTGTGAAAAAGAGTTGAATAAGAAGACAGTGCTAAGCCAATTTTTACTTGCAGTGCAGTGCACTCCTATGGAAGGTGGACATACAGATTAAACAGAACAAAGCAGCAACTCTGTGACTGCAGGGTCATGTGTGTTACCTGTGCACCTGCAGGGAAAAGATGTTCTAGAGTCTGGAAGTACCCTTGTGCCAAATCATATAATAGTAGCAGAAAACTTGCACAAGGTTTTACAGTTCAATTATTGCAGAGAGAAGAGGTAACATTACCTTGACTTGCAGATTTGATTAGACTATCTGACTTTGGGCAAGTCATTTAATCTCTGTCCTAATCAATCTGTGGCACAGTCTCGGTCATTATTTGCAGTTTAAAAGCCTCCAGAAAGAAGGAGGCTATGTTTCCTTGGGCATCGTGCTCTGATAACACAGCCTGCTGTCAGCCCATATACCAGAGTTGTTTGGGTCTAGTCAGCTCTCAAGACAGACAGCAGAGTGTGTGCCTCCTGCTTCCCTTCACCTGAGATTTCTAAGAGTGTATTTACGTAAACAAAGGAATCCAATACTGTTTAATACCTTCCAGACAAGTCACATCCCTGCTTTTTGGGAATGAAACCTTCGTGTGGAATGATCTATCAGGTCTTAGGGACCTTGTAAGACCTGAGCAGTTTTAGATGTTAGGACAACTTCTGCATCTCTAGTTCAAATACCTTTCTATTTACATTGGGCATAAATTGCAGGGTTTACTGCTTTCATGCAGTTTCACACATCAGTGCTGTGTTAGGCATAAATGGCAGTGTTTAGGCAGCAAGGGCTGCAGTGGTGACATATATGGGAGGAGACCATGAACTGTCCTGTGCCAGTCAGCTCAGAAACCTGTGTAAGCAGCCAGGCATGAGCCAAAACTTCAGCCAGAGGAGCACATGGCACTGCTACTCAAACATATTTAAGAAAGAACAGCAGCTACTAGGGAAGGAGACATGAGGACACTTGTAAGGAGCCGTACACAGTGACTATTAAGAGAGACATGGTCTTGGAAGGAGACATTCCCTCCATGCCATGGCCTGCAGGGACAAAAGCACAGAGGAAAAGTGAGAAGTACAGAGAAACACCAGACAGAAACCATTCGCACATGAGCCCAAACTCCTTTGCCACCCATCACCTCACAGAAGGAATTGGGACAGACTGAATGTAACCATGAAAAAACAAGGGAAGTTGAGACTAGGCAGGGGAGGAAAGGTGCTTACTATATTTAACCTCCAGAGTTTGACCTCTTGATGCTTCCCTCATTATACCACCACTGGGATCAGAAACCTCTAGCAGCATAAGGGTTACTTCTAAAATCCCTGCTCCATCTTTTTAGTCTAAAAAGCCACCCATTGCATGCTAGAATACTTGAATGATGTGCTCCTGGGTTAAGAGGTTTATGAAGGCATTTTGTTGGCATGCCTCTTTCTGGCTTAAATGCCTGGCTGACCACAGACTTCATGGTTCCTTTCTGGCCTGCACACTGGCGTGGGACTTTGCCAACCCAAGCAAACAAAGCACTGGTGCAGGGAAAGCAGACATATAAAAGCTCTTTGTCTTCAGTAGCTGACCTTCAGGGAGATGGTTTTGTTCTTTAAAGTGCAGAAGCAGCTTTTTTGGCTCTGTTGTGCTGTTCCTCTGTTGGACCTCTGCTGAAAATTATCCCCAGGCTACCAGAAAAAGAAACTGTATATGGTCCATGCAAAACTGGATATAGCAGGCAAACATAACTGAGCAACCAGATGGATTAAAAAAAAAAAAAAAGCCTTCAGTAGACAAAAAGGAGATAGATACTCCAGCTTTACTGATCAGATCTCATCTTGGCCCTGTAGAGATTTCACCAGTTAAAACTCTTGAATCCTATCCTGCCTTGAAACTAATACCAATACTTAGTCCCAGTCTTAATGTGGTCCCATTCCCAAGCATACTTAAAAGGCTTTCATCATTGCTAGCATCACACACCTTGCAGATTCCACTCCACACTTTTTGAAGTGTTCTGCCCGTTAGGTCTGAGAGAGTCCACCAAAGAAGAGGTACCAGTTCAGTGGTACCAGTGACTCCTAGCTTTGGCTATAGCGATAGTAAGCTATTGCCCCCTTCTCCCACCAGCCTACTGTCTAGACTGGTGTGCTATGAGCAATAAAGTGGAAGGAATCTCCTGCTGCATAAAGGCATAATGCATTTGGATCCTATAATATCTGTGCCTTTTAAAAAATGTTACATTTTAAACTCAAGTTTGCCCCTTTTGCCCCATTAGTAATAGCAAACTAGCTCCAGCCTTCTCTCTTTGAACAGAGCAAAAAGCTGAACTATTCACCTCCTCCTCTACCTTAGGCAAGAAAAGGGCAGTCCAACTATTCACAGCCCCACTAAGATGTAACCCAGCTTTTGGGCCTTTGGCATAGTGCTTTACAGAAGACCATTCCCACCAGTGTGCTCTAATTATTACTAATGTGGAGTGGGGAAGGAGGCTATGCAGCATCCATGGAGATATAGCCTGCTTCACAAGGGCCTTGCCTGTGTTCAGAGCAAGTTTCTCTAGCAGCATATCTTTAGCCATTTAAGTGTAATTGCCCTTTAAAAACATAGAGGAAGTATTATAATCTTTAATTCATGACTTGAGTCACAAGAAAGTATTCTGTATGGCCCAGCTATTTAATGAAAGAGCATTTGTGCTGGAATATATAAATTTTATCTTCAGTAACACAGACTTTCTTGACATTTCCCAAGCAACCATTAAAAGTTGCTGTGGAACTGTAATCAGACTATAATAGTTGGTCCACATGTTATTCACAGTGTTTCTGGTGCACCTTTTGGTGTTTTTTAACCTGCCATGCTTAGCTGTAATATTAATGATGGACTACCACCTGGTGTCCAGAAAGGACTAGAGCTCACTCCAGCTCACAGGTGCATCAGAACAGCCTTGGCCATAACCTTTCTTAGTTTAATTTTCCCATGTCAAGAACTAGAAATGTCACTAGATGCCATGTAGGGGCATTTCAAAACATGTTAGTTTGAAGGAGGGATCTTCCCCTCTGCTCCTGGGATAAGTGGGTGGATCAGCTCTCCCTCCTGTTGCTGTGAACATTACGCTGTATGTGTTTACTGTCATGCTTCTTATGGGCAGGAATCCTTTTGTCTAGGAATTTCCAACCCAGGATATTTTTAGAAATCTCCATTTTGAGTGCACACCATACACTGCAGAGGAGTGATGTTTTCTTGGAAGGTTTCCAGCTACTCATGCTGTTATCCGTGGTGGTTTGTTGGTTTTTTTTTTTTTTTTCTGGGGGTGGGGGAGGGTGTTAGTGTTGTTTTAGCTTTGATTTATGTTCTGATATTATGCAAGCAGAGACAAAGAAAGAACAGAAACAGTCTTTCTGTTCATCTCATGTTACTGTGCATTTGCCTAGATCCTGCCCCTAGTGGACTCAGGGATACTTCCTTGACGGTCATGAGGTAGCAAAGTTACAAAATTTTCTGAAGAGAAAGATAAGCCATTGTTATCAGGATATCCAGTTTCTATTTAAGCCAACAACGCTGCTTAATTTTAATCATGGATTTAAGATTATTCCCACTCTATAAGAAAGGAACGGAAATGCTTTGCTGAATTTGGAAACTAAGGGTAATTTATTTTGCAAAGCCCTAATTAGTTTAAGAGGTTAAATCTACTGTTTTCATTAACAGTAACTCTTGGAGCACAGCTTGTGCCTCCTTAAGAGTCCTCAACTCAAAGAGCTGGAATCCAGCCCACCTCAAAATTCAATTTCTGTGGATCTCAGGTTTGGTTATCTTCTCCCCCCACCCTTTCCCATCAAAGTAAAGTGGAGATTCCTGTTATCCTCCATCACTTTTGAAGTCTTGGCTTAGATCTCCTTGAAAATCAAGCACTAGCTTTACCAAGATATGTAGATACTTAGGAAGACTAAGTCACATCCTAGTGGGAAATTAGGGTCCAGAAGATTTCTGATTCATGAGAAGGGACATCCTAGCCTGAGATGGATATAATGGTTGCTATCCCAACTGCCTGCTGCTTCTCAGAGTTTCCTACCCCATTGTCCAGCATTTCAGGAGCTGTCATGTGAACAGCTGATATCCTGCCCACCAGAATATTATGGCAGACCACAATCCCCAGGCTGCACCAGTACATACGGGTCTATAAAATGCAGCAGTTCAGCTACTGTGTGGACAACTGAAATGTCTGGGCAGGGGATGGGCACTTCAAGAAGCAGGGTGCACCAAGCAGCCAGGACAAAAACTGCCAGCAAAGCTGTGCTAATTTATCCATCAGTTCTGAAGCAGAAACTGAAGCAGTTTTCTTACTTTCCACTGACCACAAAAGCATATGCCCATTTGGCTTAGCACATAGTTTCTGCAGACATACTAATCTATGAATTGTTGTCCTTCCAGGACCACTGGATTCAACCTTTCAAGCTCTCCCTGCATCCATTTGCCATGCTGACTGCCCCTAAAGCTGCAGAGTATGCCTGGAAGCAAGGTGAGCACATTTCAGCCCAACTCCCACAACGCCAGGGTGCAAGGACATGGGGCAGCAGCACCTGTCCCAGCAGAGCCACCAAGTTACAGGCTGCTGAGCTCCAACAGCTGCACGTGCAAAGGATAGTGTAAACCTTGGTCTGTGCCTATTCTCTTGTGGGGGCATGGGGGGAGTGGGTACAGGCATTTCCTCATTGTAGCCTAGAAATAGTGTCTAGCTCAGGTGCCTGAAGTTCATGAAAATTGCAAAAGGAGCATTTTCCTCAAGGTGAGGTAAACAATAAGATTACACGTTTCTAGTAGAATCAGCCTTCATGTCTGACAATCAGTTGTTTGTTCTTAAGCTTGGACTAATAGCAGGACTTTTGCAAAGGTCACTTATGCTACTGGCCAGTGAAAGAGCCACCCCCTGCCCCCTTCCCTGCTTCTTCTCCAAGTGGAGCAAAAATGAAAGTAACTTCAGGAGCATTAAAGAATTTGAAGCTGGGACCCCTTACCTCCAACCATGTATTGCAACTGATCCCATGCAGTAGGTCTGTAAACCAGCCTGGGGCCACTCTGTAAACTCAAGATGATGCGAGACTCTTTCTCCCTCTCAAGGCATCAAGTACCCGACAGCAGCAGCATATCAAAAGACCAACCCACGTTCAGCAAGTAGAGCTAAAAAGGACAGCAAGCAACTGGACTCACTGACTAGACGGAAGCAACAGGTTGACAAAGTAGGTCTGAAGAATTCACACAAGCCAGTAAAACTGTTTTTGCAACACTACCACTGAATGTCAAAGCTGGAGCAGCACTTCTAGCCATCAGAGCACGCAAAGCCTTTCTTGTCTGCCCTTCTCAGCACTCTTTAGCATGAGATGTTTCATAGTAGCACTAATCTATAACATAGTGTCAATCCTAAATTGTACTTTTATGGCAACTGTATCACACCTTGGCAGGAGGTGTCACTCATGAGCTGGAAAGTCAACTCCAGTAATACTCAACATGCACACGGAAGGCACTCTTCTGGTAAGTATCCCTGCAAAACACATTCACTGCTATCACTTTTAGGTTAAAAAAAACTAGTTGAAGACTATTTTTGAAAAAAATTAACAAAAACCTGACTCCATAAAGAGCCCAGTAATGTCAGATTAGCCTAGCATGTACATGAATTAGGTTCTGCCTTTCTATTTGTCCATGATTTGCTAAAGCCTATTGTTTGCTGCAGCTCCACTGAGCAGGAGAGCTAAGAAAACATTCCAGCAGCAGGGCTGGATTTGACCGAGTAAAGGGGCTCCCCCACAGCCCTGAGTTCAATGTGCATCACATGTCACACAGCAGGAGGGAAGCTGCTCTGCCATGCACTCCCCATCTCTCCTGATGGATTCAGCCCTGCATGCTGTGCTTGTGCTTATTAACATTTGCATCCTGCAGGGAGCCACAGAAGCAAAACAAGAAAGCGCTCCAGAGAAGCCTGGAACAGAGTCAAAAGCAAGGAATGCAAAAGAAGCAAAGACATAACAAAGACCCAGACTTCATGTACCTCACTTAGCTGTAGGTGAGCTAACTGACGTCTTCTACCTTAGCTTTGGTAATACATTTGCGACTTGTGTTTTGGGTTTTTTTGTTGTTTTTGTTGTTGTTTTTAAATCTTAGCAGTCATTCCTTTCTCTCCACCCCTCATATCTTGTAGCCAAGACCCTGACATTCCCTCCTCTTCCCTTAGCCACAGCTCTCCTGCTTCCCTGCCAGTGTGTTGGGAGCTTACATTTTCCCATTGCATCCCTACTGCTTCTCAACCCACCATGCTACTTTTACATAGCCAAAGAGAGGATGCAGCACTTCAGAGACAGGGATTACACACTTCCCTTTGTCCACAGTGCTGTGCAATTCCCACACGTGATCCAGAGTGGGGCAGGAATGAGCTTCCCTGCATGTGACATGAGGAGTTTGCCTTTCAGGATGATCCCATTTTCTTCAGCTCTCCCCTGTAACCATCCTGCTTTCTTTTTTCCTTAAAGGACTCAGCTGAAGAAAAAGCCTCTTCCTGCAGTGCCAGTATAGCACTGAAGCCTGTCTTCCATTCCCCATTTGTAGGTCTCTAATGGTTTGCCTCTGTTATGTCCATGCTGTGCTGCCCAAGAACACTCCCCATTTCTCAGAGGGGCTGTCACAATCCTCATGCTTGTACAAACTCTACCTTGGGAAAAGAGTTGGGTGCACATGGTTCTCCTTCCACATCCCTCTCTTCCTCTGGCTGGAAGCCTGGGCATGCAGTATGGGCTGTTCTATAGGACTTCTTCTACTTAATTTCATAGAAGTTTCAGGGCTCAGTGGGGTAGTAGATGTGTTTGCTGCTAAGAGGTGTATTTAACACTAACTGCAGGGTAGAGAGACTCCATCGAGCTCTTTACATATAAAAATGATAGAAATTAAGATTCCCAGCTACTTCTAGCCAAAGGATAGACATCCATCCAAAGTGTGGTCACATATTGTACAGCTGCATTAACCCATGCCTTGGAGATGGTCCTGTACTCTAATGCAAAATATCTGCTAAAGGAAAAACCAATAAACACTTGTGAAGCAAAACTGTTTTTCTTCTTCTGCCCACCGATTCTCAGTCACTGAGCCCATTTATGGAGATGCCAAAAGACAGCACTACACAAGAAAGCCTGGGAACGGTTAAACTTAATCACAGATTCAAAGGGTCTTTTAGAAGTCCTCATGGACTCAAAGCTTGCTTTCAGCTCAGCAGGTTCACAGTTTTTTTGGTTTTTTAACATATCACAAATTTCCTATTAAAATTGGTCTAAAAAAGAATGTTTTTGCTGTAAACACCTGTCCTTTCACTTCTGAGCTCTCCATGGGGAAAGACGTAACCACAGCTTGGTACATTCAGAAATTACAGATTAACTGGTGAGTCTTTGTGCTGATATTGATGGGGCTTCTTGGCCATACCATGCATCCCCCCCACTTTCGTTTCAAGCATGTGAGCCAAAATTCAAGGCCCAGGGAGTCAGATTAGAAGGCTAGAGGGGACTCAAGATAAACAGCAACATCACCCTCCCTTACAAAGGAACTCTTTAGCCATGCATTTCTGTAGCACCAGCTGTTTTGGCCTGGTTTGTTCACTCTGCAGGAAGTGGGATTACTGGAATACACTATCCAATCCCATTTAGCAGTTCCTACCTCTCCTCCATGGCCTCTGTTCACTGCTGGGACAGGTCTGACCTGTCACATTCAGCACAGGCTCATTCCTGGAGCTCAGAGCATCCATCAGCTTCTAAACAGAGGTTTCTGTTCTTGCAAACAAATTCAGTAGAGCAGTAAGGAGCAGCCAGTGCTAGGACTGGAGCAAATTTCATTCCAACTCAAACAGCATCAGGCTGACCCCTTGAAAGCCAAAGTAGAGATAAATTGTACTTTGAAATGAGGTCATTACAAGAGGGGAGGAGGGGATATTGCTGCTGAGCACGTGAGTAAGAGAACAATGGCGAGAGGGTGGTTAAGATTAAACAGCTAGAGAGAGATTAACATCTCATGACTGATTTTTGTTCACTGACCTGCAATAAAATAAACAATAAGACTTTAACAAATAGGTGATTAGCCATGTTATTCCAGTGCTGCCTTTGCTATTAGAGTAGTGCCATGTTCTTCACTTTTCATTGGCTAATGCTTCCTGGTTTTTACAGATAAGGCTGGTGGAGTTAAGAGAAGTAAGCAACAGAAAACTTGCTATGCTAACAAGCATAAAACCAGTATTTCATTTTCAGAGTGCAGGTACCTGCCCCTTCACTACTCCCTCCCCTGTTGGCTGGCTGGTGTCCGACTATCTGCACACAAAAATCAAGGCCAGCAGATCATGATTTGCCATTCATATGTTCACATTTTCAGACAGTCAAAATCAAGGAGCTGAAAGGTGCTTGTAGATGTGTGCACAGTGGGATTTGTGAATGATAGCCTTCTGCCACCTTGACTGAAATTTCCTCCTTTCCTGAGCTATATTGTCTCCTGAATAAAAAAAAGGTTTTGCTGTGACCAGACCAATTAGCCAGGACAACTTCAAATCCTCTTCTCAGCTATGCAAAAAGCAATGGACATAGTTCAGAGCTCAGAGGAGATACACAAATTTTGTTCTACAGGACCCAGAAGAGACCTCTGATCATACATGCAGACTTAGCACCAGTTGTCACATGCATACAGTTGGTGCCTACCACTGCACTGCAATCGTATCCACTGTGGGAAAGGCAAGAGACCATTCTGGGTCTGTTCTAAGTGCCTGAAATCATGGTACTGAGGCCTTATGAAGCAAGTGGGGAACTGAACAGGACATCATCCACTTTCCCTTTGGCAATTTAAGAGCTGCCCGTTGCACCCCAGAGACTGACTCCAGTAGCAGAATTCATGGTGGCAACTTGATACTGCAATTCACAGCCCAGTTTATGACACTGAAATCAGATTGTTTCAGCTAACTCTTTTGGCTTTGAACAACACAGCAGCTGAGACACAAACATACTGCCTGCAGGACCAGAGGTGCTAACTTCTTAAATTGCCCCACACGATCTTGAGAGTCAAAGTCTTTAGACCATAGCCAGTTGCTAGAGCACTGCCCATGCAAGCAAGCCCCGATTTCCCCCTCATTTCTGCTACAGTAATCCCGACTTCAGACATGTCACTACTGATTCTCTAGCTATTCTGAAAATTCTCACTCATTTTGGTGAAGAGCTTTTTCCTAGTCAAATGTCAGGTGGAAACATCTAGCATCCACCTTGGAATGGCAAAATACCCATTTTTTGTAAGAGGCTGTTTTTTCTGTAGGACAAAAATATAACCAATCTGTTCTGAAAAAAATCAATTTTGTCAGGACAGAATCTAATGTATTAAGTGCATAGGGCTATATATCTTCAAGAGGCAGCCAGCAACAAGAGCAAATACCAGAAGCAAAGCAATGAGAAATTCAGTTTTACTCAATCTCTCTAAAACAATGTAAAGGATGCTGACTCCATGAGGGGAGTCATGGTTGAAAGACCAAGCATCTCTGCTGCATTTTCTGTATCTAAGAATGGTTAAAGGTGCTCAAAACAGGAACTAGCCCACACTGGCTCCAAAAAGGAGTTTGTTTGCAGCAAAGCAGAGTCAGAGAGAACACAAACTGCCAAATTCTGCTCAGACTGTCACCAGGTCAGGTGCTGTTATGGAAGTGATTTGCCAGGTAATTGCACACAGGTATTCCCACTGCCAGTGCTAAACACATAGTCCATTTATGTGAAGCAAGTGTGGGATGTGGTCGCCAAAGACATCCAGGGCTAGACTTTACGGCCTTTCATGGGGACTTGCATTAACATTCCTTGTTCAAAGAACTCATGTGCAATCCATGCAGCAGTAACTGTTTCTCTACGTTATTCATCATCCCAAAGATCTACCCACCAGTTTGCCATACAGTTGGACTTGATCTTAAGCATCTTTTCCAACCTAAATGATTCTATGATTCTATACACAAGGGATTACACTTTGAAATAGAGTCAGATGTGACATTAAAGCACTGTGACAACTTCGCACTAACTTTCTGTATTAAGTATTTCTTGCATGCTCACACTGCCTGTTAGCAGTTCCACTGAGTCCGGGTCAGCAACCCATGCAGCCAGCAGAAAAAAGCAAGCCCTGAACAGTGTACTTACAGTAATAGCAACAATACATCAAGTCAAGTACAACAGTCAAGCAAACATCATGACAAGGAAATCCAACCGGATGAAGGCAGGTGGTCTGAGGTAACCCAGAAAGCTTGGAAGAATAGGGCTGAATATACTAAAGAGAACAGGAGGGTATATCTAACCTGTTTGGAAATGGTGAGTGCACATTAGCCCCTGTCATTTAATAAGGATACAGTCAAAAACAACATCAGTGGAGTGGTTTGTGGTGGAAGGAAGTGAAGGTGGAGGTTCCATATTCCCCCTATCTGTTTCCCCAGAAGACACTCTTGTCTTTCTCTTTCTTCTCTTGCTACAGCACTGCAAGTCCTTTTCTTTGGCCTGAAACCTCATAAGCAAAGTTGCACTCCACTAAATCTCCCAAACTTTGCCCTGCTCTCCCTGCTTACAGCCACAAACGGTCATTTGTTCCACTGAAGGTGGAGACTATGTAGTTGCAAATAGAACCCTTTTAAATAAATTAGATCTACAAAGGTGTTCATCTGCATGCCAAGTTAACTGACGAATCATGTTGACAAGATCTTTACATGCTTGAATAAGTTTCCCTAAATACATAAGATTATAAATCTGTTTCTGGAGTGCAGTAGTTTCTTTTGATCTGGAGCCTCACATACTGGTGATATAAGACAATTGTATAACCAACTTTGCATATTTCATGAAGAAGTTTGCTTTTAAGAGTCTAAGATTTAGGTGCAAGAAAATGATAATCAGAATAGAACAAGTCAAGGTTTGTTTCAGCCCTGCACCAAAGAAGAAAAAAATGACAGAAGAAAAGTTCCAAAATGGAGGAATACGGTTTTCTGTAACCTACTAGCTGTGCTTTAGTGTTAAAACACTCTGCTTTAGCATTAAACAAAAATCCTTCCTGGTTCCAGATAGAGAGCAACTTGAGTTTAATGCAGCCTGAGCCTGCTCCCTTTGAATTTTTCAAACAGACTTTCAAAGGGAAAAAATTGAACCAACTGACCCAAACTGATTTACAACATTAGCCAGTAATTCAGATACACTGATAAACATCTAAGAAGAACCATTTGATTTCAATCTTTTTAGTCTTCAGGGATGCAGCACTTAACCACACACCATGAAGGGACTGAAACTTTTAATCACTATTTCCTCCTAACGCATCTGTACACAATAGAAGGGATTAGTAGGCAAAAGCTAACACCACCACATGAGATGGAGACTTTTCCTGTTTCTAGGATAAAGTGGATGACAAAGGATTGAAATTAAAGCAAAGTTCTTCTGCTCTTACAAAATGAAAGATTACCATGCAACAAGCTTAGGCAAGAGGTAATTGACACAGAGCGGGGAAGGAGAGGAACAGACTTACACCAGAAACTGCTCAAGTCCACTGAGTCCGATAGCTTTCAGGCAAAGGAGGTTCTGTAAGGAACCATTCTTATACACAAATCCCCCATTGGGTCAGGTGCACCACATGAAACAGTTGATACCAGCTGAAAGTGTAGTCCACCCCACAGTTACACAATAATTCACTTGCACTTAGCATCAGCAAATGCAGCCCAAAACCCAGAAAAACAAGAGTGCCACATGGTAAATGCAATAAATGCCATAACTACAATAAAGACAAAACATGAGCTCTCCCCAAGGCTTAGAATGGACCCTTTTGTGTTACTTTTTGCAGATGCACAGCATTAGGACTATGGTATATAAAAGCAACCACAGTGTTTGCTCACAGCTCTCGGCTTTCACCTCAGCGACTGCCAAACATGGTAAAGGTAAGTGGAAGCCCCAGTATGCCAGTACCCTGCTCTGACACAGACGCTGGGATAGACTATGAGTCTTTGCAAACATTTATACTGCAGATCATTTTTTTTATGAAGACAAGAGCTTCTGGGGCCACTGCTATGAATGTAGCAGTGACCACCTTGACCTGCAGTCCTATGTGAAACAATGCAATTCCATCCAGGTGGAAAAAGGCAGCTGGATGGTTTCTGAGAAGCCCAGTTACTCAGGACACCAGTACTTTTTAAAAAGGGGAGACTATTCTGACTTCCAGAAGTGGTTCAGTCTCTGCGACTCCATCAGGTCTTGCCCTGTAATCCTATAAGTGGGTACTGCTTGGAAGTGTATCACAGTTTAAGAAATTGGGTATAGTTTATCCTTTAAGAATATAATTATACAGTCTCTTCAAGTAACTCAAGAGTTCAGTAAGGCAATGCGAAGTTTCACTAGAGATTAAGGAAATAATCTGTTTAATATCAGTGCTATTTCCAGGGCCTGTTCATAACTTGTTGATGCTAAAAGAAAGCTGAGTGACTACTTCTAGGTAGAGAATGTTTTTACATTACCCAGAGAAGGGCTAGCAGGGCCATTTGATATAAAGTTCTGCTGTGGGCTCATGTATGCAACCTGCATATGACCATACTATGTTATGATTCAAAAACACAAGAACATGTTAAATCAGATTTGTAATTGGTACAGTTTTCCTAACATAAAGGCTGTGTGGGTTAAAATCAGGCAAAGAATTAATACTTGCTAAAGTACTTCTCTTATTAGCGAGATATACTATACAGTGTGAGCCTTAGCAGCAGGAACGCTCCACATGCCCGTGCTTCACATAGCTCAACAGTTTGCCACATGGCAATTGCCTGTGCACGAGTGTATAATGGGAGCATATGGAGTAATGTGGTAAATGTCTTTTAGTAGCATAATTCTGAAAAGGCCACATTATTCGTGCTTGGTCACGAGTCAGTGCCACAGATCATCTCAAAATCACATGAATACATTTTCTTCTATTGTCACAACATGGAGTCCTTATAAATCCCATTTCTTCAAATCATAAAGAATCCTCCATTTACTTCCTACCACACATGTGATCATACCCATTTGCTGGCACTCCTGAGCTACGCCATGTGGGTAAGAAGTAAACCTCCTCTATTAGCTTCAAAACAGTGACTCTCTTCACAATCCTATCTCCAGATTAGAACACAATTTCTCAGAAACGCACATAGTAGCTGGGAAAGTTGCCTTTTTCTGTACATCTCTCTTGTTCAGTAATGTCAGAATCAGTTAAATTTCTGTCTTTCCTACATTTTTGCTGTGTTTGTGACTGCAGAATTCTCTTTCCCACAAGATTCAGCTCTATGAAAAAGGAGCTCCAAGGCCAAATGTTGGGGTTCACTGACGATTGCCCATCAGTCCCAGGCTACATCCATCTCCCTGAGATCTGCTCCCTCAATGTTTTAGGTGGCTCTTGGATCTTGCATGAAATGCCCAGCTTCAGGGGCCGACAGTATTTACTGAAACCCAGGGAATACAGAAGAGTTCTTGACTGGGGTGCAGTAAATGCCAAAATTGTCTCTTTGCAGAGGCTGACTGACTTGCACTGAGTTATTACTCCCACACTAAATAAACAGTGAATGCGTTCCAAAATCCTTGTTCAAATGAATCTTCCTTCAGTACTACAAACAAATTAAAGTTGCGCAGTCCAGAGGGAAATCCGATTTCTCTCACATTTTAGGGGGAGAGAGGGAATACTTCAAAAAAATATTCACAATTATCTAGCTGTGGATAGTATAGAGCTCCTTAGTTATTACTTCACTGGATATAGCTATTAATGGGAAGGTCTGATTCTTTCATCCAAGTTTTCCCCAGTTTCACAAGTTTTGCTCTAAGAAGAGATTCCAGCTTTATACTTACCAGGGTTAACAATATGCAGTTGGACATTTAACAGTTACTTAAATTATCATGTACAGTGGAACAGAAAAGTAAGTCCCATTAATAGTTATATCCAGTGAAGTACTGACTGAGGAGGAAAAGGACAGAAAGATGCAGAGGAACTTAGAACAAGCTGAATACTGTATTTGGCATCAAATTCTTCATGCAAACAAGCTGCTCCATGCTACACCCAGTCCAGCAAAGCTTTCCAGTCTTATCTCAGCTTATTCCTCCAGAAAGAATTTTTCCACATCTTTGAATCACACCACCTTTATATAGCATGTTTTAGTGAACCTGTACTTCATGAACTAAATGTTTACCTGGTATCAATCGCCCTGCGCCTACTAACTTCAGAGCTGTACTGATCTGCTGCAGCAGGAGATTGAGCCAAATCCCTTAGTTGCCAGGCTATTCTGCATGCAAAAAAAATTAATAAGCAGACCAGTGTGGATTAGAAACAGGACATCATCTTGTTGTGCTGGAAAAATTCTATTGCAGCATTAATTATCTTTCAGGTAATTATGTATATGCCTACTAATCATCTCTGAATCCTGTGCCAGCAGGCACTCTGTGCAATAATGAATGAGAGCCATAATAAAATATAACAAAACACAGTTAAGGGTTCTCACATCTTAACATACCTCTTCTTATTTAGGTAGTGGAGTCTAGATATTTTTTTTTCCATGCATAGTTAGGCAAATATACTACTACTCTTCAGCAAGGTACTGGACACTTTTGGAAAGATAAAGCAGTAGAGAGAGCACAGAACTACTAGGACACTCTGCAACTTCATCTAGTATATGTTTAACTTTAAATAATTTCATCTGGGCTTTAAATGGTAGGCTTTGATTTTGTTTTGCCTAGTAAACATTCTGATAATGGCGTCCTTGAATAAAACCAAACAACAGTGAGGTAGACTGCTTAAAACTCACATCTCCACTTGCTAATGTCAGAGACCTCATTTAGCCATTATTTCACGCTCACATGACCCATCAGTAATAGCCTGTTAGTGATCCTCACCAGCCTTTCCCTGACAACACTGGAGAGGAAAATAGAACTGTTCTTTGCCCTTCTCATCCTTTCTGTTGTACATGGGACACTATGTCTGCCCTCCTGCCTGTCCTTTACTGCACAAAGTAGCCTGTTCAGCTGCTGCAAATGTCTGGTGTACATAAGAACACCATGCTTCAGCCAGAGAGAAATGGAGCATGAACAATTCAGCTCTCAAGGCAGAGGTGTGAAAAAGCATGTTTCCTCTTGTTCACAAATGCCTAATATTGTGCATTTATAGGAACCACACAATGTAAGCAATATGTGTGTTAGCACGCCTAGGTTAGCCTGCTAAGCCAGGTTTGCAAAATAACACAGCAGTTCAAGCACAGTATCTACTTGTCTGCTTAGAACAGGGAACCAAAATATTTAATTTGCCTTCAGCAAGAATAAAATAAAGAAAAAACAGACCAGCTCTCCATACAGCAATTAACATATGCCTACATACTCCAACAAAGTATCTAGTTCAATTAGTGCAATTGAGAAATATGGCTATGTAGTGATGTGTAAGTTACATGCTGGCATTCCTTTGGTCAAAGGCAAGAATGAACAGAAATGTACTATTGAGTGATCAGAGTGATAGTTAGGATGCCTGGATTCTTGACTCTGCTGCATCCTAGAGTCTGGGAGTGGCTAAACCTCTCAAAATCTCTCCACCTGAGACAGGAATGGTGGCAATTCCTAGTTTTCACAGAGTACTAAGAGATTTTACTTGCTTTTGTTTGCAAATGCTCAGAGAATCTCAAGCAGATATTAAGAACAAGGGCGCTAGAGGAGAGAGCACTGGGAATTCACAGAGAGCATCCAAGTTTTCGCTAACAAGCCTTCTAGGTTTCTGTAGCTTGTTTTATGGTTGGTAGCACGCACTACAGTTGCTGGCATGCAGGGCATGTTTCTCTACACAAACACTCACTGCTATTTTCAGATTATCCCTATGCTTGAGTTTTTCTGGGGTGCAAAATTAGTCAACCTCCATGTAAAAATAGCTGTCATAACAGCATGCTAGTTAAGGGCAACTGGAACTGATGTAAATAACCAGACTCCTCAGATCATGGACACCATTTCGCTAACAAGATATTTTGGCTCCAGAGTTTAAGATCAACCCACAGCCCTTCTTGCAGTGCACAGCCCATCTGTGGCATAGGGTCCTGGGAGGGGAAAGTCTACAAGATTCAAGGAGAAGCTGGATGAGTACTTGGAAGACAAATCCATTGAGGGTTATTAAGAGAAGTAACCTCCTGCTCAGGAAACCTCTTGAGCTAAAAATACTTGAGGTCTTGAAGTTTGAATGAAGTATCACATGTATTTACTTCATACCTACCCTTCCCTCAGTGCCTACTCAGGGTCGCAGTTGCTGCCAAGTTACTTGACTAGCTGGACCGCTGGTCTGACCCATGATGGCGGCTCTACTATTGTAGCTGTAGCTACAATAAGGAATTCACATATCGCTGTCCCTACTCTGGTCTCTCAAGCTCCAAACTTCATCACGAAGCCTAGTGCCCACTGTATTAAACTATGAAGGACCATACGGGACCCAAAAGACAACCTGGCTCCACAAAGCAAGCATGATCACAGAAAGAACAAAAATAAGAGTAACACTTTCGAGCCTGTCAAAGATCTTTGAGAAATGCAAGCACAGGCCTGCACATAGAAGTTGTTCTTGTAAGTTAAATTCAATTTGTTTAGCTTTAACCATCAGGAAGAAGTTATTTTTGATCCAAAGAAAACATGGAGGTATTCGAAAGCAACTGCTTGACTTAAATTCACACTCTTCCCTCGGTCTGCTCTCAGTGTTAAAGGCTACAATTTCCTGGCTGACAGGAGTGATACCATTTACAACACCCACTAGAAGCACAACTAGAGCTGTGTAAAAACAGGCCAGCTAAAGATTTGCCCCTTAAGTTTTGTAGCTTCATGAAATGACCGTGCAAGACTCATAGTGAAAGACACATGCAAGAAAGCACAAACACGTAGCATTTTGGTTCAACAAGAAGTCAGTGAGACAGAAAGATCCACTATTGCTCCATGCAGTATGAGCAGGAAATATGAAAATGTGGCACTGCACATGACAGGATTTTGTGAAAGTTAGTTCAAAGGTGGTTGTGGAAGGAGAGAAAAGGAAGGCAAGCAGGAGAGAAAGAAATGGTCCCTGAAAAAAAAAAAAAAAAAAAAGTAGTTATAGAGAAAAATTTAAAACTCCAGAAGAATAACTCAAAACTATGCTGTTTATCTTTTTCCTTTGAAAAACAGACTTGGATTATGTTTGTTTCAAATAGATAACATTTCCTTGATATTTTAACATTGGTTTCTACTTAGGCCTTGTAATTACTCGACTGAATGGAAAATACTTAAAAGGCCTGATCTAGCACTGGTAGCACAAAACTTTTACTAACGTTACCTCCCTGACATTAGTCAAATGAGACAAACTGAGAAAAAAAAATTCCTGCTAGAACCCGAAGATGATCAGCAGCAGAATAACTTTACCTAAATAGCACCAGAGTACATCAGCTTCAGCGTGCCCTTCCAATAAATTCAAAACAGCCCTGACTTTGAGGCTGCCTATTGCCCAGACTTCTAAAGACCACTGTAATGTATTGATTGACTGAGAATGACACTACACCGTATAAAACGAGGGCCCAGAATGAACACAGTCCTGAGCATCTTTGGGATTAATCAGATCAGACTGAAAACTTACCACAATGTTCTTCCTAAACAACATTTTTTTTAAGTTCAACTGCTATTAAAGCTTCTTCAGCTGAAGAAATTAAGAGGCTATTGTATTTTGCCTCAATGACTCCTACCTGAGCTCCAAAAATCTGTACATCTCTCAAGTGAAACATTTCTCTGTGCAGATTTAAAAAGGCTTTTCTCTGCCTTAAACAAGTTGGTATCCATCCTCCAACTTTTAGTCTCTTTATCTATGAACTCTGAATTACATTAATATAGAATTTCAGCAGTGAAGCCTGGATGGATGTAAACATCCATTACCACACATTTTTTATTACATCATTTTCTCTCTCATACACATACTCTTACTGCTAAAGGAAACAGGCAGCAATACCTGGTCTGAAGGCTCTTGAAAATCAGGACAGTTTTTATTAGCATACTCTGAAAACTGTTTTACAGTATCATCACTGGGAATCCATATGCTTTAAAAAAACCTTTGTCTCATATAATCAGGGAACAGAGAGAGATTAAAAATAAAGTTACAATTCTGCTGTAGCATTTCCAGCACATTCACTTGCACATGTTCCATTGGTAAAATAACAGAAATATTGCTCGACCTACACTTCACTGATCCTCTGCTTACTGATGGTAACAATAAAGTTGGTACCCCACAAACTACTGCTATTGCCTTTTGTTTAGAGAATGACAATGGAGAGAGGGAAGGGAAAAAACATTCATTCTCTTACTGAGAAAAAAATTCTCTTTTATTCTATTCCTGTGGATGCAGCAGTCTGCATTCTATATAAAGGACTGCTGATGACTCCTGCATGCTGAGGTCTCATAGCTAAACCCTGGCAAAAATGGCAAAGGTAAGAACAGCTGAGTGAATGGAACACTGACAAACAACCTAACACATGCATAGGTAGCTCCTTGTAGGTAAGTATGTTTGCAAACATAGTTTGTTGGTCTAACAACAAATTAGCAGAGGGGAAACTTCAAGTGTTTTTTTTTATTATCTAGCTCTCATAAGGTTCCTAAAGAAAGCCTATGGAAGCTTTCAAACACTAAAACATTTACACATAAAAAAATCTTCTGGTTTTATTTTTCTGTCTGGCTAGTTTCCCTTTGAGTTTGTCAGTTGCTGAAAGAGACCTAAAGTTTATTTATTCTTAGTCTTCCAAGATGTACAGGAAAATAAGGGTGAAGTACTCTATTAGAAACAAATGTAATAAATATCACTAAACAAAGCCACTGAATTTAGGTATCTCTAACCCGATTTTACTGCTGCTAAGATATACCTGCCCAACAGGACCTAGAGGGCTCAATGATTAATTTGGGTTAGACACAACAGTCTTGTTTTGTTCCTGTATCATTAAGACAGGTGAAAGCTTCAGCACAATTCAGATGTAGAACTATTCCTTCCTTCGTCTGTATTCTACATTGCAGAAGATTTCTAGGAGCCCAGGACCGGGTGCAAGAGACGGGCACAAAGTTGAATGATTGTGTGATACACAGAAGTCATTCACAGAGCTTTCAGTCAATGAGCAATTCGGGTTTCACTTTCTCCAAATGTTCCCAAAAGCTTGCCATGAAGCTGCTGACAGGCTATTTCCAGCGTGAAATCATGATGAAAGTTGCCCCTCACTTCCCAGAGTCCCAAAGGGACATCCACCTGTCAGTCATAGAACTAGAGAAATGACAACACCAGAAACTATCTGTGCACCCTATAGAAAATGGACATAAGGGCTTTGCTAGTCTTTGGGCCTGGTAAAGCGCCCCTATGGACCCCTGCAGTCTTTGGATTGTTTTGTACAATCTAGGCAAAACAAAGCCAGCTTTCAAATACTTTCCAGTGTGACTGGGGTTACTTTTGTTTTATTGCAGATCACTTTCTTTGAGGACAGAAACTTTGAGGCCTGCCTCTGTGAAGCCACCACAGACCAGCCAGACCTGCGTGCCCACCTCAACTGCTGCAACTCTGCCAAGGTGGAAACTGGCTGCTGGATCTATGAATGTCCCAACTACGTAGGCCATCAGCACTGCCTGAGGAAGGGAGAATATCCTGACTACCAGCACTGGATGGGCTTCAATGACTCCATTAGGTCTTGTATCATCACATCAGTAAGTTTTCCATATTGTCTCCATGTATGTTACTGCCTATATTAGAATCTGAGCACTACACCCATTTTGACAGCTCTGGCACTTCTCCAGAGATCTCTACATAGAAAGAGGGTAGTAGAAAGGACACTTGCCAAGTTCATCTAATGGGGTTTAGACTCCCAAAGAGGCAGATAAGTCAAGTGGGATTCTCAGCCAAATGAATGGTTGGTTAGTGCGGGGGAGGGGCGGGGCAGAGTTTATTATATTAATTTTTATTTTAATATTATGTTTATCTATTATTTTACATATATAAAAGCACTTAACTTCACCTATCTTCTCAAAGCTACTCTGGCTATACATGATCTACACAAGGAAGTTTAGTACAAAGCTGAGAACCAAACCACATCTCCCATGCCCCAGTCAATGCTACTCATTCAAGGTAGGCAAGACTGGTAACTACACTACTACAGAGGCAACCTGACACATCCCATTGTAGAAACACCACCATGTATTTGAGCTGCAAATGAAGGCATATTTGCCTCATGATAGATTTTTTTCTGAATACCTCAGCCCAGAATACATCTGTGTTTTCCCGTCCTAGATGCATTCCCTGGAAGAGTTTTACTAAGAGGGGAGACATTGCCAAGATGTGAAAGATTTGAATACTCACACATAAGGTTAAGGATTTGAGATTTGGCCCTGGAATAGCCTTGATGCTGGAATGTGTCCCTCCAACATTCATGAAAAATTAAGTTCATCCATGTTGTATGCCTTACGTACAATTCAGTTTCCCTGCCCAGTAGAAGCTTCATAGACCATCACAGCAAGTTTCCAGATACATTCCATCTGCATAGGATTATGCAGCTATTTTTTAGACTGACATGCAGTTCTGGGCTTCACTTAGCTAAGCCAAGTTCTGGGTCCAAGCGCTGAAAGCTAGGGCAGACACTCTTGTGTCCTTTCAAGCTGTAGAGGGAAAGAAGTCACAAATGTGGAAGGTGGGAAAAAGATGGACTGATGGGAAGTATCTGAGAAGGAGTAGGGAAACTGAGAATTAGTATGGGGGTAGAAAAAAATATCCTAAAACTAGGACACATTTCTGCATGCTTTCTAAATTCAGAACAAGAGTGTCCAGAAAGTTTGATTCCACCAATGTAGATACTAAAGTGTTGTTGGGTGTGGTTGTGGGTTTTTTTTAAACTGAGTAAGGTGTTGGTCTTTGTACAGCAGCAGTACTCTTATGTCTATACAACTGCACTTGAGCACCTGCAAAAACTGTATTGAGCACTGATGCAAGAGCAGAAAGTTTTTTTCTACAGCAAATCTTTGCTGTGCTAGATACAAGAGCCAGAGACAGTCTTACAGTTTATCATCTTGTAGATGAAAACCAAAAAAACCTGCCCACCTAAGGCTGTGCAACAAAAATAGGATAAAAAAAAGCTCCCCTCTGTCCCAGCCAGAGCCTTATCCAGTTATTACATCAACACCTAGGAACACTGAGGGCACATAACTACTGTGGCCATCTAGGTGTATCAATGAGCTTATTTCTTACCTGCATGTACAGTTGAAGTGTGGTGATCTTGGCTGGACCCCACTTCCACTTCCTGCCCTACTGCAACTCTTTCAAAGCAACTGCAGTTCTGCTCTCACCAGAGCAGAAAGGACTTACAACACTGCTGCTTTAAATTAGGACCCAGTCAGATTTATTCCTGTTAAACTGACTTTTCTGCACATACTAGTGGCTACTCACTGTTGCGTTGCTAGCATCACCATTGCATCTAGCAAGCTGTGGTCACCTAGAACTGCCACTTGACACCCTGTGCATCCTTGCCTGGATTTGCCTTCACAGATCCAGGAGTACAGCTGGCTACAGATCTATGAGAGGAATGACTTCAGAGGTGGGTTGTTGGAGTTCATGGATAACTGCCCTTCTCTCCAGGGTGACTTTTACTACAAGGACATCCAGTCTTGTAACGTACTTGAAGGAAGCTGGGTTTTCTATGAATAGCCACACATCTGAGAACAGCAGTACCTCCTGCGGCCTGGTGAACACAGATGATTCACTGACTGGGGTGCCATGACTGCAGAAGTTGGATCCTTCCAACCAACAGTGGATACTTCCTAACCAGCAGTTTCCTAAGCTATATATCAATGAATAGTGCCATTAGTACTTTATTAAGGCCAAGGAGTTTTAGAGCCTACATGGATTAGGCTCCCTTTTCTTGCAATGCTTTTAGCCTTTGATTTAAAGCCCAGCAGAGTCAGAAAGTGTCTTGACTACAGTGGGCTTCAGAGCCTGTGCTTGCTTTACTGGTAGGAGTAATTCCCCTGAAATCAGTGGAGGTGAGCTGGTAACACCCAAGCTCAGAGAAAACCTGCATCTAAATTGCCAAGCTGAATTTTTATCTGGAGTCTCAGATAAATTTAAAAATAGCATCTTTGAAGAAAAATATAATTTTGGACCTTAGAGGGAAAAAAAAAAAAAGAAATACATTCTTCATTTATAATAATGAAAATCCAAAAAACCACCTGTAACTGAGTCCATGGGACCAACTCTGTGCTTGAATTTATTACAGGATGTACCTTACATCCTTAATGGCCCCATAAAAGCAACGTCCTCCTCAGAAGTACTTCTCCTGTGAATAGACTGACAAGTTCACAGCCACAGTATCATCATGGAAATACTGTATACCAAGCCTGAAGCTGTGACACTAGATGACTTAAGACAGAGCAAAGCATTTACAGTATTTACCATCTCATTAATAAGAATTATTTCTGTCAATAACTATTTGTAATGCTACAGATAAAAAAATAAGTCTTTCAGTTGCTTATTTACTTCATGATGAAGAAAACAGTCCTGGTGCCCAATAGTTCCTGCTGCCATTTGGCATTAAGTCCAGAGTTCTGCACAGGACTGCATCGCTCCTATTTCCAGCTCAGGGCCTACACTACACTCTTTTGTTTAGCCAGGACCTCACACGGTAGACATGAACTCATGAAGAGAGACCCATTATGTTAAAGAGTCTACAACCCATTCAGCATGCAAGTGGGCCCCAGAAGTTTCACACATACTTTAACAGCAACCTATTTACACAACGCTGCAGGATATTTAAAACCCTGCTTTCAAGTTTTACAACACTAGCCATCATTCAGGTCTCTATACCCTTTCTGTGTCAGGAGTTAGGCTAGCAGAGTCCCTGGAGGATTCACAAGGGCACAGGGAAGGGCACAGCCTTGGTTTCACATTCCACTTAGAAGCAGGCACTGTGCTGCAGCCAACATCTAACTTCTGGGAGGCCACAGTGCTAACGTTTTGCAAGAATCCCAGCTCTAGCACCAGTTGGAGCTCTCCTAAGCCCGTTTCCCTTTAGTTACTTCCCTTCATTTGCATTCTTCCCCAAACCAAGAGGAGTTAGGCCTTAAGTTGCCATAGCAGGCGTTCTCAGGACAACCTTACCCTTTCAGCTGAGATGGAATTAAGTTCAGACAGATCACCAGAAACTACCAACATGTACACATCCTTAAACCTTCGTTGCTGCCATGGTTTTTGTTTTTTGCTGACATGCTGATTGCTTTCAGGAGCCATGCTGCAGATCCAGATCTGCTGAGCACTGCGACATAATGAAATCATTCATTAAGCAACTTCTTAACTGAAGCAGAATGCTTTGAAGTACAAGTACGGTAACTTCACTGATTGCTGACAATAAGATGATGGACAGTAAGGGATGGCTTTGAGTGAAAAGTCTGTTTGGTGGAAGAAGGAGAACACTTCTACGATGCATCTTGTGTAGTAATGACAGGTGGTTTTGAGCATCTGCAAAACAGAGACAGCTATAGCATGAGTCTACACATGCTAGCTCTAGCACAGCTAACCTAAGTGACAGCAGAAGGGAGGGGCAGTTCTAAGCCTGAACACCCATCCATGAATCTTCACTGACTGTTAGAACTTATAAGAACCCAAGCAGACCAAAGCATATAAACACATACTATATATTTAGTCTGGAAGAGTCTTTAAGATATACCCTACACAAGAATATTCCTAGCACAGCTGCAAATTTAAGGCCTGTGGTAAGGGAGCCTATATTACAAAAAAGGAGCAGAAGAGATCAAGTCACTGCCTGGGCCTTTTACAGCAGGGGATTCATTATATTGAAGGTCCCCTGTGGAAACAAGCTGAAAGGACAGAGAAGGACAAAAAAAACCCCTCACCATGGTCACAGGCTACCCTGGGGTAAATTCCTTCCTGAATTTAAGTCTGGTGAATGGTTTAACCCTGCATATATGAAAGCAGAGTAGCCAGGGACCAGAGGAACTTAATGCTATTAGCCAGACCATCACCTTGCAGCTTTAGCTGTGGCTGGTCTCCAACACTTTGAAAGAAAGCAACTAAAATCCCTAGATACCAGCTTATGTGTCAAGGGCCAAAAAAAATTTTCTTCCCATTTCCAAGTGTTGCAAACAACTAACAAGCCCTGAACTACCTGGGATGCAACGTGAATATGGTGACAGAAGGAAGATTAAACACTAATTAAGTTTGCTGGCTTACCTAATAGAACAATTGCACACATTTTGTGCAATCATAACCAGAGAAACTCAAGGCAAGTTGATCCTGTGCTACCTTCAGCAAAATACCATCTTGGAGGCCTTGGCATCTTGCAAGGGCCAGCTTACTCCTTTCCAATAGCCACTCCAAAAGCAATCTCAAGTTATTTTGGCTTGAATGTCTAGAAACTAGCATCTACAAAGTCCTATTTCTTTACATACAGCAAAAGGTATTTTGATAGTGGGAGTTTTACACACAGCTGCCAAGGCCACTTGCTTACTTAGAATGTAAATATTACTCCTTGCTTCTGTGCAAGGGTCTGTTTGTAAAGGAAGATGGAAGAATTGAGAGGCAGGTTTATTTCTAAGTATGTTTCAGGTCTTCATTGTTAGTAAACAAAGCATTAGCCCTAAGACATCAAGCAAAACCTCAGATAAAAGCTTTGCTATAGACCTATCTCAGCATGATTTTTGCTGGCCTGGGGCATGAACTCAGTAGAAGCCTTACAGCAAAACAATGGTTTTGAGAATATCTGAAAGTCAGATCAGATTTTTGTCTTTTTCATTTGCTTCTACAGAAAATAAGCATGGCTTAACAAAAGCATTACTATAAGGTGTGTGGCTTTTCCTGCCACTTCAGAGGTCCCTGGACTCAAAGCTGCAATCCAATGTGGTCCATTCCTTTGCTGAATCTTTCTTAACCTCAAATTCACGGGTTCTCCCTATCCACACCCTTCTTTCTACCCATTCCGTTACCTGAACTTGCTGACCAACAAGGTCAGTCCATAGTAAGATGACCGAGTTACTAATATACAGCTACTGAAGAGAGTTAAAGTACAAAACCACAAGTAATGAACAAAGTACAAGAAACAACCACTGTTGTAAACAGACAGTTACCACAAGACAGCAGCTAAGGGACAATGAAATACAAACGAACACTGCCTACCTGGCTATTTAAGGTCCATGAAAAAATTGGTACATAATTATGGAAGAGAAGATGATGAAGTGTGATAATTAGCTTTCACAGCTGGACCAATCCATAAACACATTTTAAAATACCCATACATAGCTGGTAATGCTGCTTCTTACATCTTCCTCCATTCTTTGGCTTCTGTATCTTTAGCTGAGTCTTTATGAAGGTAAGTACACTGAAACATAAATCCATCTAGAATTATACTATACCTGTGGGGACAAAGCTGTAGCCCACCTTTCTCCACTAACCTCTCTCATTATTGCTTATATTTGCATGTGAGAAAGAACTCATAGTAAATACTGAATATTTGTCTGTACCAACAGGGACAGATTAAACTTGACCTACACCCAGTGATGCAGACATCTAAAAGCCACCTTAACAGCTTTACAGTGAGCTACCTGGCTTAGGAAAACCTCTAGAAGGTCAAGGCCAAGAGATGACTCACTCCGTATACCACCAGGACAAACTGTCCTGTTGCAAAACACAAATACTTCACCTTCCCTCTAGAGCACCTATATAGAGCAAGAACTACCTACACAAACAGCAGTAACTACATAGGCCCACCAGGACAGCTATATCACTACAACTCCAGCAGAGTGGAAAATGGCTGCTTTATAGTCTGTGAGCATCCTAATTATGTGGGCGGCAGCACTTAACAAGGGAGGAGTCTCCCATTTCTATCAGAAGATTTTTGTTGTTGTTGTTTTCACTAGAGTCTATTGTAGGACTTCTGTATGCGGGAGCAGCTGCTGCTACTTGCAAAAGTCAGTAATGCAAGAAAGCAAAGCAGTATCTCAGAGAAGAATTGGGGTTTGTACATGGCTTTGTTTGGGCCTGACTTCTTCAAAGGGAGTAAGTTGTAAGAGAAGTTTGAAATAGGCTGCTGTTTAGCCTAAAAAAGGCTGTAAGAAGATGTGATTAAAAATTTGTAACTCAAAAAGCATGCTACAAAGAGTTTCCTTTTCCCATATTACTGTGGAAGGGACAAAACAATGGTTTGCATTTGCTTCAAAGCTGATGCAGGTTGGCTGTTAGGAACAAGCTCCTAGCAGTAACTCAAGCCCTGAGGTAAGTTCCTCGGGGAGAAGGCAGAATCTCTTCCATTCCTGGAGGCTGTTTGTAGAGAGGGGTCTAGGGTGGTTTAAGCATAGCAGATCCTTCTGCCCTTGGGACAGAGCTGGACTCTGAGGTCTTATTTTTTCCTTGATGGAAAAAATTATGTCGCAAACTCAAGGCAGGAGACTATTGTGGCTAGCAGCAAGTACCAGAGCACAAGTATCACGACTCAAAATAATTTTACAGACTCATTTTTGTCGGTGTCCTTCCATCCGTGCTAGGAACTATGTTTAGATATTGCAGCAAAAGATATTTCTCCCACTCCCACACTGCTGATCCACATGATACAACACCGAGCACAGATTAGCCCTTAAATTTCTTCTAAAAGCAAGACAAATATGCAAAGGCATGTTGCAGGGACCGATCTTGGACTGTCTCTGGGCTCTTGGTGACACTTATCCATCCCTAGCAATTTTTTATACAGCAGACAATATAATGGTATTTCACAGTCAATTCCTCTGCAAATGACTTCCAAACCTCTCATGAAACCATTGCAGTGGTGTGAATTGCCCTGCAAAGGAATCGACTGTGCAATGAATGGCAATGAATGCTTCATCCTGTGAAGCTGTACAAGATTTACCCAGGTGAGGAGACGACCCAGCGGCAGAAGGACTAGGGCTGCGGCCAGAGGTTGCAGGGCTGTGATTCTCCCAGCAAGCTGGGGAGAAGGCCCCAGTCTCCTTAAATCTCCTTCTCTTGCTTTGGAGCCTGACACAACATCAATTTCCAGCCCCGCTTTCCAAGGGAGTGGAGGGACATGGAGGGAGCCCGTTCCCCGAGGAGTGCCCTGCGAGTCACGCTAAAAGGATCCTGTTATTGACTGGGCGGGAGGAGAGGTCCTTTGCTGGAGCGCTGTGCCTCACGAGGGCCCGTGAACTACCAGTGTGCTTGGAAAGAGTCCCAGCAGTAAGCTGAGGAATGTCTTTTCACGTTTCTCCTTTAGCAATCTAACTTATTTTAGGAGCATTTTCTAAGTCCTATGCAAGCTCTGCACACGAGGTATGGGCTGCTTTGAAGCAGTAGCAGATTGTAGGTATGAATACACCCACGCTCGTCAGGCTACGCAGGCAGGCCCCTCTGGAGCATGGGTAAAACACACGCATGTGCTCGATAAACCGTATCGCTTGTAAAGCAGTACGGAGGTTTCCTGAGGCGCGCTGTCCCACAAGGACTGGGAACGCCGACCCTTCCACGGGCAAACAGACCCCTCCTGCGGCAGAGGGGCGCGCCGCCTGACGGGGACCGGCCGCTCCTCAGGTGAGGCGCCGTGGGCGGCGGAACGGCCCCGCCACCGGGGCGCCCCCCGCTCCAGCCAGCGGTCCCGGGCCGAGGCGCTGCGCCACGGCCGCCG
This sequence comes from Haliaeetus albicilla, assembly GCF_947461875.1. Lineage (NCBI taxonomy): Eukaryota > Metazoa > Chordata > Aves > Accipitriformes > Accipitridae > Haliaeetus > Haliaeetus albicilla. Next base: position 28,707,674 of record NC_091486.1, read on the forward strand.
GCCGCTCCGCCCGCGGGAGAAGCGCTCCCGTTGCCCGCAGCCAAGATGGCGCCCGCGGCCTCCCCGCCCCTCAGTGGCGGCCCGGGGCGTGTGCCGGAATGCGGGCGGGGCGGGCGATGTGGCGAGGCCCGGCCCCCTCCACCGCCCGCCTGCCGCGCGGCGCTGCCCGGCCGCTACCTACCGTGGCCCGGGTAGGCTGCGGGCAGAGGCCGCGGCGGGAGCTGCGGGAGGCCGAGGGCGCGGTAGGTGGTGGCGCGGGGCAGCCGCTCTACGCCCGGGAGCGGGCGGCGGGGCAGCGCAGGGCTTCTCCCGCGCCCCGCGGGGGGACGGGAAAGGCCGCGGCCGGTGTCTCTGCCTGGGCAGCCGCTAATCTGCGAGAGGCGTCGCTGCCTGGGCCCGCCGGGCTCCGGGGCCGGCTGTGGAGCCCGGGGGTGGCGGGAGCAGGGCGGCGGCTGTCGCTGCCGGGCCGGGGCCCAGGCGTGCGGGGGGCGGCAGTGCCCGCCCGGCGGGAGGGTGATCCGCGTTATCACTGCCGCCTCTCCCCGCGCCCTCAGGGCTCCGGCGTCCCCTCTCAGCAGCCCTGCTGCTTCACACACACACCCCCCCGCGGACTCCCCGCAAAAAAAGAAATTCGCGACCAGACTTCTCCGTCTTAGGGGTGATAATGTCAGAGGCGAAAGCAATGCGACCTGCCGCCGCGTAATTCCCGAGGTCGTCTGTGAGCTTTAAGTACGGATTTGTTTTTTTTCCTCCGCCACCAAAGGCCTGAAGGGTATGTTTTCACTTTCAGAGATTAGAACCGAAGCAGCGCTGGCGAAGAACGGACATGCTTGACACTTGTCTGCAGTTGCTTGTGTTGTGCTGCGTTGTTTACCCGAAAAGGAGAGACTTGAGACGGAGTTATTTTCATCCTTGAATTCTTCTCGGGTTATGATATAACTGTAATATTAAAGCAAAAACTGCGTAAGAGCACCTGGGAAACTGAGCATGGTAGGATCTTGAACAGAAGTAGCCGGTATCAACGAAGAGAGGAAGGAAAGGAATGGCATCTCGAGAGAGGCTGTATGAACTTTGGATGCTTTACTGCAGTAAGGTAAATATTTGTGAGGGGGTGGTGGTGATGTGTGTGTGTGTCTTTTTCCTCTTGTTTGGAAGTCAGGTATTTAAAATGTAGCATCTTTTAACACGTTTTTTTTCTTAGAAGTTGCATAGACTTGCTTAGCTTCTGTAAGGATATAACTGCCCTTACTAGACTATTTACAACCTCATCTCTTGATTTGCTGTTCAGGTTGGGCTTTTTTGTGTGTGAGGTGTGAATTGCCCAGTGTTCATGGCTCAGCTTAAGCAGTTACTGTAGCTCTGTCTTTTAACTATGTGAATGCATGTGTTCACATAATTCTTTGTTTTGTAGGGCAATGGCATTAAGATGTATCTATTTAATTCACTGCTGTCTAGTATTTAGCTTTATACTTACTGTTTTCTGTACAGCTCCAGTTTCATTTAAACTATATTAGCGAAAGCCTTCCCAAAGAGCAGATTTATTAAGTTACTCCTGAGTCTTCCTTTGCTGGTTATCACTGTAGCATCTAAGTACTCCATTAATAATAATGAATTTCCTTCACCTGGCAGGAATGTTATTAAAATACTGTCCTGTTTCCATTTGCATTTTATAGTGTAAAGGAATTCGTATGTTTAAAGCACAGGTCCTAATTGCCGCCAGGTATATGTACACAAATTGGATTGCAGATTATCTAAATAGATATCTGTAAAATAAGGAACGTACAAAAAATTACCATAAAGGCAGGGGAAAGGACTGGCCTACTGTCATATGGGAACTCGGTGGCAGTGGCAAGGATAGCTTCTGATGGCCTTATTCTCTGGTTTTCTTTCAGCTTTTCTCTTTGCAGTCTCATGCTTCATATGTATCGTGGTTTCTTTAACTGTTCAAGCCAGTAGGATATTAAGGGTAGAACAAACATTCTCTTGTTCTTCTTCCCAGTTCATTTCCAGAAAAGGCCTGTCTCAAGAGCATAAATGTGACTTTAAGTACAGACCATCTTAACACCACAAGTGCACAAAGCAGTGGATGAAGGCTGCACAAAGTAGTCTTAATTGTAGCTTTTCTTAGTTTTTGTGTGTGTGGGTTTGCAACCTTAATGATTATATGTAGTTAAAAATAAAACTAGTGCAAACATAACAGTATGGTATGACTTCTTACTGCTACCCGCCTGGGTGATCTGTTGGGTTGAAACATACTTGCATAGACCTTTGCCTTTTTAACTAATGTAGTAATGCCAATGGCAGTAGGAAATGGACTAGCACTGGAGGAGATGGATGTTTTGCCAGTGAGTTCATCGATGTGAGAAGAACAAAAGCACTTGGAACAGACTCCAAGAATCCAGGCTTTCCTCAGCTTTGGGAGACACAGGGCTGCAGAGATGAGCCAAGCTCTGAATTTCTCTGCCCAGCCGGTCTTTGTCTCATTCGTCCCTAGTTCTTTATAAAATTCTTTTGTCTGTCTTATATCTTCTCCCCCTTTGCTTGAACCTTTCATTCAGATTATATGCTTTCCATCTCCATGTTGTCCACATGCTAGCAGGAAGTTTGCATAAATGGTGCTAATTAAAATCTGTGCTTTAGATCACTTGCAGGATGTTCAGTTTCTTCATGGGAATGATGCATATGCAGTGTAGTCAGCTCTCAGGTGGTGGAGGATGGACTACTAAAAGAAATATATATATATATATATATATATAAATTTTTATATACTCAGCCTCCATGAGCTGTCAGTGACTTTTTTGGCCTTTTTTTCTTCCAGACCCATATATTAAGGGCACAATTAGGTGGATTCATATGTTGATAAGGACTTGTTCTTAAGTAGGAAAATATATATATTTTTAAAATAAAATAGCTTGTCTTCAAAATTTGAAGGCAATTAGAGTGACTCCAAAAAGAAGTTTTCACTTTTTCAAAAAGTCCTAGACACAAACCTGGTTTTTCCTTTTTCTCTCTCTCCCCTAACTTGTTCAGGTTAAAATGATATCTCATTCTGCTTGAGGCAGGCATCGAGCATAACAGTGTTTCATCTTGGATTAAGTTTGGTGAAGTTAAGAGGAACTGAAGAAGCTAGGTGTTAGGATGTAAAATGTTGTGAACCCTTAATGTAAGTTAGATTGTTCAGTCATGTATTGAAAACATCTGTGTGCTGTACTGTCCTTGGAGCATTTAGCACAATGTGAAGGTGTAGCAATAAATAATCACAGGTGACAGGTTACAGCGGTTTAGGGAGAAGTCTCTTTGTACCTGGGACTGCCCAGTGAAGTGTAGTATCATATCCTGTATGTTGCATTGTCATGGCTTTGTTGTGGCTGACATCCTGGGAAGGAAAGCTAGGCAATTTCACCAAACTACAAAAACTGCTGGAGAGTCACAGTTGAGTAAAGGGGGTATTTGTTGTGCCACAAATGCCAAATATGTGACTAGCTTTTGCAGTCTTGTTAGCTAAAGAAACTGAAATACAAGCTCCTTTTTTGTGTGATGCTTCAGATTGTTACTAATAAGTAGCCTTGTTTGTCTTGTCTTTTTTAGATCATCAGGTCCTTCATGATTGTATGTTAAATATAGCACCCTGTGCTACAGCACCAAGGCTTTTCACAGCTTTAAAGTGATGGATAATGCTGTGTTACCATCTTACCATCTATCCTGGGTCATGACTTTTGTTTGTGATCACTTGACATCTCTGGCAGTGTCAAGTGTCAGTTGCAATAATTACTTTTGTGCAAAGTAACATTAGGAAGGCATTTCTCCATTTTCATTGCCTCTTGTGCAGTTTAGCACTTGGAGATTTTGGGCAGACAGCATCATGTAACCTAGGATCTCTGCAGAAGCGGCCTTTGGATGACACCATGTATGACCTGGTTTCTTTTTTTTCTTTCTTTCAAGATGTATGTTTGAGTGGCTGCAAAAGTTCATTTTTAGTTGGTATTCAGTTGTTTTTCATCTGGTGTTTTCTAATCTAAGGTTGGGGTTTGGTTTTGGATTTTTTTTTTTTCTGCTTCTGTTCCCCTAAAAGCTATCCTGTAGGGCAGTAGCTACAAAGCTGCAGATTACAGTCTGCTGTTTAAGATGCCCTGTGAAAGTAGCAGCCAGACATGATTTATGATGCTTCTGATGTTGCATGGAAGCGGCTGAAAAAATTCATTAAATTTAGTGAAGTTTAGATTTGAGTCACTGGGGTTGTCGCAGCATTGTATTGTTGGTAGTCCGAGCTGTTCCAGCCTTGAGTTTTTCATTGTTTTTTTAGGTTTTTTTTTCTTTTTTTAAAATGATGATGTCAAATTTTCTGCAAAGAAAGCATTGTTAAGGATGCAACTTGCTGGCATGTTTTTTGATGATTTTCAGTTTCAAATGGTGGGGTTTATTTTTCTGTTCAATTCTGTTAAGGTACAATGCTATTATTCATTTGAATATTGATATGGATGTAAGCTGCTGTCATCTCATCCAAATGTAGGAATGCGTGCATTTTAAGATAATTGAATTATGTGTAGAATAGGTAACACAGGTCCTTTCTACAGAATTCGCTAGGAAAAATTTTTCTCCAGTAGACTAGGTAGACAATGGTAGTATCAAGTATATTTAGTGTCCGTTCAAAGCCTTCAATAATGTACACAGGAGCATGAAACACTTCTTATACAAGTGCATATGCAGCAGATACCTGAAAATGCTTTACTAACGTTAAGTGTACAGCAGAAGAGCTCTATTAGGTGAATGGAAGTAGTCTGGGGAAAGGACATGCTTTCATGTGTGTCTGTGACCTTTTCATGTTCATGTGACTGAGGTAATCTCTACCAGTTTTGCCTTATGGCCTTAGACTAGCATGGCTGTAATAATATTACTGTTGTAATATTAGTTGATTAACCTTTTCTTAGATGTTAATTATGTATCAGTATACAAAATTAATCCGTGTTTTATAATCCTCTGAAGTAACTGTTATTGCAGATTCAAACTAAAGAGGTTCAACCTCTCTCTTATCTGTAAGATTTTAACTATGTGTATTTCATCTCCTCTAGTTTTTCTGGTAGATATTTCAGACTCTTAGACATAAAGCATGTCAGGATTTCTGATATTTTTTATTTTACTCAGAAAGTGATCAGATACCCTTTTATATGCAAAGAGATTTTTCTTCTATATCAGAAAAAAACCCCCAACAACCCAAACAACCCAATTGGCTTCAGAAAGGGTTTCAAAGGCACTTAGCTGCCATGTGCACCTCAGAAAATCTTCAGTTTTCATTGTTTTATAGTGGTTCTGAGCTTTTTCTTACACTTTTGTCTTCAGTAAAGCCCTGATTTCATTTAAACACTGCCTTGTTTTGTAGGTGATATAGTAGTTTGAAGGGAAAGCTGTGAGTCTGTTCTTCAGCTAGCTTCTAGCCTGTGCTTCACATTTCAAAGAGGGAACATTCAATCTTAGGGTCATTAATACAGTAGGGACTCTGTGTGTTAGCAGTTTTAAAGCTAATCATAACATTCTGGTCTTTACTAATGCAGATAGCTGAGATAATCACATCCCTTGCTGTTTTAAGAGCAGCAGACTTGTGTATAAGCTGTCATCTTAAATGTGCTTTCTTATGTTGTGCTGTACTTCTTGTTTGTTTTTACAAAATCTGATTGTAGTGAGATAAATGTGTTGTAGTTTTCTCCCTGGCATAGTGATGGATATCTATATATTATAAATATTTTCTTGTTTAATACTGTAGCATAGAAAGAAATGTGGTACTTTTTTATAGGAGAGCATTTTCTAGCACTAGATGAAAAGCTAGACAGAAGAGAACATTAAATGTGACTTCATGCATTATCCTAAAAATGTCCTAAAGTGGTTAAAGTCCTGTTACTTTTGAGTTATTTTTTCCTTATCTGGGGTCCTTATAGGCTGCCTTACAGGAATCAGAAGACGACTTGAATGAAAAAATAAGTGGTCTTGGGAGAAATCATGATTTCTGTGTTAGTCAGGACCGCTGTGATGAGTAAAGTGCTACAAACTGTGGTGTGCTAGCTGTGATAGCTTTCCTGTAATTACATGGCTGTCTACATCGGAAGACCATTGCAATGCAAATACTTAGAAGCTGAAGCTTTAACATATAAATGTGCATTTAATTGGCTTGAGTTAAACTTACATTCGCATTATGAGATCTAAACAGGTAATTTATATTAGTGTGTACTTTGTGCTGTCAGAACTTGAGTCTGTGAAAGAGAATAACTTCCTTTCATTCCCCGTTACCGTGACTTAATCCTAACATACTATATAGAATTGAGATAAATTTGACCTTGAATTGTGAGAATAAATTTATGTGCCTTTGGAGCCTTTCAAGCCTTTCTCCTTGGGGGGGATTCTGTTAGCATCAGCCACCTTGCTTTGGGCCAAAACTAACATAAAGAGAGGGCGATCTTGGTAGTCCAAAAAATTGGCTTGGAGTAAGAACATACCGGTTTTCTCAGTGTGTGGTGTTATGGTCTTGCTAAGCTGACCCACTAACTAGCTGTCCCTGACAAAAGGTGTCTTGCTGTATTGTCCCTTCACTACTGTTTTACAAAGTACTGCCTCCCATGTAATATTTTATAGTTCAGCTGAATCCCTCAGTCACCTGCATCAAAAGATCGGGGCATTTAATGTGATATTCAGCAAGTGACAGCAAATGTATACCTTCCGGAAGAGTATTATGAAATTACAAGGGATGGTTCATCAGTTTATATTAAATAATGTGAGTTTTTGCTTGTAAGGGGTTTTTAACCTCTGTCCCTGTATAAAATTGGAGAGTATTTGTAAATAAACCAAAAAAGCTTATGATCAGATCAGCTTTGAGACATGACTACTGTAGGGTTGTATAAAGCAGTATGAACTGAATTTGTTCACCTAAATGATACTCAAAGAAATGTGGTTTTAGCAAAATTATGCTTAGTGGTGATGAGACACATGTAATTCAATAAGAATATAATCTTTGTCGTTAAACTGTAAGCCCCGTGTAAACACTGACCTTTGCTTCCCAAGTATGATCTCATCCTGACTTAGCTTGCACTTGTCTTCCTCCTTGTGCAATTGCTGATTTGGCAGTGATTCATGTCACATCGCTATATGTTGCCTTTGTTATATTAGATAAAGAAGTATTCAGCTTAGAGCTAGATGAATGCTTGAGCAAACCAAATCTTCAGTAAAAGTAGTTTTTCATAAGTCAGTCATGTAAATTCATGCCACTGCTAAAACTAGTGCGTGAAGCTTTATTAAACAATTGCTGTGTAAAATATCTTTTCTGCAGATTGTTTTAAATAAATCTCTGCATTCTGAGAGAGTGTAACTTGTAAAGGAGCATGTCACAAGTCACTTGTGGCCTTGCATTGGTGAAAATATCTTTGCTCTGTCTTTATGAGATGCTGAACTAAGAATGGATATAGATAAACAAGAACAGTTGGTTATCAATTCTGAATTTAGTGTCTGCTATTTAGAGATGTCTGAGTCCAAGAACTAACATAATTCTAATATTTACAAATATAGAACTTTTCATATAAATAACTGATGTGTATATACGAGATGTCTTAACTTATAATAGCCGTTACCTTCCTTAATTATGGACCAGAGTGACCTCGTGCTGTTGGTTGTTCACACACAGAACAGGGACGCTGCCACAGAGAATGCAAACTTCAGACTGAAATGAGACAGCAGATAAATCTAAACAGACAGAGGTGTAAGAAAACCATAACACTTTGCAAGCTACGGAAAAATTATTTTAGTTTCTTATCATTCTATAATATATTTGCCAATACATATATGTAGCTGCTACTTCTAGATAAAGAAGTGTATGAAGTTTGCCTGTGCTTTTGCTGTAAGATTCAGGGTTCTACCGGTGTTCAGCATGAAGTTGAAATTCCTACATGTCCACAGGTTTGTGGATGTCGTGGTTTAACCCCAGCCAGCAACTAAGCACCATGCAGCCGCTCACTCACTCCCCCCCATCCAGTGGGATGGGGGAGAAAATCAGGAAAAGAAGTAAAACTCCTGGGCCGAGATAAGAACGGTTTAATAGAACAGAAAAGAAGAAACTAATAATGATAATGATAACACTAATAAAATGACAACAGTAGTAATAAAAGGATTGGAATGTACAAATGATGCGCAGGGCAATTGCTCACCACCCGCCGACCGACACCCAGCCAGTCCCCGAGCGGCCATTCCCTGCCCCCACTTCCCAGTTCCTAAACTAGATGGGACGTCCCATGGTATGGAATACACTGTTGGCCAGTTTGGGTCAGGTGCCCTGGCTGGGCATGAGAAGCTGAAAAATCCTTGACTGTAGTCTAAACACTACTGAGCAACAACTGAAAACATCAGTGTTATCAACATTCTTCACATACTGAACTCAAAACATAGCACTGTACCAGCTACTAGGAAGACAGTTAACTCTATCCCAGCTGAAACCAGGACAGTGGATTAGTGCTTTACACGATTAATGAGAAACATCTCGTTCTGAACATACCAACAAATGTATTTCAGATTAAGCTTTTACTGAAATGAAAGAATCAAATGTCTTAAATGGAATGATTTATCACAAAGCTAGAAACACAGGCTTCTGGTTCTGTGTGTTGGTGGACTAATATAAGAGTGAGTTTAACAAACAGTGGGCTGTTGTGTGGTATCTGAGTTATGGCACTTTGAACTTGGTCATCTGGTTCAGATATGGGGATAGCATGTGTCCTGATAAAAGAATATTGTAGAATCAACTCAAATATGCAGTATGTTTGTGCTGTAATATGGAAATGGGACAAAGGCTTACCAGCTGCCCATTGAACAGCATTGTAGCTTAATGCCTGAATCCAAATGTTGACAATAGATACTGTTAAAATATTTACAGGCTTCAGAAAGGTTGAACAGCTGCCATAGAAGAGAGAAGAGCTTCTTTAATTACTGAGCTTTTCTTGATGAAAGAAATGCATATAAGAAGGAAAAAAACCCGCCAAAACATGCACACGTCTCAACAGTACAGATAAGCATCTTATTTTTAAAAAAAAGTGATTTGTTCAGAGAACTTTTCCAATTTATCTTCTAGTAAATAGGAGGCTGCAGTAGAGGAGGATGGGAGATACAACAGGAAACACCGAGAAATGAAAACTATACTTGATTATTCTCATCATAAGCGCTGTTTTAAGTTTGACATCTCACTAAGGTTTCTCCATGCATCTGCAAATCTAAACATTAGCTGTTAGATTTCTGTGCTGATAAAATATTTGTATGCGTTGATGCTTTCTCTGATATTTAAAGCATTTATGATAACCTTTTTGTCTGATTTATGATTGATGATTGCATGTACCTATAGTAAGCAATAGGAATAAGTGGAATTAAATAATTGACCGTTGAGTAACACTGCTAACTATGGCTGTGTAAAATTAGGAATTAAATTTAACTGTAAGAATGGCTAATTATACTAGTATCTAAAAGCAGAGCATATTTTAAAACAGTGAGGATATTTAAGAGGTTAAATTCCAAAGGCTTTAAAGGATTTTGAATGCTTTATCTAAAGGACATTTGAGGGAAGCACAAACAAAACCTCAAAATAAATTCATGGTTAAATACCACTCTTACATAGCACAAAGAGAGCATAAAATCAAAGTAGATGCTAAACCTTTAATTATCTAATGGTTAGCAATTTAACCTAGGAAATACACTTTTATTTAAATAATCAGTCCTAGTAATTCTGGCTTTTAGACTGTAGTTGTGGGGGGTGTTAGGGGTGAAGACAAATCTTTGAGGACATATTCCTGAAGTCTGGATGAAAACAGTGAATGAGTTTGCTTTTAATTATTCACGTAGGGAAAATTGGTACTCTTGTCAATTATCATTCACCAGACTGCCTAAGAACCTGTAGGAGTATCCCATAAGACATTTAAAAACTAATAAGGAAGCGAAGGCAGAGGTTGAAAAGGTAACACTCGCATTGGAAGGAAGAATTTAGCATTAATGCTGAAACATCTATGAAAAGCAAAGTGAAAATGAAGCAGTTCGAGTTTGACTCCTTGAATAAGATAGCAAGATTATTAGTAATAATTTTAGGGAAACATAGTACCTTCATATGGTTTACTGCAAGTTTTCACTTGGAATGTTGAAGGAGAATTTAGGAACTGAAAAAAAGGTTTTAAAAGTTATTGAAACTTCTTGTTCTAAAAGTAATGAGTAAATGCTTGGCTTCTGTGGAAGAGTGACTGGAAAAGTTAACTGACGATGTGTGTGGGGCATCAGTCCAGAGTTTCCAGTGACGTAATCCTCCAAAGTTTTGTAGAAAGTTGTTGTGGTAGTGGCTTTTTTTGTAGAAAGTGGCTGCTTGTAAGTCGCCTCACCAACTCTGTCAATAAATGTTTGGCTAATGCATTCAATTGTATAAAACTTGGTATTCATTTACCTGTGCTTTTGCTGAATTTAGGACTAGCTGGAATGAACAATTTTCTTGATAAATGAATGAAGCTTCATGGGAACTGTAGGCTAAATGGTTTGGCATGTTCTGAGAAGCAAGGAGGGAAAAGGTTTTATTTGATGTTCTTGAATTATTTTTTTTTTCTTTAAATAACAATTTTGGTTAGATCTGTAGTGTTCACATGCTTTTAAGGGCAAACTTGGAATTTGGGAGAGAAAAAACTGTGATGAAAACGATGGTCTTTTAATATTTGTTGTGTATAATAACCTTAAATACAAAAAAAGTCTCAAAAATGGCAATGAGTACAGTGGCTCAGGTATGACTGCACACAGGTTTTTCTCCACAGGATCCTGCATCATTCACCATACTGGATGGGTAAAGCTCTGGGGAATAAAGCAGAGTATAGAGAACAAAAGTATTATTTGCAGAAATCTGACATCATTATTTACCCGTGCTAATCATTTAAAAACTGTACCAGCATAAGTGCAATGGATGCCAAATAGCAGTTGCACAAGTAAAGCAAATTCTGCTATGCCCTAGTTTTTGAGTCTTTGATTTTTTTTTTAAGGGTGCTTTTGAAAACTGGATTTGGGAGGTTTTATACCTTCAGTGTATAGTTCAGCTGCAGTACAATATTAATGTAAGGCCTGGTGAGGTTGAGAAGACAAAACCCAAACAGTTAAATCCACAGCTAAAGAAATAAGAATTTACTTTACTTAAATTCAGTGTAAAGTAATCATTTGACACTTTGAAACAAACACAGACTTCGTTTTGATAAGCTGTACACAAGTTCTCAGCCTTTTTATCTGCTAAAAGACTTGCCAATATTTAGCTGTTGATATGGTGAAATAATAGGCTCATCTTTTTACTGTTGTAGCCTCATCCTGCTTCTTTCAGTCTGTGTTAAACTTTTATTGTCTCTTGCATCACACTGAAAGTTAGAAACTTGATGGTGCAAAAGCTGGCTTTGTGTGTGTTGTTGCTAAAACTCAGCCCTTTTCTCATATAAAACAACGGCATAACTTCAAGTTTCAAAGCAATCAAGTGATAAACTCTAAACCTTTCCGAAGCTATAGTTTGAATTTTCATTAAATATAGGCTTATCTTGACACTGTAGACTTTTGACGTCATGTTATTTTAGTTGCCTTTGAATTATTTAGGATGCTTCTTGTTCTCTTGTGCTTAAAATACAGCTTCCAGCTTTTACTACCGTTGGTTCATTATGTCAACTTTGATGGGAAAAGTGAATGTTAATAGAATGTAATACGTCACAGAATGGAAAATTCCTGGTAAATGCCCTGTGCAGTGGAATCTAGAAGGCTGAAATACTGTATGCCAGCTTGTACGTGGAACTTGCCTAGTGGTACTTATTATCAAATGTGAAGATGTTAAAATCTGAGTTCAGTTTAACTAGATTACATCCCATGGATGGCATCAGTCACATGCTGGTTCCAAGCGACAAGGCTGTACTTGAGTTGTCATTCAAAACCACCACCAACAACAACAAAAAGCAAGAGAAAGAAAAATAGAGGGTTTACTTCCATTTTAGTAAGAAAACTCTTTCATTTTGTTTTTCCGGTGTTGTTGGGGATCTGAAGTAGAAAGGAAATCAAACAGCTGTCAGATAATTGTCTTTAACTTAAGGCATTAATGGAAGATTATAATTATTTTTCTTGTTTTGAAAAGAGAAGAAAAATATTAACTTTGACTTCTAATGTTTGTGAGCTAAATTTCATCATGATTGATGGCTATAGGTTTATTTTGGTATAAATCTCTCTGCTAAATGGAATTTTTTAACTTGTCCCAAAATAGTTGTTTCTGTCATGATTCACTGCAACTCCCATTTATAAAATAAACACACCCCCTCTTTTTCTTTTAATTCCAGAAATGGAACAGAATGCTTGTGTGAATTTTGAAAAAGGAGGTTTATAATTACTTGCCAGGAGCCATTCTTCTTTTGGATCAACAGCTGACTCAAAAATTAGTATTGTGATTAAAACGAAAATTTGTGCCCAAAGGTTGTGCCCTTGATAATTAGAATTGATTGATTGAATTTATCACAGCAATTTAGCCAGTTTAGAACAGTTTATCATGAAGTCCTTTAATTCTAACTGTAGTATTGCTGCTATAACAAGGCTTTTCGGGTTTTATTTTGGCATTTTACAGATTTGAAAGGTTCACAAAAAGCATAGGGACTTTGACATATTTCAGAATAAAGGCTACTAAGAGATCTTGTGCTGAAGATGTTGCCTTTTATATCTGAAAACATGAAGAGGAAAAAGCTCCCTTAAAACAAACCTTCTAATCCACCAATGAATAGTTTATTTCAAACAGTGTTGAGAAATATTCTACAATTCTGCACTATGTAGACTACTTCAATTAGTTTTAAGACTTAACTCACCAATGATCTAAAGGCAGTATTTCATGTTTCATTTCCTAACGTTACTTTTTGTAGGCCTAATTCAGCCTTAACACCAAGGGATTGTTCTTATTTTAAATATAATGCTTAGGGATAGGGGATTAGCTACCGTAATACCAGTGCCAGTGAGATTTTATGGTAGCGCTTCTAAGCTGAAATCCACTTTGAAGGTTGACTGACTGCTACGCACAGTAGTCAGACCAGGCTGGCTATTTGATGACTGCACGTTAAATTTAACGACTTCAAACAACTGTCTTGTCAAACAAGTCGGGCTTGTCTGACAGTCGGACTCTACACAGCCCTGCAGGGAATTTTTGCCTTTAGAGCATGGAATGCGACACTGCAAATAGCTTCGGGTGGATCCAGCTTTTGTTTTTAGCAACTAATACTTCCTGAACGTAGCTATAAAAATTGTACTGAGCTTTGCCCTTCCAGTTGCGTCTGTTTGCTTGAAGTCTTAGTGAAATGGAAGTTACTGTTAAATCTAAAAGCAATGCTTATATAAATGTGTAAATAGTATCGATTTGAACCTTGGGTAGATGTGCCTGTGTTCCACAGGCGCAGGTCTAAAGACTTGCAGTGGGAGGATTTCAATGCCAGTTTTGTGTAAAATATTTTCATTTGACTTAGATTAAGCTGTAAGAGTTCAATACTACCTGGCTTGTTATGAATTTAAAAAATGTTATTACTGGTGCAAAAAATTCTTGTTGACCTTCTTGAAAGAGATGACTGAATTAGAACATTTCTTTGTCATTCTTTTCACCAGTCTTCATAAAAAGTAGAGAAAGCTATTGTAATTTCTAGATAATTTAGTGTATCAAAGACAAGAGCCTGTCCCAAATTAGTGTTTATAGTTTTAAGTTTATAGTTTCTTTTCACTTCATTGCCTTAGAGAATCTCCTGTCTGTGAGAAGGGCATTAGACTAGACCTCTCTGTTACTGGCTTTGTTTCAGTGTTATAGGCTAAAGTTGGTGCTAGCATTGGAAGTTTGTTTCCCAGTTCCGCCAAGTCTAAGGATGGCTTTGCTAGAGTTTTTGTTTATGTATCAACCTGTTAAAATGTTAGACTTCATGGGAAACTTGCTAATTGTTTGGCAGTGTTTAGCCACAGTATTGCTATGCATACTGTAGACCAGTAGACTGGGTTTTATTTAGCAACATTTTTTCTTTCTAGCTGTGCTGGTTTTGGCTGGGATAGAGTTAATTGACAACACTGGCATTGTACTAACTGTATTGGTAAAGAAAAAAACCCCTCTTCTGGAGGTTTTGTGGGGTTTTAGTTTTTTTGTGTGTGTGTAGTTTTTGGTGTTTCAGGTGTTGGTTTTTTTGTGTTGGGTTTTATTTTTTTCAGTAACTGTTAGAAACACTGTATTACTTAGGCCTGGCAGTCTTTCTTTTTAAAGTGTAAAGAGCTATGACAACTATTATTGTGCCCAGAGGATCTTATGAAAATGGAGGCCTAAAGGGTGGTGTGTTGTTCTGCTGGTGTGTTTTTGTTTGTTTTGTTTTTTTTTTTTTTTTAAGGAAAACCAGAAGTAGTTAAGGAAGGGAAGGAACAAGGAAGTATTTTCACTTTCAAGTGCTCTGAGCTACATTTGACTTAATAGGCATAAAATAATTTTTTTTTTAATTATTGCAGGTGAATGATTGTTGCTATAGCAGTTTCCCAGGCCTTCATTATAGTGTTGAGCTCAGAAGTCAAAGCTTAGGCTCTGCAGCTCTGCAGACTTGTGGCTACCACCTAAAGGACTTTTTTTTTTTTTTTTTTTTTTGTTAGATTTGCACATATCCTTACAATGACACCCTTAAGATAGCCTTGTTAAAACTCTGGTTGTTTCAGTTTATCAGTATGAAGAGAAATGGCTAACTTAAGTTGGATTTTAGCTTCTTGGAATTTCAAGCTGTGGAGAAATTATCTTCCAGAAGTTTTAAGGCATGCAGTTTCTATATATGAATTATTATTCAAATAAGATACAGAAATTTGTCTTGCACAAAAGCTAGGCAAGTTTCAGGTAAATAAATGAAATGCTTAGGCTTGTGACTTAGAAAGCTGCAAGGTTTCAAAAATCAACATTTTCTTATCTTCTTCTAGAGATTGGAAAGTTGTAACTGGTGAGAGGAGTTTTATTACCATATACACCTTCTTTCTGTTTCTACTGCTGTTGTACAAATGAAAAATTTCCTTCTGCATTTCTTGCTGATCTCATAGGGCATGTCTGCAGAGTGTGTGTGGTGGGGCTGGGAAAGAATACCAATCTAAAATTGGTTTATCACAGTTTGTCCTTGTAGTGTATTATCAAAACGTATGTTGCTTTGTAAGCTGTACTTTAAAAGCATGGTGCATCTTCAAACAGTACCACGCAAAACAATTTGGAGCTGTTGTCTGACATACAGCCTTCAGCTACCTTTCTGCAGAATGACAACAAAAGGGTAATTATGAAAGTGGGGAATAAGAGAATATATTCCCTAGGTTTCACTACTTTTACTGGTAATAAGGCTTCTGAGTATTTAAGATGCTTTGTTATGGTCTGGCTAAGTTACGCTGCTTCCTTAGGAGGACTGCAGATATAATGGGGTAGTTAACAATTTGTAGTGAATTAGTTGGAGTCAGGGTTGCAGTTCAGTGATTCGTTCTTTTGGTAGCAACACTGATCTGAAGTATTGCCATACCCATGGGATGCAATCTTCTGCCATGTGGTAACACAAGATATTTGTCAGATTGCAACATGTACTGGCTTGGAAAGTTGATCTGGCATTGAAGAACACAAATTTTTCATGTTAAAATTAGGTCAATTTGTGTTCTGCTGTTAATGTGGGTTACCACTTCTGTCATGAGAAAACAGAGGAGAGTTGAAAAGGTGGGTGGGAAGAGAATTCAACAGAAATAAATTCTAAAATCCCCTTAATTTAAATTTCAGATTAAATGGCAGCAGCTGACCTCAAAAAAAGGTTCAGTTCAAGATTAAGATGCTGGGTAGGATAATTGCCGTGTACATGGTACATAGGAAGCAGCTGATACCCATTATTACTGTCTGGTTTTATTATGAAATTAAAATTTTAAACCAATGTGAAAAGACAGTTTTTCTCCTAAACCATCATGCTTCTGGTCTGGGAAAATATAAGATGCAATATAAGAAACACGTAGGTTGGTCTTCAGAAGGGTATGTGTTTAGCTATGTTTTAGGAATGGACATTTTTGTGTACTTTACCATGGGTAACATTTGCTGTTGTAAGTTTCCTTTCTTAAAACTGCTTCAGTAAAATTTAGATTTCTTGCAGCTTTTAACAGGTGACTGGTGCATAGGGTCTGGGCTGATTGCTAATAAAGAAAAAGGAAAACATGGGCCACATTCAGAGTTTGAAAGCTGTTTTTAACTTCTGTTTCTAAATTCTTTGAAATAACTTATATGTCTTAATTTGTAGCAAAACTTTTAAATATTGGGTCATTTTTTTCTGGAATAATGTACTCCTAGTTTGTAAGTCTTCATTTTTGTTTGTTTCTGGAAAGGTGGCATACTTCTATTAGGCGGTTTATAGTGGAGATTTATTGCTTAGTGTTTCTTATGTTGCTAAGTGATCTTGTTTACTTTTTTTGCCTTGATGATTCCTCCCCTCCCCCAAGTGGTGTTGAGTTAGTGCCATTGCCTGGATGGAAATTTCTAGATTTGACTCAGAATGAGTCAACTATTGTGTAATCTATTTTTTACTGGCACATACCAGTAGTGTTACCTGGTATTTTGATATCAAAGCTGATTATTTTAATAACTTGGAATAATTAATTGGCTGGCCAGGGATTGAGGTAGAAGAGAGGTTAAATAGTGTGCTGCAGGTAATGATCAAACAGTACTATAGTTCTTGGTTTTTACCAGAATTGGGAGGAGTTTTAGTGGCAAAGTGAATTGAGCAGTATGTGCACTACAGGTAAGCAAAAACTTTTGGCCTTTGTCATGGTTTAAACCCAGCCAGCAACTAGGCACCACGCAGCTGCTTGCTCACTCCTCCCCCCTGCCCACAGGGGGATGGGGAGGAGAATTGGGGGGAAAAAAAAAGTAAAACTTGTGGGTTGAGATAAGAATGATTTAATAACTACAGTAAAATAAAATGTAATACTAACAATAATAATAGTAGTGGTAGTAATGAAAAGGAATATAATAAAATAAAATTTTAAAAACCCCAGGGAAAGACAAGTGATGCACAATGCAATTGCTCACCACCTGCTGACTGATACCCGAGCAGCGATCTGCCCCTCCTGGCCAACTCCCCCAGTTTATATACTGTGCATGAAGTTCTATGGTATGGAATATCCCTTTGGCTAGTTGGGGTCAGCTGTCCTGGCCATGCTCCCTCCCAGCTTCTTGTACACCTGCTTGCTGGCAAAGCATGGGGAACTGAAAAATCCTTAACTTAGGATAAGCGCCAGTTAGCAACAACTAAACCATCAGTGTGTTATCAACATTATTCTCACACTAAATCCAAAACACAGTGTACCAGCTAGTAAGAAGAAAATTAACTCTATCCCAGCTGAAACCAGGACAGCCTTTTATAACATCTGTGGTCTACTCTTGTAATCTACATAATTGCTTTTTCTTGCGTATTTTGTCTGCCAGTATTCTCTCTTACTGCTAGTCTGCACTGATAGCCTTGAAAAGGCATTATAGTTTAAGGATAAGGAGGTTTAATTTAATCTTAAGCTTGAAGCTGATTTAGGCTATATCATTAAAAAGGAGCAAGCAGACATTTTATCTAATTTTGTCTTTTGTCCTCCCACTCCCCTTCTCTCATCCATAACCTTTTGTTAAAGCAATTTTAAGTCAGATAATGATGTTATTTGCACAGCTTCCTTCATGGTAAATGACCAAGAAAAACTGAGTTTTCTCGTAAAAGTTTACTGTCAACAACTAGCAATGAGCCTCAGCTGTGTCAACAAACGATTTTAATTTTGGAATACCAATAAAATCAATTTAGTAATTCATGTTGTGTTTCAAGGAGAACTTGCTCATGCTAGAAAAAAACAAAGCAGTTTGTTCAACAGGGAAAAAAAACCTCAAATAGGTTCAGTTTTTGCACATGCATGGGCATTATCATCAGAGGCTTGGACACACGCATATGGCAGGGTTTCTCTTGGTTACTTTGCCATGGATGCTATTGATTTGTCCTTTATAGCCAGCGCTGTATTGTAGTTGCTGAAATCATATCCTGGTTTTCCTCATCTTTATGATCCTGTGAAATAGCTTGTATGTGGCTAAAATAACTTACTGTGGATTACAAGAAAGTTTAAGTATGTGAACATTTTTAAAAAGCCATACTGTCTGAAGACAGCATCTTCTGCTACTTCTAGCTCATTCTTTTAGGATATTAGCAAATCTTACTTCTTGCCCATCTTTTGGTTTGATTTTCAAGGTTTTTGATCTCTGAATCTGTGAAATGTGTATTCTATACTCACCTGGTTGAGATAATGTCAACCTCTGTAGCTTAAAACCAGTGGCTTGGCAACCTTGAATTTTTTCTTTATCTTAACAGCTTCCTGCATTCTGTATGTTGCAGCTTCATCTTGAGGACAATTAATAGGTGTGTTGAAGATAACTGTTTGGTAGTTCAGTGCATATTAAACATGAGGACAAGGCTACATTACATTAAAGGACGTAATACTTTTTTGACAAATTTTTAACAGAAAAAGAAAGGGAGAGATGAAAAAAAACATTGAAAGGGGAATAAAAGCAGAGATGAGAATAAAGATTATGAAGGAGGAACAGATTAGGAGTGAAATGGAAGGAGGAGAAATAAGACAATTAAGAAAAATGGAATGAAAATGCAGTAAAGGCAGTGAAGCAAATAATCAGACAAGATAGGTATCTAGCTGAGGGTTTTATTTGGCACCTGTTGTCACAGTATTTGAACACATTTCATATATAATTAATTGTGATAGTGATGTAAATTGTGTCTGGGTGTTTCTGACACTTGTTGCTTGAGTTAGAGGGGTTTTTGGGTGTACGGGGAAGGGTAAAGTCTAGAATGAGAAGGGGATTCCCATGCTTTGTAACTCCTGTACTTGCTGTGGAAAGATGGTCTGAGAAGAGTTTTGCAGCACTTCAGATTCTGGATTTCCATTTTTATTTTATTCTGGTTTTTTTGTTTGTTTGGTTTTTCCCATGGGAGGTTCTTTTGTAGGTAGCTATTTTGCACTGACAGGACTCGGTGTCAGTCTTTCTTGGTGACTCTTTCTTTTATATTGACATTGCCCCAGAATACTGTGTGTGTTAGAGTTATTCACAGATTGCTCCTTGGTCTTAACACTGCAGGGAAATAATCTGTTATTTGGGAACATCTATGGTAATATAAAGGCAACAAGCAAAAGGGAGGAGATACAGAAAAGAGAAGGATGAACAAAAAAACTTAAAACTTTTTCATAATTTTATAAATTACAGAGTAGATTTAGAAATAATTTAAAATCTATAACACTTTAGGCAAATATTTTAAAGTTATTTTGAAAATTATTTATGACATAGAATGTGGGACTGCATGGATGTGTATTAATGGACATGACCGTACAGTTCTTGTGGAGGAGTATGTTAGCTGTGGTCCAGCAGCTTGCTTTTGAAAATTAAGCAGCTTGACTTCTAAAGTGAGACTATCTCAAATTAAGTATTTTGACGGAGTTTTCCTGTGGTGGTTTGTGGTGGTCTAGTATATGTTCCCGCTGCTGGCACAGTACCCAGCCCTGAGGAATTGCTGGTCACGAACAGAGTCTGTCTGCTCTACTAAGAACAAGTAGGAAGCCTAAATTTAAATTATCTGTTTTATAAATATCTAGTATACACGTCACAGGCTCTGCATTGTCTCTTGGAACACTTCATCTGGCTCTAATCTGCTGCTAGCTGCCATATTGATTAATGAATGAAGCAAAAAGCAAATTACTTTGTGATTAGGATTGTTGTTGGAGTTCTTATTTAATTTTATAAGCCATAAAGAGTGTGGCGTGCTAGCATTTATGCTATCAAGACTAGAATATACAAGTAATTTTGTAAAGCTGGTATGTATTACTCTGGAGAATAAGTAAAGGTTGTTGGTGGGGGGGAGAAGCTAACATGCTTTGGTTGGCATTGGTACCAGGAAGTGGAAATACATAAACTAGTGAATAGGGCAAGAATGTCACATCAGCACAATATGGCCGAGAATTTCAAAGGACACAGTTTTTTTAATTGTAGTTCTAAAAATCTGTGTATTCCCTTCTTTCTCCCAGTTGAAATGTATTAAAGAAAAAATTTCCATTCAAGTTAGTACTACAGAGTTGTTGATGGATGACCTTGTGTGCAATATTGCCTAATGTTCTCTTCTTTTTTACAGAAAGATCCAGATTACCTGAAGCTCTGGTTGGATAGTTTTGTTTCTAGCTATGAACAGTTTCTGGATGTGGACTTTGAGAAGCTGCCAACTAGGTATGTAGAATTATGGACCTGTTCACCTTTGTTTGTTATCTGAAACAGACCTGGCTGAGAGCCCAGTCTTGTTCAATGGCAATACTGCCTTTAAACAAAAGAAAGATTTTTAATTGTTGTGTGGCACTCCCATTCTTTTGAAGGTCAACTTGGGTTGGGAATGATGAAACTAGGCAAATACTGGTATTTGCATTATATCAGGAGCTGGCATGAGTATTCACTTGTTCTTGCTTGTAGAAATATTATTCCTTGTGCATTGTTTGAATAAGTATTCATTAAATGTTGCGTATGAAGTAGTATTAGTATTAGTGCCTGGTATCTGTATCAGCAGTGACTGAAGAGAAGTAAGATGTAGGTAAAGAGTTTTGTAATTTTATTTCAGGGATTACTTTAACATTAAGGATAAGATGAAATGCTTAATGAAAGATTTGGATATCTTAGCTGAAAACCTTTTAAAAATTAAAATATGCACAAATTACAGACTTTAAAGTGATTTCTTTGTTTGCATCTGTGAAGACTTCAGTTCAGGGCAAGAGTATTGCTGACTTCACTGATGTTGCTGACCGCAAGTTCTCAGATATAATCATGCGATGGTATTGAAGTCTAATTCTGGAGTTCCATATTTAGTATTTTGATTTTGTCTGTTGTGTTCTAAGGATAGTGTTTTCAAGACTAACTTTGCAAATGAGGAATAGAAACTTAGGCACTGGATGTTTTCTCTTGCTTTTGAGATGCTTACATGAACTAAGTGTTTTAAGATAAATATTACAGGATTCAGAAATCATGAGAGGTGGTGTCAGTAGTATAGCTGATTCCGCTACTGGTGTTTGAATACAAAGAATGGCTCTCCCTGCATGATGGCTGCCGTCCAAGCCCTGCTGAAATCAATGGAAATTCTTTAATGGGCTTTGGATCAGATCCTGTTTGAAGTGTAAGTGATAGCCTCTACTGTTACAAGGAAATGAAGAATACTGCAACTGGATCTCAGTGGATAAAAACTGGCTTCTCAGCTCTTTGTGTTAAAACTTTCCTCATAATGCCTATATGAATGCAAAATATATAGTGCAATTACCAATAAGCAAGACCTTCAAATTAATTCTGTGCTCTTTCAGAAGATCTGTTTTCTTTGCAGTGTCAAAAATGCATCTTAGTGTGTTTAGTTATGGAAAAAAGTTTATTCTTTGAAACAGGTTGTCTTTAATGTACTATTTCATAGAAATCTGAACAGTGGAAGAGAAGAATATCTTGGTACTTTGGGTTTTTTAAGTGTTTTTTGGTTTATATGTGTGTTCATTTTTTTTTTTTGCAGCAAAATAAAAGATAAAAACCAAACATGAAGCTTAGTAGTGCAGAACAACAGCAGCATCTTCATTGTGCCGAATGATGGTTTAGTGAGCATAAAAATAGTGTATTTTTCTGAGGTTAATGACAGGATTAGTGATTCAGTCTGGAAGAATAGGCCTGTGTGGATTTAGAGTCATTTGTGTAACAGATGTAGAGAAAACTTATCAAAAATCGTAGGGATGAAGGCAGATCATTCCTATGCTTTGATGGCTGGATTAAAAATTACTGAGAGCAGATATTAGAATTAACAAAGAGTTGCAATTTCTGCCCTTATTTGCATTTGTGAGATAATCAGGCATGTGAAAGGTGGCATCTTTCTGGGGTTTGTCAATTTATGTTGCAGGCATTTACATTGTGGAACAGATGTTATCTAGCCCACAGAAAAGAACAAGTAGGTCGGTGTGGAACCACCAAATGCTGATTTGCAGTGACTCTTCTCTTGGGGTCATAGGACCCTGTGGACTCAACTGTTTTACTGGAGTTGCTTATTAAATAACTAATTCTGTCTTTTGATCTTGGAAATAATATATGATGCTAGCCAAAATGAGAAACTGAGTGGACTAATTCCCCCCCCCCCCAATATAAATCTTGATATGCTTTACAGCTATATGCCTGAAAGACCTTGCGTACTGAAGGGCAAATGCCAGGAAATAATGAGAAACTATGTAGGGAGAAGAAAGCTTGTACAGATTGCTGGACAAAACTAACCTTTTGGAAGACAGGCATGAAGTTTTGTGTCAATGTAAAACGTGGGTTTTTTAGCATCCAAGAAAACAGCACTTAAGAAATGTGATGAAACTACTAGTGGGCTTTTTTTCCTGAAAGAAGGACTCTTAATTGGCACTGTCACTTGCTGATTTAACTGATAAGAGTATTTCTTCTATAAATTAAAATATATAATTTCCTGAAATCTGCTCTGGAAATCTGAAACATGCTACATAGTGCAGAATTAGGAACTCTCTAAATACAGAGGATGAGTGTGTCCAGTGGTATGATTTGACTGTATAAGTAGAGCTTATACAGTTATGCAGCTTATAGGCTTATACAGCTTCATTCTACCCCCATCTTTGTGCATCTACCCTTTATTTTTAAGTGTAATAGTTCATTAATAGTGTTTTCAATGATTTTTACTGAAAAGGTGAGGTGATTTTTACTGAAAAGGTGAAAATAGCTATGCTGATGACTTTGAGCATTGAGCAGAAAAGATTAGTGCACCTGTACTTTCCCTAAAAACATGTATTCATCTCATATGTATTTACCATGAAAAGGATAAAACCTTTACCAGCTGGTGGGAGGGGTTTTTTGCCCTTATTGAAGGAGAGGAATTTTCATTTGGTTTAATATTCTGGAAACAACAAAGGCTTCTAGAGTGTTGTCATGCTCTTTTTCTGCTTTTGGTTTGCATGATCTTGAGCAAAGGAGCTTAAATGAAGCTCATGCGAAGTACCATAGAAACCATACTTTGTTAATTTACTGACTTCAAACCCACATAAAAATGATGCAGGAATCATGATAGGAATGCTGATTACATGGTTACATGGTTGTTGAAAAGTAAAGCCTAGTTCTCTACAGCACTTTTTTCTGAAGTGCTTAGCACTGGCAGAGGAGAGGTTGAAAGCCCCTGTGTGTGGGTTTGAGCTGTAATAGGTGAATATAATTTAGAGACTAATTAAACTTCCTTTCAAACACCTGAGATGGCAGTTTATATAGCTGTATAACCATGTTAATATAATGCAAGGAAATTATAAATAAAAAGAACCCAAATATGTCAAGGTCTTCCTCATGTTTTTGAGGTGGGGTACCAGCAGTCAAATAAGAATGTCAGTTAAGGTATGATTTTTGAGGTTTTTTTTTTTTTTTTTTTCCTTCCTTTTGGAATACTTAGTTTACCCAGATAGTCTTGTTGGGGAGAAATTGATACTACATGTCCACAAATTTAACTTCTAGATTTTTGTGGTGATATAGTAATAATTTGCTCTGGGGTGAAAAGAAGTTTGATTATTTATAAGTATTTATATACTCTATACTATATTCAGTTTGAGTAATCCTGATTAGTATTTCTTGTGCCAGTCTTGCATAAGGCAGTAAATTCTGCTGGGTTGTGCAATAGCACAGACAGGCAGCTACTGCAGAGAAAGCATTCTTTGGGACACGAGGCATGAAGGGTATGCTGTTTGCTCTCGTGTAAAGCATTTTATGATCTTACTGAGAAAGACTTGTTGGCCATTTTAGGGAAATTACTTCTGGTTATATTATTTCAGCTGTGAAAAATTATGGTCTTCCTAATACAGAGATGGTGAATATTGGATTATGGGGAGCCATGCTTATAGTTCCAGAGGGTATGGATCTGCTGGCATCTTGAGGGGTGAAGCTGCTACCCCAGAAATTAAAATGTCTTTCTTGGCAGTTGTGTTGGAAAAAAGCAGTTGCTCTCTGTTTTGTGGTTAGCATCTCTATCAGTTTAGAGCCTAGGCCCTATAAAATTTGTGTTAAAACTTCCTGAATCCCAGGATCTGAAAAGCAAATTGCACAACTCTGTGAAGAGGCAAGGAAATGCATGGTATTTGGTCATCTGTATATGTATAGGTGACACTTGTTTCCTAGGACGTGGTAGCTTGCTGTCACTTGTACCTGTCTAGTTGTGTTACTAAATTGGGTCTCAGTTTTACCCTTCTATGTAGGCTTCCTTTTCAACTTTAGAAACTAAACAATGTATTGTTCCCCATTTCCCTCAAATAATCAGTATCACAGTGTTTAGTGTCAGTCATTGCATTTCTCCACACTTTTTGATGCTTATTCTTACACAGATGTATGTATGCAAGTGTTATACCAATGAGTTTTTGAGCTAGCTGAATTTTTTTGGTTGTAATTTGCCCCCTGGCTTTGTCCATGTTGAAGGCTTTTGTAAGCTGTAAGGCTCTTGCTTGTGTCTTCCTGTGTAGACTTCATAGAGAATGTCACAGAGTAAACAGCTGATGCCAAAGGCAAACTCTCTTTAGCATGTGCAACAGTGGATAAACAGTCTTCATCCCAGAGAATGTTCTAAAATGTTTATATATTTCTATACTGTTGCTGAAATGGGTTTCTATATGGCTATTCGTGGAGCATTGGCTTAGCTACTGGTTTTATTTTTTATTTTTTTTTTCTTTTTTCTTCTTTTGGTTCTCACTGGTGTATTTCTAAAAATGTTTCAGTTTAGCAAAAACAGTAGGGAAGAGTACCTAATGTTCTTCAGAGCCATGTCTGGCCTTGGTAGAGTTGTTACATTTAACACCAACGCAACAGTCTTTTTTCGTCTCCTAAAAAGAATTAGATAGCAGAAAAAATCCTATTTGCTGGGATAATGATATCCAGAAACTAATAAGGATGGGTCAGCTTTTCATGCAAAATCAGTGTGGCAAGAATCAGATGGATTTTTGGGAGCTCCCTCTCTTGCACATACAGACCCTTATTTTCAAGTCTTTCTTTGTTTAATCTTACTGTGAACAGCTTTCTTTTTGTATTTAATCTTGTTTTGTATGGCTTTTTGTAATTCATGTAAGACAGACATGACATTCACTGTGGGTGAATACCAGCTAGGCTTCAATAACTATTTAATAATTGGCATCTCATTTATTTGGACACTTTTAATATTCAGTAGAAAGTTGAAAATGTTTCCCTTGTGGTTTAGTTTTCATGTTTCATTCCATTGTCGCCATCCCTTTCTTTATTTAGGGATTTCCCAGGCCACCTGTTTACCTGCTGAAGATCATGCAATTTCTCTGTGGCGGTGAAGGCAGATCATTGCATGGAGGAGCATTTAGGAATCCACTTAATGAATTTTTAACACTTTTTTTTTCAATGCAATTCATTGCTGGGGAAAAGGAAGCTCCAGCTGGCATATTGCTACCAGGCATTTCTTTGTGGTTCATTAGAAAGAATTTGTGAGCCATCAGTTCAGTAACCTCTCCTACAGAAGTTTATTGGAACACTACATGAGCACATTGAAATCAATGGGTAGCATGTCATTTGCATGATTAACAATTTTGTGTGTGTTTTTTCTCGTTAGGGTGGATGACATTCCTCCAGGAATATCACTGCTTCCGGATAACATTCTTCAGGTCCTCAGGCTTCAGCTGCTACAGTGTGTCCAGAAAATGTCAGATGGACTAGAAGAGCAGCAGCAGGCTCTGTCACTTTTACTTGTGAAATTCTTTATCATCCTTTGCAGGTATTTGTTCTGACTGCTACCTCAGCAAGGCTATTGATTTGTTTAAGAAATCTTGATGCAGCCTATAAATACAGATTCTAATGATGCATAGAATGTGATTTGACACTTTTCAGTAGAAACAGAGCAATGCCACTTCTCACAATCTTCAAAATAACGGAAGAGGGAATAAGAGAGAGAGGGGAGCAATGCAGTCATCTTAGCAATAATGTTTGCCATGAGAAATGGAATAGAAGAGGATTAGACACTAAATTCCTTTTAATTACATAAGATATATCTATGGGAATTCAAGATACGGTGTACCTGGTATAAGAAATACTTTAAAAAGAAAAGGCACGCTCTAACAAGTGTTGAGTATGAAATAACTGAAGAGGGAATTGTGCAGGAAGAACTGTTTCATGTTCTTAACATGCTTATAATTCCATAAACAGCTTAGGAAACTGACTTATTACACTATTAATGCAACAGGCTTCCTTATGAAACTTATGTCTTATTTTGTCCTTATTTTGTAATTCTGTTGAAGTAGGTCAATAAACTGCTTTTAGGGATCTATTCCTCACTATTACTTCAGTCTTCTGTTGTAAACTGCATTAAGAGAGGAAGGAAAAAAATATAATAGGGACTCTCCTTTTCTGAGGAGTATTTGAAGAGCTTTTTTTGAATTCTTTGGTGGTTCTTACCCCTGAAACAATAAAAAGGGCTGTAGGGCAGTGTTTAAAGTATCCTGGAATATTAAATATAAGCTGAGTAGATGGTGGTAATGTGTTTCTGAATTACAAACTGTTGTCAGTCTTATTTAATTGCTGAAAAATTCTCCTTATGTCATCATTTCAGTATCTGATCTTTGTGACTTGTCCTTTAGACTGAAAAATAACATGTGCATGCTATATCTTTGTTGCTGTTGATTTATTTATGTTCTAAAATAATTATTAGATGTTTGTTTTCCTTGGGAGAATTTAAAGTGAATAAATGCTTCTAGATAATATGTTTGCTAAAGTTTTGGAAAGTGTATGCACTAGTAATGTGGGAGAAGTGGAAGTTACTGTCTTTGTTATCAGATGCCATTTCTGACCTTTCATTTAGAGTGTCCTGGGAATCTGCTTAACCTCTGAAACCCCAAATTCCAGATAGAATTGGCCTACAGCAGAGTGACTGGGACCTTCTTTTCCTTCCTGTTAGAAGAAAACTTGTGAGCTCTGTTACTGTGACAGAAATAAACATTTGAGTATATGCAGTCTTTTGGAGTATTTTTGAAGTGCTGATACACTTTTGTATGATTATAGACAGAATGAATGCTAAAACAAACATCGTTTGAACTAGCTTCCAATGGTACACTGTGTACATTTCTGTGGTTTTTATGTTGTCTTCATAGAAATTTGGCTAATGTGGAGGAGATTGGGATGTGTTCATACATTAACCATGTTATCACCATGACTACGTTATACATTCAACAGGTATGTGGTTAAAAATTCTCATCTGTTATTTTTGCCATCCGATACCTCCTGCTCCTGCTTATGTGATCTGCTTTTTCAATAATAGTGTTGCGTGGGGACCAATTTGTGGGCTCAGAACTGTTCTGGAGGAGATCAAGATTGATTTTCAACTTCTAGAAATCTTCTGACCACAGCTTTCTTTTTTTCCTCAGTTAAAAACCAAAACAAAAGAAAAAGAAGTGGCAGATCAGACCCCCATGGAAGAATTTGTGAGACATGCATTGGCTTTTTGTGAAAGTCTCTACGATCCATATCGAAACTGGAGGCAGCGAATTGCAGGGTATGTGTGGACTAGGACAGGATTATAAATACTGTGGTTTATGATAACTTTAGATGAACAATATGTAATGTTTGACAGAACTACTGCTGTGTGATGTCAAACTAAAATAAAAAGTAGTTACATGTATATTCTTCAGCTGTTGCATTTTACAGCTGTTAGAATTGATAGCCTTGAGTACTTGATACTGTGTTTTATTTTTTTCCCCTGAAGATACACTCTTTAGAATAGCATTAATGAAATAGTTTTTCTCCAAATTTAACATAATGAAGCAGACATGCTTGAAACTGAACTTTGTTGCCACCAAAGTTGTCAGAGTACTAATATATCCTGTTCCATTTAGTGGAAAGCTGAGCTGTGAGGCTTTTTGAAAGGTGGGAAGTGTAGAGAGCCAGGAAATAGGCTTTCTGAGATGCTTAATTTCTGTCATTCTAGGCACAGGCCCTGTTCTTTGAAACTGCTAGTGATTCACTTTATCTGCTATATCTGGCTTTTCAGAGACCTCTTATAAATTTCTGTGAGATCTTTTTAATGTACAATTCTCCCTTATGAGCCCCAGATTATTTACGGTAATGTTGAATGTACATAGTCTTGTATAGTTAATGTGTTTTTCTGCTGTGTGTACAAGGGCTGAAGTTGTTTGCTCCTTGCTGCCATCCTTCAGAGCTGCTTTTCCTTTAGGTCCTCAGTTTTATTTCCATCATTTATTTTGACATGCATCAAATATTGGACCTGTGCATGTAAATAACTAAAGGCATAGAGGGATTGTATCTCATGTTACCTAGTCTTGTAAAACCTCAGGTCCATTCTCACAGCATGCATTCTGTAGAGCTAGCACAGCATTTGTGCTAGCTCTGTGACTTGGATTTGTGTAGCAAGTCACTCGTCTGACTCCATGCAAACAGTGGGGATCATGTGAGCGGTGTGCCTTGGCTGCTGGGGTTTCTTTGTAGCTTGAAACCTGCAGTATGCCATAATATTGCATGGACTGCAGGTTTCCTGAGGCTTTTGTGGAAACAAAAGGTAGTATTCTCAATAATAGCTTGAATCATTGTGCACAAAGTTTTAAGGAGCATGTAAGGATCACAACTTGTGGTATTTTTGTGCAACATGAGAATTCCCCTTTTCTAGGACAGAGCGTGAATTGACACCAGTTCTCACATATGGCCTGCCAGTGTACTGCTAAGGTATTTTCAGATTTAGTGTAGGTAATGCCAGCACATCTCATGGGATCTTAGGCAGATTATAAGTATTCAAAATCAGTGAATTTACAAGCAATGAAGGTGGAGAATTTGGCAAGGAATCAATATAATCACACCACAGAAAAATGTTATGCTTTCTGAAATGGGGTATGATTGAAATACCTTTTTAAAATTATAATACATTTACTGGCAGTCTAGAAGTTAAAACGGAATTAAATTTGAGGATATACTAAGTGGTGTTTTGTTGCAACTGACCAGCATGAAGGTCCTTTCGTTGCTGTCTCCTTTCAAAAACTGGCTGATTTTTCTAAAATGGTGGAACAAGGAACAAAAAGAATGGGGTAGGCAGACCTGGTGGAATTAGGGCAAAAGAATTTATTGAAGATAACAGTATAGATATGTTGCATCTTTGAAAAGATGTTTGTAAGTGTAACAGTAGAATTATTTCCCTTTAATTTGATGGTGTCCCACCCCCCATAATGAACCCATAATAATGTTCTGTCCCATTTCAAATTGCATGGTTAAGAAATTCGGTAGTCTAGCTGGTGGCTTAGTTACAGTACACAAGGACTAAATAACATATTGCTGGCATTTTAAAATTTATTCTTTAACTAAACCATATTGTAAAATGATAAGGTATTTTTAGGAGCAGAACAGTAAATATGGGATTAGCTGTGACTCTTTGCAGCTGATTTCAGGATGAAATACTACTTCAGTATTTTTTTTGATCCTGTAGGCAAAAGATAACTCCTGATTTTTGGCAGTTTTCTATTATGAAGCCATAAACAAAGGTATCCTATCTAATTTCTTTGGTGTATCTTTTTTAATGTAATTGCAGACGTTTCCTTAGTACAGTTGAAAAGAGCAGACAGAAGTATAAACCAGCTTCCCTCACTGTTGAGTTTGTCCCTTTCTTTTACCGTAAGTATTATCAACAGCATGTTTAAAAATACTCATCTTTGGAGGAGTGAACTTAGTGATTCCAAGGTCCTTTTCCCCTAAGAATGCCTGATAAATGTAAAGGCCCCTTACTTGCTTTCTGAGGCTGAATGAAGTGGGTTGCTTTGTTTGCTTGTTTTTTTGCTCCGAGCATCACCATCTTACCATTCTTACTCATCTTTGAAAGCCTGTTTTTTTTCAGACTTTTTTCAGTGCCTAACGTGGTTTAATAGAATTGATTCTGCGAATTGCCAACCTTCCCGTTTATCATGGTACATACAGTGATTGCATGTAAGATCCCTGTAATAACTGTAATGATAACTCGCATGGAAAAATAATCTTAGGAAAGTGTTCATGCATTTTTGTCTCTGAATATGATTTAACGTATAGGAAGAAGGAAACTGTGCCATCCAACTAGCAAATGCTCCTTGGACTGCAGTTTGGGAAACTGCTCTGTTTTGTCTCTGTTTAAGTCATTAAATATCATGATGGCTACTTTGGAATTCATGTGTTCTTACCATCACAGATTGGCTGTGTGGAAAAGAAGGATTTATGGGGCCATGTTCTGTACTTAAATCTTGGGAAGGTGGGGTGCCCAAATAGTTTGCCAGTTTAGCACACCAAAGTGCTAGTGCCAACAGAATTGAAGCAGCAGGAATATGCTGGAGGGATGAGGGTGTGAGTGAAATCAGCCCTTTTTGCAGCTCTTAACTCAGCTTTAATTGAAAATAAAAAAGGAGGGTTCTATTCTGAGACTGGTAGCATTTATGAATTTGGTTTCTCTAGGTTTCAGTCACATACTTCTCCGTTCCTTGAGATTTCCTCTCTGTGTGCATAAAATAGGCTAGTTGCCAAAAAGACCCAAGAGCTGATGCCAGTAAAATGCCATTATCTTTGTGCCAGGGCACTGGCAACCCTCTCTAAAGGCTGCTACTGAGGAGTGTCATCTGCTGGTTCTCTCCTCCCCATTCAGTGCATTGCACTCTGGTTCCTCCTAAATCCCTTAAATATTATATATTGTGAGGGAGCGACAAGTATACTAATTAGCTGGCAGATACTCATCTGCTGCTTGGCTAACTGGCAGGGAAGACAGAACAAGAAATTGTTGAGCATGTGCTTTAGATGTTAGGCCATGGCAGCACTAATTTGAGGCTTTTTTGGTCTACCCAGTCTAATGATTTATTCACAATCTGCTAGGTACTGTTCTTTTTGAATTTGTCTGAGGTTTCCCTGAGAGATTCAGAGGCTATAAGTCAAGGGAATGGTGGGACTAGCAGACTAACAGTGCTATCATCTAAGCTTTGTTTCCTTTGAGGACCAGATTTAAAAAATAGCTGTGCAATTTTCTTTTTAAAACAGGCTTATACATTCAGTATAAAGTCAGAAATCTTACTTGCCAGTAAATGCTAATTGTCTTAAAGGTTATATTATTATTATTTTAATGAAGATAAAATTCTTGCATTTTCAGTTTCTATTGTGTGTTTAAAATCTCAGTTTTTACAAACCCAAGTCATCATCAGTTCTATCCCATAAAGTTATTGGAATTTTTATGATGGTTAATTCCAGATAAAATAATCCTTTGTAGTTTGTTGCAGCTACTTCAAGTCTAGTGTTATTGCTATAACAACAATGTCCAGGTTGTATATATTGCTAAGAAGAGTTACTGAGGCTGTTTGTGACTAATTTATATCAGATATGGCATGAAAAGAGATGTAGGATAATTGTCTTTAAAGAGACTACTGCTAGAAAGGTTAGACCTGCACAGGCTTCCCTGGCAAGTTTGGCTTAAAGGGAGCAAGCTCAGGGACTGTTTTTCTGAGCCACCTGCACCGCATATGGCATTAGATTTTCTGTGCCAAAATTGCTCTAACCTTTGTCATGCTTACTAACTGCTCGAGTGTTAGCAAGTCCTTCTCATTAGTATGGACAAAATGCACTCATTTTACATTATGGATCAGATCAACAGTTGTTGTATGCCTATAGTTCTGTGAGCCTGCATGAAAAGTATTATGCAAGCTGAAGGTCTGGCCCTGTGTATTCCTGATAAAATGTGGTCTTGTCATGTTACTTTGATAATGCCAGAATTGATGTATTTGTGTCTGATATATGTGAAAGTGGAGATTATATAGTTGAAAATTTTTTAAAATTTTCATGACGCCAGGGAGTAGAAGGGCTTTTTTTTATTATTTCACTTGTTGGTGGGTTTTTTGAGAGGAAAAACTTTTTATAATTTATATGACTGAAGTAAGGAATCCTTCTCCTTTTTATTTACTCCAATCAGAATGCTTTCAAGAAAGTGAACATCTCAAGGAAAGCCTAAAATGTTGCCTGCTACATCTCTTTGGAGCTATTGTGGCTGGTGGTCAGGTAAGGATATTCTAAACTCTTCAGCTGCTGAAGTCTTCAAACACCTGTTCATTGTTTAAGGCTTATAAATACCCCATAACCCATAAATGAGAAGAATTTAATGTTGTCTATGAATTGTTTGTTTGTCTTATGAAGTTTGGGGTCATTCTGTGCAATAGTATCTCAATGCTAAAAGCTAGGCCCTGCTGTCAAATAACAGTAGAATATTTACTGTCTACAATAACTACACATTCATATGAACTTATTGTAATATTTTCATATCGTAAAGAAAAAATACGGGTAACTAGATTAGGAGTTTCCACCTGCAAAGGGGTAAGTTTTGTATCAGCACATGAAATTCATCTAGCTTGCTTGCTGGTGCTGAAAGTAAGCTGTTTCAGTAAGAGGCACAGGGCCTTTATAGCCTGGGAGCTCTTTAAAGTCTTCGAAAGAATGTGAAGAAAAGAGGATGTTCATCATCAGCAAAGCCAACACCCACTCTCTTGGCTGACTTCTGTAATGTGCTACTTAGTCTGGTCACAAGCAAATGTTATTTCTGATGATCCAGAAGACAGTGTTTTTAAATGTTGTCATGGAGCAGTAAAGCCAGGCACTGCTCCACCAGGGAAGGCAAGCTGAGACTGAGCATGGTGAGCAGGGCAGGCAGAGGCAGTTGACCTCACTGGTAAAAGGTGAAGCCTCACTGTACCTGAACAAGGTGAACAGAGCAGCTCTGGTGGTAGTAACCAGGATTAACCAGCCCAGATCACTAGACAAGTCTGTAGTGATGAAGCCTGAGATCAAGCCAAGAAGTCTGGTCAGCACATCAGGGTTGGGGTTTGGTCTAGTGATGGGAGCTAGGGTCAATCAAGAGTCCAGTGGTTGCCAGGCCCATCCATAGTGATGAGGCAGGTCTAAGGTCAAGCTAGGCAGTCAAGTTTGTGGGTCAGGTTCAAGACAGTCCCTGGCCAGGCACGGGCATGGCTGCAGTTGTAGCTCAGGGAGGTAAAAGGTTGAGAGCCGCAGACTGAATGCAGCTCCCTAGAGAATGCAGGGAGTCCCTTACAAGGCTTCTCAAAGCTCTCTACAAGGCTGGGCACCTGCCCCAGATTTAAGGTGGCCCTGAGCCTATGCAGTCAGACCCCCAGAAAGAGAGGTAAGGGAAGTGCATTCAGGGCCAAGACAAATGTTTGCTAATTATTATGTTCTTTTCAAAAATTTTAAAGTATCATGAATCTCATGATATAAAATAAAAGTTCAAGTGAAGGTTTACCTAGAATTAGCAGTTTATCAAGGCTACCTTATAAGAATCTTAAAACATGCATTTAAACTATATTTCCTTTTCACTATAAGCATTCTCTTTGAAAAAGAAAGTCTAGTTAAGTGAACAGCATGGGATGCATTTCAGAATGTTTCATGTTTTTCTAACAATTACAGGGCATTAAGAGACATAATAATGCATGTTGCCTGATTCAGATAACTCAGAAACTGCTTGTTTGAAGAGGTTTGATTTTATTTATGTATTTATTATTTTCTCCTTAATCACTTTTTCCCCCATGGGTTTCAGAGGAATGCTCTTCTAGCAGTATCTCCTGCCACCATGGAAGTCTTGATGCGTGTTTTAGCAGACTGTGACAACTGGGATGACAGGAACCCTGAGGAAGTGAGCAGGAAGGCAGAGCTGACTCTGAAGTGCCTGACAGAAGTTGTCCATATCCTTCTAACCAGCAGTTCTGACCAGCGGCAAGTGGAGACGAGTACAATATTGGAGAACTATTTCAAGTTGCTTAATTCAGACCATTCAGCTTTACCTAATCCAAGGCGATGCAGACAGTGGGAGAGCAGGTTCATAGCACTACAGATCCAAATGCTGAGTGAGTACCCAATTGTGCAGTTCCTTTAAATATGTCTTGATAATAGTGAAGCAAGTAATGATTGAACCATGATAGTAATACAACTGAATATTCTACCAAAAAATGTTCACTTGGCTAAGCAATTGAAAAATTTCAAACATTTCATTGACATCACTTTAGTTGTATTCTTGTTTAATCGTTCACTACAAAAAAAACCCAGAAGAAACCATATTGAATTGCTACCATTTAACCTGAGCATCAAGGTTCATGGTCTGCAGGTCTCCATTAAAAAAAAAACAACAAACAACAAAAACACCAAACACTTTTGTTGGGCAACAGCTGACACTCATCAGCACCTTAATAATTGCAGAACAAGATGGGTCTGTAATGAAATACCCATGTGGTGGCTGTTTTGTGATAGTTCACTTTCCAAACGGCATTATTGTAAACATTGGCCTAAAGTGATGGTCTGAAACAGTTGGGTTTAAGTCATTGGATAAGAATTGAGGATTTGGAGGTTTTTCCACTTTGATGTTCAGAACGGGAAATACAAATAAAGGTATTTCTTTTCCCACACTTCTAAAAAAGCTAAGGCATGGTACTGAGATGATGAAGAATGCTTACAGTATAAGGCTGCTGTAGAATGCAGAGTAATTGCTTGATGAGGAAGCAAGTGTTTGTGTGCTTTAAATAAAAGGTGTGCTGCTTATGTATGCACAAATGGTGATGACTTTAAACAGAGCCCCAAAGCAATCAAAGATATTCGGTAGCTGAATCTCTCTCCAGATATAGTAGGTTATGTGATAATTTTTACAACATTGAAATGTTTAGCTTTAGGCCTGGTGCTCTGTGTTTAAAATGCACATCATTCTTGATCAAAGAATTCACAGCATATAGTTTGTTGTATCACTTTTTTCCCCATGTTTATTATGTAATGTGCAGAAAAAATGCTTGATGGATTTGGGAAGTGTTTTGTCTTTGATGCCAGTTCTGTTTTGATTTTATAGATACCATCACAGCCATGTTAGACTGCACAGATAGGCCTGTTCTGCAGGCAATTTTCCTTAACAGTAACTGCTTTGAGCATCTCATTCGACTGTTGCAGAACTGCAAGGTAAACTTTCTCTTATCAGGATGTTTTTAACAAAACCTGTCTTGTAATATTGCAGGTATATTAATTTCCTTTATATCCTCCTTCTGAATTACATGTGATTTTTATAGTGTCTACATACTGGAAGTAAAACTTCGGATCGGTTAGAGCCACTAATGCCATGAAAGATCTGAAAGATCCAAGTTACTCCAAAAGCTTTCTTTATTCCTAATGAAGTAGAGGTATTTCTTGTCTGTCTTGTAGCAATAAGCAATTAATGCTTATTTTAAGTCCTGAGCAAAATACCTTTACAGATCCCCCTCAGTCTCTTAAATCTGTTAAGGTTGTTACTGGAATGAATCCCTGCCCCTTCCTTTCTGGTTGGGGGGTGGTGGTGATGGTGATGTTTGTTTGTTTTTTTATGTTCTGTCACTGGATTGCTCGGAAGTCACTTACAACTGCTGCCAGATGGAGGTTTGAATTCTTATTTCAGAGGCATGTTGTTCCATATAAAAAAACCTTGCTGGTATGCCTTTTTAAGTGTTTCAAAATATTTGAATCTTGTGTAGCTGATGTAAAACATGAGCTCAAGCTGTTACCAAAGTTCTTCAATTGTTCTTTTCCTTCTACATAGGATTTAGTATTTACATAGGTTTTGTGTGTTCATCTCAATCCTAGATGGTCATAATTTGCAAGCTAGTGGCTTTCTCTGATTGCTTTGTAGATTTCATTTTTCCCTGTGCAAAAGAACATAGATATGACGTAACTCTGTGGAATATTTTATTTCTCTTTTTGTGATGTGTTGGTGGCATAGCTATTTTGAGCTCTTCTAATGCTGGCTAATTTAATACTAGCTACAGTATACAATTTGATTCAAATCCATTTAGATTTTGAATTGGAACATATTTCAGTGCAGTGATATATTAAAAATAAATGTTTGGATTATGTCCTAACTGTAGTTTTAATCAGTGGCAGAATGCCAACTGACTTGAAGTGTCTTGAACAGTGTTTTTAGTTTATCTCCTCCTGAAAATATGGGGTTTGACCTTTCTGTTCTCCTCCTCTGTTTGGGAATCTGTGCATATTTTTGTACTGACCTTGTATTCTGTAAGAAATTTCTTTTTTAGTTTCTTCTTAAATCATCAAGTAGTGTGATGTTTACCTGTTCATGGAGACTCTAGCTGTGTTCCTGCTCTCATATAAACAAGGGGTGGAATCTGAGAAAGCACGAACAGCTACTCTATTTTTGCAGCTTGCTCCTTTTAATTTTTATTCTGCCTGGATGTATGTCATAAGATACACTCTTTTGAGGGTTTTTTCTTGTGATGCAGTCTCACATATTACTGTGATTGATTGGATATCAGTGCTGCCAGTTTGCTACATAGTGGGTTTTTTTAACGTTTCACAGTCAGAATACTCCTAAGGATGAGAAGCAGGGAGAGGGGGTGGAAGATGTGAAGGTGCTGTATGTTTGTATTTTCCAATATACTGCATCTCCATTCTTTTTCAAAGCCAAATAGCAAAGGTGAATTTAGCTGTGGATTTAGGATTTCTCCTTATTAGCTGGGGGTGGAGACGCTATTTCTAGATCTTTTTTCTTTACCTATGAAAATCTCGCTACTGGATTCACCAGCAAGCTGTGTAAAGTGCATTCTGCAGCTTTGCAGATAGCGGGAGAGTGCATACAGATATCTGAAACTCAGGAAGCTATTGGATCTTCAGAAAATTTGAAGTGCAGGAAACTTCCATGGAAAGGAGGGGTAAATAAAATCCATACCACTATAGCTATCCCAGATAACTCAGGATATTCAAGGCCATACTTCTAGACATACTTCCTAGTCATTTGCAGTTCAATAATCTTCTAAAATTTAAATCTTTTTTTCATATTTGCTGGTTTTAGGGCTTATGGGCAAACTGTCTTCCCTTAACTATGCTCTGGGGTTAGAGATCTGCACAAAAGCTTTTCAAAACTGCTTGGTTAAGTTTTGATGATCTGAATGTTGCTTTTTGCCTGTGACATCTGAAAAGAGGGACTGTACTTTAGAGGTATCAGGAGGTGCTTATTCTATACTGAGAGTCATTTAACAAGCTGCTTTGTCGGTGCTGAATCTTTTCTCATCTATTAAACTCTCTTAGACATCAGACTTTGAACAAAGCACAAAGACCTCTAGCGGTATGCCTGGTTAAAAAAAATTATTTTCTGAACAGCTTTTAAATAAAAGAATTAAAACTTAAAACCATATGGGCATTGTAATAAAAATCTGTTATTCCATTTTACATGTATTATGAGAATTGAAGTAACCTATATGAAAAATTTGTTTGTTTTTTTTTTTGCATGTCTGCATTTGTTTGTTTAATGTTCTTATTTCCACTTGTTAATGTTAAAACCTTCTGAGGCATATTATAGTTACTGTGCTGCTCTTGACTGTGATGTACCTTTCAAAATGACCTGTGTTTCTAACTATGTGCTTTCACACCTATGTAAGTCAAAGTAATATCTTGAGTGTTGTCCTTCTGTTTGCCTGAATTTATGGAAGTTGATTTCTCAGGTTGTTCCTCTTCAGAGAGACTACATAGCAGAAAAGACAAATGCTTAATTTTTACCCACTAAAGGAAAGTGTTGTTCCTTCTCTCTCTCTCTCTTTTTTTTTTTTTTTGAAGGGACTTTTAAAACATTTTGGTCAGGGATTTTTTTTAACACCTCAGTAGAATCTAAAAACAGAGGGTGATAAATTTTAGTCCTGATTAGGTTGCAGCTAAGCTTTGTACACAAAGTGACTGCAATCGACTAAGAATTTGGGTGAGCTTTAAACTTGCAAATTCAGGAACCGACTAGGAATCTAGCTACTATACATAGAGCAGTTTCTTAGCTGAAGATGCAGTATAGGTGTATGTTTGATTTAAAGCTATTTACAACCTGTCTGATTCTTAGGCGATGGCAGAGATATTTTACCCTTCTTCCTGTCCTAAAGACTATGTGCCCCAGAAATTCTGCTGCTGTTGCTGTTTGAAGATTAAAATATTCTGTCTAGATATCTTCAGCCTTCACCTAGGATGAAACATAAGTGGAAAATGGTGAAACATCTGTATCATCCATTTCTTTGCTGTTGTCCCACTGTTGTCTTTATTTTTTACAAGTACGTTTTTGAGAACCTCCTGTCATGTTGCATATTGGAAATGAAATCACAGTTGCTAAGCCAGTGACCAGTTTAAATTCCAGATAGATCTGTTTCCTTGTCTCAGCAATTATATATTTTCATTTAATTCTTGGGGGTGGGTAGATAAAAAGTGATTACTATTTAGCAAAAATACAATGTAATCTTCAGTATCATAAGAATTAACACAGGACTAATATTAATGGAGGATTGTGTCTCACTGGTGTGAGAACTCTTTTTTTTTTTTTTTTTTTTTCCCTTTTTTTTTTTTCTTTGTATGTGAAATCCAAGGCAGCCTCCACAGGTTTGGCTGCAGGTAACTGTTTAATGCAATTATTTCCATTATTCTTGTCTCTGTTTCTAACAGCTGTTTTTAAATGCTAACAATAAAGTGGCAGACAAGAGTGAGAAAGACCTTGCCAACAAATTACTGACAGAAATGAATGAGGACCAGGTACCTACCTAACCTGTATTTTGCTTCAGTTGAAGTCAAGACACAATCACAGGAAAAATGATTCCTGTGCTTCACCTTAACCATCCTCTTTAAGCCTCCTGCAGCAAGATGATGTGTTGCTGCACACATCAGTATTTCCTGTCTCTGGAAAATAATTTTTCTGAATAACAGATTGAATTCAACCTCAGTTTTATTAATCTGCTTCAAATTGCAGATATTTGCAATAGATTGAGCCTCAGTTATGCTTCTTTTAAGGAAAAGGTGAAGTACATGAATGGAATCCAAATAAATTCTATCAACCTGGTGGTGATTTCCCCCCCCGCCCTGCTTCCCTCTCTTTTTGCTTCTTTGTCTCAGCACCGTGGTGTTTTGGATTCTGGGGCCTTGTTTGTGAATCTCAATGGTTGTATTTGATGTCCTGATTCTTTGCTTGTCATCAAGAACAGATGTTCACAAAAAAAATGGACAGGCTGAATCAGGGAGGTAGGAATAGCCTGTTGCTTTAATTTTCCAAAAATATTGTGGAAAGTTTCAGATGCAAATTGTTGTTATATTAATTTTATAGTAGAATGATTTGTTCTGATTAAAAATGTAAAGCAATGCTAAATACAAGTATGGTAATCTACAAATTGTGATTCTAACTAATAGCTTTGGCTTTTTTAGAAACTCAGTGTGACACTCTAACCGCATGTGAATGTTTCTTCACATCTAACATCATCTTCTGATTCTTGATGTTTCACTTTCAAAATACGTCCGATATGCATATAATATTTCAGAAATGACAAAACAGAGTATGTTTGTTTGCACAGTTTTGCTAATTATGTTTACTGATGGATATGAAATAGTGCTCTAATGCTTATGTCCTTAAAACCACTATAGAAATATGAATATAAACAAGAATTATAGGGGGAAAAAAAAAACCAACTCAAAAGGCGACTTAAATTGAAAAAAGAGATGTTGATCAGTGCAATGAGGCTATGGGTGAGGTGGCCACCTTACTGTGCTGGTGTGACTTCTCTCTTACAATTTATTTGTGTGTGTGTGTTGTAGGGACTTGGATGGAAAAGAAAACATTTTATATGAACTGCAAGTGCTTGATTGTCCAGCAGCACACACACATATACTGCAAGAGGTTTCCTAATTTGTTTTCCTCCCTCCCTCTTGAGGTTGTCCATTAGACGCATGAGGAAAACCTGTTTGTCCATCAGAATATTTGAAGTGTAATGTGTGTTGTGAATGCTTCTCTTCTCTTGAAGTATGTGGCTAGTTGTCTACTGTTATATAATTCCTTGTAGGCCATGGGATTATGAAATCTTGACTGGTGGGGAGATGATTTTTGATGCGCGTTAGCAAACTCTTGGTTTACCTCCTGGCAGGAGGGCACAGTATAGATTTTGGAGCTGAACTGTCCTTGCACATTTGTATATAACTTGTGTACCTGCTACTTTTCAGGTGTTTCAGGGACACCTAGACTGCTTGGCAGTATCAACCATTCAAGCCCTCACAGCAGTAATGCACAAGTCTCCAGCTGCTAAGGTAACAGTATATATGCAGAGGTCTGTTTGTAGTAAGCTTCTTGATCTTGTTTCCAGTTAGTGTTTTTTATCACAGTACCTTGACAAATCTTGCTAATGAAGATGAGCAGATTGTAGTCATGCTTTTCTGCCAGATAGGAGTAACTGATTAGCATCCCTTTATACTTGTCTAATGGCTGGACACCGAGCCATCTTTCTATTAATTGGAAGATCAGAGTGTTAATGGCAGTTGGAACCTTTGTAAAGGAAGTACATTGTTACTTGTCCCATGAATATGTGGGGTTGCATTAATGGATATGTGCAGGAATTTTCAGGCAGGAGTTTGTCTTGTAGTTTTATCATGGCTTTAAACTAACCCAGGACGGTATTGCTGTCCAAATGGTGGTCTTGCTGTTCCCCTGCCCTTCCTTTGTAGTTATTCTTGTGGTTTGATAAATGGATAGGTTGTGGTGAGTTTGTGAACCTGACTGGAAGCTAAGCTCGCAGAAAAACAGTGTATTTATTCTTAGATTGCTGAGTTCATTAGATTCACCCCATGGTTGAATGATTCTGTAGTCTTGGCACAGGGAATGGGATGTGGCTGCACAGTGGAGGCTAAAGGAAGAGTGGGAGTCATCTGATTTGGTTGCTACTTGCAGTACAGTCTGAGTGAGAAATGGCAGGGTCAGTTATGCTGCTCCAGAGCATTACTCAGAGTACTTATTTCTCCACTGACTCTGGAAAGCCTGGGAAGAGTTGTATGTTGGAGGTGAGGATTGGCTGTGATTCACAAAGCATCAGTAAAGTTTTCAATTGTACTTCCACTGCAACATACATATTTTTTCTTTCCCTATTTACCTAAGCAATCATTTCACTTCTGCTGACAGATTCATCCTTTAAAAAAAAAAAAAAAAAAAAAAGTAAGTCTTCATTTCAGTGCAGAATACAGCTGGGAGAAGAGTATCCATCTGTATGATGTGTTGGCTGTTTACTAACTAAACCACAAATGGATGCTACAGTTTGGATTTTGTTGCTTGATTACTTTTTTTCCTTCATGTAAAATCAATTAGTTTTTTTGAAAAACTTCCTTGGAACACTCTTCTAATTTTTGAAGTGTTTGGGATGGGTGGTTTTTAATCAAGCTGGTGTAGGAAAATCTTTCATTCAAAAATTAATATCTGAATACCTTTAATTCTGAATGTAATAATTTCATGCTATAGTTTGCATTAAAAAATGAAGCTATTAGTATTTTGTGATAGGATTAACATTTTGATTGTACCAAAGCAATTACCTTCTATAGGTAATTATTAAAGTACAACTTTGATCTTTTATTTGTTTATCTGCATGCTGCAGTGAGATCCCTCTCATCTGCAGCATGCTAGAGATAGCACAATGGACATTATCAAAAAGAGATGTCTAGCCTGTAAAACATTATTCTTGCATTCTAATTATTTTGTGTCTCATATTGTGTTAAATTAGAACTTGCTGCAGTAGATGAGCTATTTTTGTCCATTTTATTTGTTAGTGAGACTGCTATTTTTATCCTCAGGAAGTCTTCAAGGAGAGAATTGGTTATGCACACATATATGAGGTACTAAAATCGCTGGGTCAACCCTCACGGGAATTGCTGGAAGAACTCATGAATATGGTGAGATGTGCTTGCTTTGAATGCTAGAATGCTTACATCTTTTCAACAGTACTTCTAGCCCTATTTTATTGTATTTCACGTCTGAGTTCTCTGCTGTTTTTCAGGCTGTTGAAGGTGACCACATGGCTGTTGGGATACTAGGCATTAGTAATGTCCAGCCCTTACTGCTGCTTATCCAGTGGCTTCCAGAACTAGAATCACACGACCTGCAGATTTTCATCTCAAATTGGTTGAGGCGAATCTGTTGTATTAACAGACAGAGTCGTGCCACTTGTGTCAATGCGAACATGGTTATCCGTATCATTGAGACATTAAATTCCCATTCCGCGCTCCATTGTACTTGTGCAGAGAACCTGATTGCCCTTCTGGGCTCTTTGGGGAGCCAGTCAATGGGCTCAGAAGAACTGCTTCAACTAATACGGCTCCTGAGGACTGACGAACCAAAACGAGCTCACCCTTACGTTGTTCCAGTGATGCGAGCCATTCTAGCAATGGCCCGGAAGCAGGGCATGGCTAGTGCCTTGCAGTATTTCAACTTGTACCACAGCATGGCCGGAATTGCTGTTCCATCAATTCATAAGTGGCCAGGTTCTGCATTTTCTTTCAACGCTTGGCTCTGCCTTGACCAGGACCGGGTGGACCCTAGCACGACTAGCAAAAGTGGCAAGAGGAAGCAACTCTATAGGTACAGTTACTATAACTACTTCCAACAGCACAAATCTAGGTCATCTATTCCCTGCGGCATATGGTACCCTATGACATATGGTACTCTGCTTATCTTCATAGGATGCAATATTTAGTGCTTAGTTTGTGAAAGGGAGCAATTTCATCTGTCACCAGAGCCAGGCTGTGTTACAGAAATAAGCATGTAGTTTCTCAGTTATAATGCTTTCCTGTCTACAGTTTCAATATCCATAACTCCAAATTGTGTTAAGGTTCATAGCTTAAACAAACAAAGCAACTTAAAAAAAACACCCCAACCCCCCCAAAACCCCAT
Source organism: Haliaeetus albicilla (assembly GCF_947461875.1). Taxonomy (NCBI): domain Eukaryota; kingdom Metazoa; phylum Chordata; class Aves; order Accipitriformes; family Accipitridae; genus Haliaeetus; species Haliaeetus albicilla. Next base: position 28,750,504 of record NC_091486.1, read on the forward strand.
CCCCAAATTGAACAGGCTTCCCACTGTTTTCTGTAAAGGTAATGAAATCTGTTTTCTATATGAGAGCACAATGAAAAGGACACCTTCATTTGCTTAAATACTAGACATTGACATGGATGGTTCTTGGTACACTAACATTCAGCAGCAAACATGCAGAATGGGGGAATAGTAGTTAAAGCATCTCTCACTCCCTTCAGTCCATTTTACTGCACTGCAGTTTCAGGGGAAATGTTGAAGAATGCAATTCTAGTCATAACAGAATTAGTATTTTCCAAACCCCTGTGTCTTAGAGTATTACTTCTGTTTATTAATAACGATGGTGGTGGGTGGAGACTCCCTGGATTTCTGTAGCTACCCTGTGTATTTGTATAGCACAGCCCCGATGAAGGGTGCCACCTGATGAACTGTCACATTGCTGTTTCCAGAGTTTGTCAGTGTGTCCCACTAAAGATCTTAAGTAGACTGTAGTTCTAGAAAACTAGGGTGGAATTGCATTACAAAGTAAAAAAGCTGCGATTCGTTTTCAGTGTGATGATGATATACCAATAACTGACTGGTTTTCCATCATTTGATGTACAATTCTGAAGACCTTATTCTGGTTCTGGGAAGCTGAAACAGTAGTGTATTGAAATTAATACAAAAAAGAGGAAACGTTTAAAATTCCAGTTTCAACTTGAAATGTTAAGCACACAACTGAATTAAAATAATTAAAATTTGATCTAGCTGCTATGTTTAACAGTCTTCAATAGATGTAAGCTGTCTTACAATTGAGGTTGTCTATAATATTAATGCTCTCTGTGTGTATTTGTATTCTATATTGATAGATGCACATATTGGATAGTACAGTAGTTAATGCATCCACTTGGACTAATGGTGCCTAAGGGTGTGTAGCAGGTTTTGGTAGCAGTTCACAATTTTATATAAAATTTTTTGTACTGAAGTGCTTAAAAAAAGCAAGGTTTCTCCAGGCAAACCTGTGCTTGCAGGGCTTATTTATAGATAGCTGCTTACAGCTGATTTTCTTCATTATATGAGTGAAATAAGATATCTAAGGATTACTACATTTACATTTTGCACTAAGGTAAGGTTCTTGCTGATAGATTATTATGGATAAAAGAAATAATGGATGACCCTTATTGTCTCATCAAACAGTTCTAATGCAGATTTGTCTATAAAATTAAAGATTGAACTTTCTGCATTTTCTAGACGAGTCATTCCATGTGCTGTTTTGGTCTTTAAAATAAATAAAATCTCTGTATGCAACGCTATGATGTGAAACAAGGGAAATGGACAAAACTTAACTACTAACTGTAACAGTAATGTCACGAATCTGCATGCAATATTGACAGCTTTACCAGGGGCTGACAGACACAATTTAATTGATAGAAAACAGCACAGGTTGCAGACCAATCTCTTCTTTATTACAATATTGTAACTTCCAGAGACTGCACCGGGCAGGACTTTGTAATAGAACCAGTTTAAGCTGTGTGGATCAAACTGAAGCCTTACTTGTTGGGAGCGAGGTTATGTTTTCATGTAAAAGATGGTTGGCTACAAGCTGCTTTGAGAGCTTTGTGGATCACCTTTGGCCTGCATGTCCTGTGCCTTGGGGTCCCTTCCTTGAGGCAGTTCATCTTGGGTTTTTTGGAACAAGAGTAACAGTCAGTCAAGTAGTAAATAATGGACCAGCGACAGATGGCTTCAGTTGGTTCTCTCCTTAATGAATGTACTGTTAGGTGATTTCCAATAGTTCTGATGAAGTAAGTCCTTGATTGCGTGTTTTGTTGTCTTTTTCTGTAGCTTTTTTACAGGAAGTGGTATGGGTTTTGAAGCATTTATTACATACTCTGGGGTATTGGTGGTTGCAGTTTGCACGAAGAGGGAATATGCAACAGTCATGCTGCCTGACCATTGTTTTTTTGACTCTCTTTGGGTAAGATCTGATACTGAAAAACACTTTGTTTAGTATAGTACTGTTAGCTCAGAAGTCAAAGTTTTCTGGTTTTGGGGTTTTTTTTGGTTGTTTTACAAATGGTCTATTTTATCATATTTAAATAATTAATTGCATAAGAACAGATTTTATCTCAGTTAATGCAAGCAATTTCCATGTAGATTAGTGGTTGATTGAGCTAAATTATGCCTATGTTATTAGGCATTTGTAATTGATAAGCTGGTTACAGTGTTGTGCTTAGTTGTTTTTTTTTGTAACGTGCAGATTTTTTTATATTAAATTATAACAAGTATAAGTGGCTGTGGTGCTATGTGAGTGAATAAAATGTGCTCCTGTGTTTCTGCCTTGTTCTTTTCTATTCCCATACTTAAGGAGTGATATGCATTATCATGAAAGAGCTGTATCTCTTTCCCTTCAAAAACCTGTTTACATGTGAACTTCTTAAAATGGAAGCAGCTGATAGGTGGTCTTATCTTCTTATTGATACTTTGGATTTATTTTCTTAAGTGGTTTCTTCATCAGATTAGTTGAGATGAAGTTAAGTATTTCCATACAGTCATTTCACTGCTTTTTAATAATGACTTAATTATGTTATATTGCTTAATCAGCACAACGTAACTATTGTTCACGTGCCTGGAAAGAGGCCCTTTGGTCAGAGCCTTGTGTACATCTACGTTAATGGACAGCAGAAGGTCTCTGCCCCACTTCGATTCCCTGCCATGAATGAAGTAAGTTTACTTTCTGAGTCATACCCCTGTTGTGATGAGCTCTCATAGAACAATGAGAATACAGTTGGCTTTTTTAATCTGGAAATTGTGTAAGAGTTTAAGAGAGCTTAGCCTATTGCTAATAATCTTCTGTTCAACTTTGGACAGTGTCCAGAGTATCAATTTGGAGTATAATTAACCATTAATTAATGCTTGTTTAGTCATCGCAGTTTAAAAAAAAACACCAAAACCCCTCCCCCCAGATTACCTTGATTAGATTGTAGTGTTTTCTTCAAAATAATTACCTGAGCATAGTGACATAATTTCTGAGTAAATCATAATAAATCACAGCTCTGCCAGTAGGATTGGTGTGACAGTAGTCAATGAGGAATATTCCCTGTTGCTTTCAACAGTAACTTTTAAACTTGTATTTTCTGTATATACCCTTAGTATGCTAATCTTATACCTGCTTTGTTAGCTGGATAAGCAGTTTACAAGCAGTTAATCTAACCATTTTGAGTGTGTACACGCTTAGCCTAAAAAACCACACTAGCCATCAAAATGAGTATGTCATGTTTAGTTTTCTTTGTAAGTGTTGCCCATTCTTTTTGTAGAACAAATCCATTTTAAACTGGGCTACAGTACTGCACATTCTTCCCTCTTTTCTAAGTTCTAATTTGATATTTGTTAAATAAGTGGAGTAAACACTTAAATTGGACACAGTCGTAGTAAAACCAGTATAACACTTAAAAAATGAGAGTAAATGTAATTTCCATTGCGAGATAAAACTGGATTTTGGCCCATCCATAGAATAAGCACTATAAATATCAACGTAGCTAAAAGTAGGGCAAGTAAGCTTCCCATGAGAGCATTTATTTGAGTGGAATAACTGATACAAGAAATGTACAGTAGCAGATATGCTGGGCTAGTATTTTGGAATATAATCCAGAAGAGGAGTGTTTACCAGGGTGTCTGGAGCACCAACCTTCCTGGCTCTGCTCCTGCCAGAGGTCACACAACAGCTGAGGTGACCAAATTGCTCTTAATTGGAGAAAGGGCACTCTCCACTGTTGTGGAAAGTGTATGCTCTTTTTTTTGTCCTGCTGTGCTAGATTGCTTCTCTTCCAGGGCACGCCAGAACTTGTTGCTCTTGGTTTAACTTATGTAGTTCAGGTTTGCCAGAGATAGTCTCCAGGTTTACTTTGTAAACTGTGAAAAAAGAAGGTTACATTTACAGTATGTGTTCTGTTTTCTTTCTTCTATGTGTGACTCTCCAGTCTTTTACTTCTTGCTGCATTGGTTCAGCTGGTCAAAGAACAACAACTCCTCCTCCATCTCAGATACCAGATCCACCTTTTTCCTCCCCTATTATGCCCCATCGGACATCACTTGGGGGCATTCTCTCTACAGGAAGCTGGGGTGGGATGCTTGGAAAACCAGAGCTCATCACCAAGATGATCTCAGCAGGGACTCAGGACAGTGAATGGGGATGTCCGACATCTTTGGAGGGCCAACTTGGATCAGTTATCATCTTTCATGAAGCACTGCAACCTCCTCAGGTGAAAGCATTATATTTGGCAGGTAAGTGGTGATTGTACTGGTTTTAGTGGAATAAAAGGGATGAGTTATGGACAAGACCCCACTGAGCTTTGCTGTACACAGACACATAATGAAGAAGTTACAATCCAGAAGAATTGCAGAGGTGACCTAAGTGAGAGGGCCTTATAATAAATAAGCTTAAAATGGAATGATAGGTGGAAATTTTATTTAAAATGTTATGTTTGCATAAGCTCATCTACTTATAATATGTACAGACCTGCCAGAATCAAAATGTTAGGTAGTGTTTTCACTTGTAAGGTCTTAATTTTTACTGCTCTTAGCCTACATGTGAGTTTACAGTTGAGACTCTTTAAAGTATTGCCCTTGTTTTGGGAGGCTGCTTAAAGGTGATTTATGCTTGAGGATTTTTCCACAAGAATCAATTAATAATTTAAGGGGTCATTTAAAAAAATATTCTGATAAGCTATGTCTTACAGTTTAAAGTACTAGAGTATTAAGTTCCATAGTGACTTGAGGTTGTTAGAGATTAGCATAAAAATACTTCCATCATTGAAAGGAAGTATTTTGTATTACTAAACAAAACTATTTTGAAGATTACTCATTTTCTGGACATTTGGGCTTGATGACAGAGAGATTGGTGACAAATATGAGAGGTATTTGTAAAGACAGAAACATTGGGGCTGTTTGAATGTATAAAAAAATGCTTCTTTGTATAGTTTAGCTTTTTATCAAGAATGCATTTCTTTTTAAGCAGACCCTATGGAATGAATGATTTAAGTCATAGAGACTACTTCAAAGCATATCTCAAATAGGTATGGTGTTTGTTGTTGCAACAAAGTGTAGTAGCATAAAATTTGAGAAGGTCAGCATTAATATCCAGTGGAGTCTTAAATATATATGTTACAAATATATAATTTTATATATAATATTTTTTTAATAGGTCCAAATTGTTTAACTCCATGGAAGTCTCAAGAGGCTGAAGTAGCAGATCTCCCCAGCAAGGTACTGCTTCATTATACACCAAAGGTATGAAACAAGACATAATTTCTCTTTGATTACACAGTGTACAGTAATTTCAGAATATGTTCTAGATGGTCTTTTTTTTGCTTTGCCCTTGCTGTTTCGTAGAACAGGTGAGCGTGCCATCTTTACGCTGTGGTTATTATGGGAAGATAAAGAGCAGTGAGAGTTTTCTTAAACTGTAGTCTTGTGCAGAGATAGTAGGTTTTCTTCTTGTTTGGCAAAAGGACAGAATTACCTTGTATTATTGTGAATGTCAAATCTAAGATAACTTATATGATGTTCCAGGGGTTTCAAATTGTTTAAATACTTTAATATCAACACAGTGGCACTAACTTCCTGAAACACATTATGCATCATTCAGAAATCTTATGTGTTCAAGGATCTGTAACTTGTTTCCTAAATGATATTGTAGCCTCTTCATTTGTTTAACAGGCCTGCAGAAACCCAATTTGTCTTGACCTGTCTGCAAATCTTTTACATGGAAGACTAACTGGAAACAAAGTAGTGAACTGGGACATCAAGGTAAATGCATACTGAAGAAGCAGAACCTGATGTATATATGACAGTGGTTGTATAAGTTCACCTAACTTTTGGAATGCCAGAAGTTATTATCATAATGCAAATGACTTTTAGCAGGTACAGCATGGTTTTGTAATGAGAATTAACGGGTTAACGCTGTAGCTGGAGTAGTATTACATTACATTTATTCAGAACTTAGAAGGACTACTGCTCTTAATGCCATAGTGCATTAAGATATTCTGTGGTAGCTGACTACTCTTCATAATCTGTTCAGTGCATGTTGTGTATTGAAAGCATTTTACCATCTAGGGGATTCTGTCATGGTTTTCTTGCAGTCTTAAACTCTGAATTAGATTAAGATTAGTAGGATTAAGTTAACTTGTGACTGTTGTGTTAGTCATATGAAAAAAAAATTATTGAATTGCTGACTAACTTCAGCAGAAAACAAGGTGTGGAGTTAAAATATTACAAGAATCTAGCATTTTTTAAAGAGGTAACTTATTCTAGTTATCTTATTTACTTTTGGTTTGGGGTTGGCAGGACTAGATGATCTCACTTCAAAAAGCCTCACTTCAAAGAAAACACCAAATATTCACTAAAGTGTTATACCTTACTCTGTCTCTGCTATACACTAATTGTCTAATATTTTTTCCTTATTGTTGGATACATTGGGATATCTGATTCGTATAGGCTATGCAAATCATCTTTGTTTAACTTTTGCTAGCAGTTACAGTCACAGCGCTACTGCTTTATTAATATTGGAGCTTAAAAATTAACATTTTATGGCTAAACCTGTTTCTAGTCTCCTGCTCAAACATTCTATTATAGCAAAACTGTCCTATATCTTGGTTTTTGTTTTGTTTTCTTAACCAACATATAGGATCCTTATGCCCTTCTGGTTAATCAGTTATTTTTTAGTCTCATGCCACTGACAGTTCAGATCTGACTTTGTACTATAGAATTAAAACTCCACACTGCCAACGAGATTTAGTGTTAGTGGTTTAGACTTTCTTGGTGCTCCATGAACAGAATACCATTTAGGCAAGTTCTATGTCCATTAGATGTCTTCTGTGTAAAATAGCAAATGGTCTTCTACTTGGTAGTTCATGGAGAGGAGGAGGAAACCATGAAATGCACACCAGCTTAATAAATATCCTTGTGTACCTGTCTGCTTATTTGTTCCCTGATCACTAACACATATTAATACAAAAAAATCAAAGTCAGGCTTAGCTCTGTGCATGAAGAGGTAATATTTGCAGCATCAGAGTTTGATCCAGAAACAGTGACATAAATAAGGATTTACTACTTTTAAATTTAAATAGTGTACATCCAATTCTGTTTTACAGGCAGAATCTTTGATTAAGGGCTCTTAGCTTTGAGGAAAAATAAAATGCAAGGTCAGTGTAGAAAACTTGTCAGTAGAATGCAACATCTTTTTTTTGTCTTGAAGAAAAATGTGCAAACAAATAAGAGCTGTTTTTTTTTTTAAGACCAGTGAACAAGCAACTGTACTAGCAAACTAATTAATAAAGAAATATTGTTGGAGCTACACTGTGCATATGCTGAATTGTAGAGATTAATGTTAAGAAAATTCAGACACTTGCCAAGTAATTTTGCTATTATGTGAATAGTTTGAAAATACTGCAATTTTTCTTCAGCGAGTAGTGGGAAGAGGGGTGTGTGAGGGGTGTTTATGTCTCTAGCTTTATGGGAAAGCATATTGTGAGCACAGGTTTTAGGAGAATCGTTGGTTAACAAACATTATGGGGTTTAGCACCCCCTTGAGGAGGACTAGAGTGAGGAAAAAACAGAAGAGCTGATCTGGAGCTCATGAGGAGATAGGTACAGTCTAGAAGGAGCTACAGTTACTGTGGTCATGTGGTTCAGACAAATTCTGTTTTTCAACTTTAAGTTGATTTCTCTTTCCAAAAACTGCAGGTCTGTGGTGCCTCTTGTTTTGCTCAACAAACATAGAAATCTTCATCCATGAGAGAAATTTTGCAGATTTAAAAAACTTTCTTAATTTTGTTAAATTCACCTTAATAAGTTCACTAAAATTCACCTTTTGTTAAATCCACCTGGCCTGGAAAGGGGGCATCATAAAGGCACATGGAGCAGAGTAACAATTGGAAAAGTAGAAAACAATGGAGAAGGAAAGGATCATTTTCTCCACTTCTCCCCAACATTTCTGACTGGGAAGGAAGAGTGAGATCCCACATTATTAGACTGGCTTACAGGATGTTGGGGTTTTTTGGCTGTTAAAATTTTACTACACAACAGTTTTCATTGTGCTAAGCTGGGCAATTGAATAGGTGTTTCTGGCTAGTTTGCTGAGACCCTGATTTTCTAAGTGGCATTGTGAATCACTTCTAGAAATCTTGTGATTTGAATATGTTATACCTTACCACAAGAAGCATTGTTTGAAGTCTCATGCTATCACTGCTTGTGAGGAGGGGGGAAAAAGGGGAGCTTAGGAGACTTGAATTTGAAAAAGGGCTTAGAATTGAGGTATGTGTAAAGTTACTTTAAAAAAAAAAAACAACAGATTTTATTATTTTTTTAATTGCCTGAAGTTGAAATCTTGTAGGAATATGATTAAGGCACAGTTGTGTATAATCTTTTCTTATTGCTTGCTGCGAGTAACTTAGAAATCAGAAAAGTATGTTTTTCCCGTTTTTCAACTATATTTAGCAGAAGATTCTTTCTAAGATTTGTATCCTTCAATTTCCCATGTTTATGTGAGGAGAGGAGGAAGGAAATGTAAAATGTACTTTCAAAGCAAGAGCTGAGAAGAAGGCATGTGTGTAATTGCTGTATCTAAAATTTGGGCAGCTCTGTTAAACACAGTGTTTTAAACTAGTTTCAAAGTGGTGTGTAGAACATCCTGATAAATTTGTGAGTACATAAGGTTCCTTGTATTTGGAGTAAATTTCTGTTATGTAGTTTAGGGGATTTTATTTGTAGTGATGATGTTCTTCCTTTTTCCTCTTGATTTAGGATATGATCAACTGTATTGGTGGAGTAAATGTGCTGTTTCCATTGCTGGAGCAGATCAGTTTTCTTGGTGGACAGATGCCTGAGAAGTCTGAAGGGGAAACTCTACCTCCAGAACTAGTTACTCCTGTAGAGGAAGACTGGGTGGTATTGTCATCCACAAAGGCATCAGGTAAGAAAGTACAGTTGAACTGAAATAATTTTTCAGCTTGATTTTAAAAGTCTTCCTATGAGTGACAGAAAGCTGTTTTATTATGTGCTGGCTTTTCCGGACTACCTATGTAAAGCTGAAAGGCTCTCTTGCTGTACCTAGATATCTGATGTGGATACCGAATACCAGGAGTTCAGCACTATCTAAAATTGACTTAGTAACATATTTCAAATATAGCTACATTTAAGAGCATTATTTTTCTTTTCATTATTTACTATTACATTAGTGTCAAAGTATGCAGTTGTTAAATTTCTATTCTGAAAAGTTTGTTCTGATTATTTTAAGAAATTATGTTTGATGCAAAGCCTGCTAATATACATAGGAGGAGCTTTCTACAACTTGAGTGCTGGGTCAGCCACACGAAGACTTTGCAGCATCAGAACAGTACTGTTTAGCCTTTACCCAAACTTTTATTTTCTTAAGAAAACATTCAGGCTGCTACCTCTTCCACACACAGTCAGATTTTAGTATTAAAATTTGAAAAAAAAGGAAGGGAAGCTTTAAGACTAGATTTTTAAAAAGTGTGCTAATATTGAGAAAAAACTTTGGTCTTAATGGAAACCACTGGGAAATCAGACCTTGCAAGGGAAAACAGCATTTTTTTTGTTTCAAATATGGAATGGTGGAGTAAAGCAGAAAAAAACCCCAAGTATCTTTTTCTCTCTCTCTTAATTTTTTGGGTATCGTGGCTAGAAAGTGTCAGTTTGCAACTAGAGGAAGGATAACTGCAGCATATATAAAAGATTGTAACTGAGAAGTTTGTCTGTAACCTACAGCCAGATGGATGAAGCAACTGAAGTCAGGACTGGGGTCAATTTTATTCTAGAGAAGCATGGAATGATTATGACTCTGCACAGGAAAAAATCTAAACACAGCCTGCAGCTAGGGACCAAACAGAAAAGGAGTTGAGAAGTTCAGGAAATAGTGAGGAATACAGACACTTGATTTTACTTCTTCCCCTCTACTTTTATGCAGTGGTCCAACAATAAACCATGAGGCTTTTGCTGCTGCTGTTCTGTTTTGCAGAAGCACGCCTGGAGAAGAACATTGTTGCAACTTTTATCTTGATGATAAAACACTTCATTCAGAGACACCATGTAAATCAAGAAAATCTCATTCACTCCCATGGAGTTGCCACACTAGGAGCCTTGTTACAGAAGGTGAGCAAATTTGAGAAACGTCCTTTAGTAATGAATGTTGTGGATGAGGTCCTGATTACTTTGAAACATTCTTAGTTTGGCCAGGATGCCAAAGGTCTTTAAAGGTCTCCTTAGTACATGCTTTTCTTTTCTCATGTTTCTGAAAACAAAGATGTGAGGAGGTTGGTCTTGATCTGCAAAGTGAAATACCATGTTTTGTCTTTTTTCATGTTCTGCTTTTTTGTTATTAGATACTGTGTTGTATGATCATTCAAACTAGACTGTTTCTTGTATTGCTTCAATGGAAGCAGACATTGGTGTAGAAGATAAAAGAATCTCAGAATTTGATTTAAAAAAAAAAAGTTTAGTAGGATATTCAATATTTTGAGTGCTAACACTTGTTATTTTGAAAGGTGCCAAGCAACTTAATGGATGTGAATGTACTGATGGCTGTACAGTTGTTGATAGAACAAGTCTCAGTAGAAAAGAACATGCAGCTTTTGCAACAGATGTATCAACACTTACTTTTTGACTTCAGTATCTGGAACAGTGGGGACTTCCCCTTCAGAATTGGTGAGCTGGTGGACTTAGGCAACTGTGCAAAGACACAGTACTCTTCACGTGACATAAACCTTTATCTAGGTTCTAATAGAAAACTTTATATTGTAGGGCATATACAATATCTTTCTACAATCATCAAAGACAGCAGAAGACTCTTCAGAAAGAAATATGGTGTGCAGTTTCTTCTAGACACACTCAGGATTTATTATGGGTATGAGTTTTACCTCTTCTAACTCCTCATCTATTGTACATGGCTGTTGCGTTGTGTTTTTTTCCCCATCATCCTAGTGAGAAAATTAATAAATAAAACTGCAGGTTGTCTTTTGGAGGTTGATTTAATTTTCAAAATAGCATTGATTATTTTTTTTTTCCATTTGACTTGATGCTTTTCCTTGACTTTAATTTTTATGATAGGATTATATAAAATTTATGTCAATGATACTAGAAATGCTTGGAAAAGTCATTAAAATTACAAAATTGAAGGACTTGTTATCAACAGTGCAAATTAAGTCATAGATCATTACCATTATGAAGGGAGAGGGTGTTTATCATTTTAAGTTCTTTTATATCCTTGTAGAATTTGAAGTAGGACTTTTTTAGGAATTTAAATTTTAGCTTTCAGTCTTGGTGATTTATATCTGCTTATGAATATAGTTATGTCATTAAGGAACATTGGCTAGAGACCTTGCTCTTTATTTTAAAGGGCGGGAGGGGGGAACCTGAAATCCTGACCTCTATCCAGATCAGTACAAGTCTACATTTCAGGGCTTTTATAGACTTGGGAAGTCTGATCTACTATTGCTGATTACTATTCAGCTGCCTTATTTCAGTAAAAATTGATAGCTTGTGCCACGATGTCAGTAGATGAAAAATTGCAAAACTAGCACAATCAAATTGATATTAATGAGTCACAAAGAACTTCCTCCAGGTTGGTTTTCCTGTCTGTTGGTGTATAGGAGTGGCTGTAAAGACAGTGATTTGGCTCCTGATGACCTGAGAACAATACGGACATCCCTCTATGGACTAATCAAATATTTCCTGAGCAAAGGAGGAACACATGAAGAAATACAGAGCATCGTAGGATACATAGCTGCCACCAGTGAAGAGGAGCAGGTATCCAATATGGCATAAATTAATACTTTAAACCATACATGTTTTGGTTTTGCTTCTTGGTGTTTAGAAAGCTTGTGTCTTGTGTGATTAAAAGAGGGGGGAACAAAAAAGAAAAAAAGACTACAAGCAAAGTGTTACTTGATGCATGGTTCTGTTTAGATGTAGCTTAGGCAGGTTATAGAAGAACTTGGCGAAGTGTTGTGCAGGCGGCCATATTTTTACTGGTTATTTTTTTTCCCCTGAAGAGGGCAGAAAGCACATGATGTGCAATACTGCCATTAGAAAAGTTCTTTTAGTTTACAAAACCAAATGAATTGGACTTCCAACTGATCAGAAGTTGTAATGATGTGGTTTCTATTTTGTAGACATCAACAGAACTTCAACTTGCTTTGTAGCTCTAATTACAGTTTGATAAGCTGTTCTGTATATAGAAAGAATATATTAAAAATCTAATTTTAAATGCAGTAATATTGAGCAGACAAAATGTCTGTTTTGTAACAAGCAAGGGTAAAATTTAAAAGCCAAGAAAATTTTCCCCAAACAGAGCATGAAGTCTGAATGAACTGTGGATTAATTTAGTTGTCTTAATTTTGTAGCTCTGTGGAATCCTGGATGTTCTCTTCAGTCTACTTCATTCCAGCCCAACCCCAGACCAGCTTTTTTTATTGCTTTTTGAACCAGGGAATGCTGATATTCTTTATGCTCTGTTATTGCATCAAAGATACTCTGACAGGCTTAGAGAACTTGTATTCAAGGTAATGAATTGAATTAGATGTTCTTAAATTAATCAGTTGAACATAAAATTGTATTTTTTCAATGATCTGACTGCAGAAGTGTATCCAATTGCAAAGATACTAATGATCCAAGTTTTAATTTTTTCTTGTCTTTTCTGTTAGCTAGATGTAATTGTTTACTACCATAGTCATAATCGAATTAGTGTTCTCTTGAAGTGAAGTATTGGGATCTTAAAAAAAAAAAAGTCTATGTTGTTTGAGTTGGCTTACGAAGTCAACTTTAAAACCAGTGGACTGGCATGTTATATCATACACAATTAAGTTTAAGAGGTCTGGGTGCTCCCTTGTGTTTATTTTGCATTTGTGTGTACTTTTTCTTGCAGATTGTAGAAGAGATGCTGAAATGTACTAAAGTTTATGAACGTAGTAAGCACCGTATGAGACTCAGAGAAGTGGGATACTCTGGACTGGGGCTCCTTCTGAATGAATCACCAGTTGCTGTTTCTCTTATTAAAAACCTTCTTAACCAAGTTCTGTATGCAGGTAAATGGCAAGTTGTTGTGTCTACCATTAGCAAACTCCTGCTGCTCAGAGGCAAACATATTTGGTTTTTTGTTCAGGAAAACCAGAGCTGTTCTGTTCAAAGTTCCCATTAGTCTCAGCTAACATTTTCTTAGTTCCCTGAAGTTCGTTCCCTTTACTACCCCTGGATGCGGAGGTGACCTCCAAGGCAATTTTTAATATTTAGCTATTACATTCTCTTGAATGATATTGTTTGTGTTGTTTTTTCTTTCTCCCCTACAGATCCTGCTGTGAATTATAAAGATCTCATAGCTGTAGTGCATCTGGCTCATAGATCAGATATAAACGTGAGAGTGGTTATCTGTAGAAAGGTAAGTTGTCTTCTTTAAAACTGGAGTGTTGTCCTTTAAGCCCGTAAGCTGTACAGCGTGATATCTTAATTATTTATTTGAGAGACAGCGGTGGTATTTGTTGCTACTGCCTTCTTTAGCAATGATTTATGTTAAAAATGAAGCCTATCTGTCACTTAATGTATTCAAGTCCTTTTAAAAAAACAAAATAAAAAGTAAAGCCTCTATCATGATTCTTAAATAGCTTGTATTTTCTACAGGTTAGAGATAGTAGACTCCTTGAATTACTGAGTTTTCTCAAACGATGCTTAAGACTATGATCAAAGTTTTGTTTGTATTCTTAATATGTTAATTTGATAGAACATATTATGGTTCAAAAGAGTGGTTGTGGATGCAGGGAAGAGATAGGGAAGAAGCAGTGACTTCCTATACTGAGCTCTTTCTGGCTTATATCACTGGAATTAGTACTGAATGTAGCTGTGAGGCACTGTATTGTCTGTTACAGTTTCTCAAAGTGAAAAAAGTGAAATGATAATGTACACTATTGGTAAGCTATTAATATGCAGCTTTCTTAATTTTATCTATTTAATAGTTTCTACATATTTTCTGTTCTAGATTTTCTTTTTTTGTAGTCTAGTAGCTGAATAGGATTGTTTGTTGTGATAACTGGCTTTTGCAGGAATTGTTGCAGAAGAGTGGCTGAAATATGAGGACTTACCAATATGCTTTGATAGCTTCTTTTCTTCCTTACTCCTGAGAATTTTTTTCTTTTTTCTTTTTTTTCCCCCCTCAAATATATATTTCTAATGAGAACAATGGTTTTGTGGCTTGTTTGCTTATTATTAACCAATTGTGGCTCTTTTACAAGGTTCTAAAAAAAAAAAAAAAGCAAAAAAGTTGTAACACTGTAAAACATCTAATTGAAAAGCTAGAATGAATGCCGTTACAAGCTAAAATTAATGTGTAGGTATGGGATATCTTCCCCTATCCTTAGGTTTTGCACCTTTTGCAATCCCACTTGGATGCAGCACAACAGATTTCTCAGCAGCTGGGCTGGCAGGACACTTTGATTAGACTATTCCTGAAAGAAAACTCAGAGGTCCGGATTGGCTTTAAAGAGAACAGAGCTGATTCCTCAAGGGAAGAGGAAAAAAAGCGTCCTGCTGAAGAGCTTCAGAAATATCAAACTGATAAGACAGAGGGAGACAAAACTGTCAGCTTTGCATCTGTTAATGGTCTGTTTGATCAGTGGAGTTTAGAAGACAACAAATCCCTGGATGTCCCTGCCCATTTCTCTGTTATGCCGCTGGAAGATGCATCCACAGCAGAGATGTCTTTTAGGTCAGAGGACCGAGAAGAATTGTGGCACAGTAATCCTTCACATTTGAGTTTAGATCTCTCCAGTGTTGACTCTTATGAATTGGCTGACATTGTGAATCAGATGACAGATAGCCAGCCCAGCACACCGTCACCTATAGAGAACACAAAACCATTCTCTGGACAGCCTGACAAAGAGCTGGGCGTTATAAATGATGTGGGCTTCACCGCTGATCTTTCTTTATTGGAAAACCAAGGAGTAAGTAATTCACTCTTTATGTGGTTAATTTCTCCAAATGTCTGCAATTCCTTTTTTTTTGTTTTAATCATCTCCCTGATGGATAATTATTGTCCTTCCCTCCGCCCCCCTCCCATTTTCTAACAGAAATGCAAACAATATAGCTCTTTTATAGTGGGTAGGGGTACTTCCTTTCCTAATGTGTCTTCTTTTTTGGTTGTCTAGTTGGAATAGCTTTGATGTTAAAAAAAAAAACAAAACCACACACCACCCCCCCAACCCAAACAAAAAAACCAAACAAAAAAAAACCAAACAAAAAATCTCCCACAAATAAACAAAGAAAAACCTCTACAAACTCACCACCCTCCCTTCTATATTTCAACATCCTTTATCTTCCAGAGGCGGCATGGAGCAGACTTGCTGTGGAAAAAATCAAGGGTAGCTAAAGGTCAGACTGAAATAATGATGTAGAAGTCAAGTTAGTATGTATTACACCATAAAAGCAAGCCACAGTCTCTTATATTTGCATTTTCATGTATTTAGCAATTGGATTTTAGACTTCAGAGTTTTCAGAAATGCTGAAACATGCAAGCATAGGGACTGTGATGAATGAGAAATGTTTCAAAGGTTTTCTGAACTAGAAGGGCTGTAAATATTTGTCTTCTTTTGTAGGGGGGTGATAATGAGCTCATACAGTTACTTACAGACATCTTACTGTGTATAATGTGGAAAGGCATTGAAAAATCTGATGATGATGCTTGGATTGAGAGAGGACAGGTGTTTTCTGCACTGACCAAACTGGGGATATCTAATGAGTTGCTGCGACCTTCTGATGAAATAAAACTCAAGTGAGTGTACAGTTCAAGGATGGGTTCTTTCATCGCTTTTGAGAAAAACAGAGAAAGCAAGGGGCATTAATGAAGCTGGGGAGGGGTGGGTGTTTTCCAGCAAGGTGTACTTTTCTTTGCTTTTTCTTTGCATACTGTTAGAAGTATATTCCACTAACTATTTAGTAGTGTCATGTGACCATAAGATTTTGAAACTGTATCGCTGACTTCATGAGCTTCTCAAAATCTTTTACCTCATCAGCTTATCGAGAAGATGGCAGTTATGTCACTGCAGACTAAGAGATTCAATTAAATACCTAATTGGATTTTTTTAAAGCCACTTACACTTAGAACATGTAATAATTACTTTGGGATTTTGTTTTCCATGCAGCTTACTGGAGAAGATGTTAGAATGGTCAGTTACTGATAACAGAGATTCAAAAGCTCTCCCTACACATGCTGAAAATGCCTTCAAGCTCTTGCTAATTGTACAAGATTTCCTGCAGGCAGAAGGACTAGTTAATTCAAATTTATGGACAGAAAAGGTACAGTAACTGCATAATGGAAGTAATGTATATAGGCTGAAGTAGTAATGAAAACGGTGTCGGCTTGGATACTGTCATCCCTTCTAGGTATATATTTTTAAACTATAGAGTAAGGGTTCATAGTGAAATGGATTACATTGCCCCTTAATAATTAAAAAAGTGTGAATACTTACTACAGGGAATAATATAGTTAATTCAGCAAATTAAATAGGCCTCTAAGTGGTACTCTTTATTAAAAATCCAGGTCTTTTCAGACTGGAGAAATATTTAGAAGATGTAGGAGCTAATGAAACAATGTCAGTTGTAGCCTAAGCAGATTTTGCACCATTTATCAGCATGTATGACTCATTGTGTGTGTCCTGAATAAAAGACCAGCCAAAACGCTGCTCTCAGTTGCAAGCTGAGAAATGTCACTTCTGGGCTTTGACCCATATTGGCGTTTCAACATGACTTTGTGTATATATATGCAAATAGCTCGATTTTATGTATTAGAGTCAGAAACATGAGGTCTAAGGAAGAAAATGACTAGCAGACACAGTAAGTAGTAAGGTAAAGAAGCTTTCTGTCACCTGGCTGTTTCTCCTGCCTTGTTGACATATATGTTGTAGACATACATAATTGGCCTCAATGTTTGTGTAATTTCTGGCAGTGGTCTTGCTTCCTTCACTGTCTGAGTTGTCATTGCTTTTCCATTTTTCAAGGCTAAAAGGCAGAGGTATTTTATGGAAACCATCATTATATCATGATAAATCCTTTAAAAAATCAGGTTTTTTAAGGCTACTTTTTTGGGGGGGGGGGGGGGGGGGCGGGGGGGAAGTGTAATGTTAAGAGTCATCAACATGGTAATTCCTAAGCTGTTCTCCAAAATGCCTGCTTGTAAGTAAACATAGCTTAATCTTAAAGCTTTTAACTGTTTGTTTTTAAAGTCTCCTCTTGGTAAAAGCTTTGCCGTCTGTTGTGATCTAGCTTTTGTGAAATCTAATTAGAAATGAGATCTGAACTTTGGAACAGTGAGAGTTGTGCTTATTGCCAACTCTGAATTCAACATAACCATACTTTCATAAATTATTTTCCACTGTGCCTGGGGAGAATTTAAAGCACCGTAATATTCTAGGCAGGACAGCTTTCAGTCTGCCACAGAAGCATTCATGTGATTCTGGAGCTTAACAAAAAAATGATTTTATATTTGAGTAATTTATTAGGGAATGTGTCAAGGTATATTAGTTTTAAGCAAACATGTCTGGATAGTGAAATGTGCCATTTGCCTTCTGAATACCTACCTTTCACAAGGTTTGTATCACTGCTAGTATCAGAATACTGACAGAAAGGAGTACCTCCTAATTATTTATTTTTTTAATTTATTTTTTAAAAGACATTAATAGTTGTTAGGAAGTTTCAAGCATTTCACTAAATCAGATATTCATGAAAGAAGCCTTGTTTTCCTTCTCAGGGCACTGTGCATATTGCTGTTGCTGGTAAATTATACTAGTGTTACACTTAAATAATTTAAAATACAAAGGAAAAGAATGAAATAAAATTGTATATATACTGAACCCAGAAATTGCGAGTTGGTTTGGTATCTGTGCTATTAATAATAGTGTCTTTTCAATCATAGTAATCTTGCTCGTGGAGTCTCTAACTTTTCTAAGGAAGTGGCATTTATGGGAGTTAAATTTCAGGAAAAACATAAGCATATATACTATATGCTGGTTTGGCCTTTATTCAGGGGAGATATGTGAGTCAACATACTGGGCTAGATAGATTTTTTTTTTTTTTTTATTTTTTTTTTGTCAGGAATTGTTTCAAATTACTGGTTTAACTGCAGTGTTCTGGGATAATTTTCTGGGTTTGGGTAAGTTAGAAGTGTGAACTCAGCCACCTCTTCAGCTCTTTGAAATTATTGTGTCTCCAGCTGCAGTAACTGTTGTTAATTTTATTTCATGCAAATCTTCTGTTTTTACAATAGCTCTTGGAAGAGCTAGTGACTCTGATGGATAGCCTGTCAGTCTGGTACTCTGCTGGCCTAGAAGCAATCAGGCTTTCACAGGTGCAAGTCCAGTTGCTCCTTGGATTCATTGCACAAGATAACTTACAGGTTTGTTCCAAATTCCTGCAAGTGGTACTGTGTTTTAAGTGTATGTTCGATGTAACTGTTGTGGTTTACAGGGGAGCTGCTCAAACCAGTGAGCAGACTGATGGCAGTCCTTCATCCTTCTATAGGGAAGATGTTTTATTGGTTCTTACAATTTGCAAATTTACTTTAGAGTCCTACCAATGTGCACCTTCTGAGCATGAGAAAGAGGTAGAGGGCAAGCTGTTTGAAGATGGGACTATGTAGGCACTAGTGGCAGTAAGATAGTGATTCTGATAATGATTTTTCGTTTCTACCATAAAATACACTTATTAGCAGTTTCAGGTTTACATACATTAAGTGCACATGAACCTGGACTGTTCTGCAAATCAACATCTGGAACAAAGTTAGCAGAGCTGTGCCTGGAATATGAGCCCTTCAGTAAAGCCAGGATCCTTAGTATAGGTATGTGATTGTCTTAATGCAGCTGTTTGACTTTGGGGTTGTAGCTGACTCAGGTTTGGTCATCACAGGATAAGTGATTAGTGCCCATGTTTGATGCTGTGTGCCTTCAGGCTACCTTGGATGCAGCCAGAATATGTACATACTCCTGTGCTAAAAAGATAGGTGCTCAAAATTACTATTTTGAGGATTGCATTAATTTTTTGTTGTTTGTGTAGGTCTGTGCTATGGCAGCAGCCAAACTAAACACACTCCTTCAGACCAAAGTAATTGAGAGCCAGCCTGAAGCATGCTACCTCTTGGGGAAGCTGGAAGGCATCTTGAGTAAATCAATTGAAGAGAAGACAGAAACTTACTCATTTTTGATTCCCCTTGTTCGGACATTGGTATCCAAGATTTATGAACTTCTCTTCATGAACCTGCATCTCCCTTCATTGCCTCCCACCAATGGCAGCCCATCTTTCTTTGAGGACTTTCAAGAATACTGCAGCTCTGATGAGTGGCAAATTTATATTGACAAATATGTAAGTAGTAGATTCTTCTTGTATAATTTTCCTTCTCTTTTTAGCCGTGAAAGCAGAGGAACTCATTCAGAAATGACATTGTGCTTTTTGTTTTGGTGGAACCAGATTATTCCAAATATGAAGCAATATGAAGAGAATTCATTCAGACATGATCATGAGCAGATGGCACTTTATTGGAAAGATTGTTATGAAGCATTTATGGTGAACATGCATAGGCGAGACCGGGAGAGAGGAGAAAGTAAGCTTAAATTTCAGGTAAGGTTTTGAGTGAGTGCAAGTTTCTCTTAGAAGAGCTATCTCAAGAGTTGCCTTCTAAAAGATGGAGAAACTGAAATCCAGGATGATCCAATTCAAGTGCTTGCAGGCAGGTTGATTGTTTTAATGTTTTATGGGTGGTGTGACTATATACACTTGTAGGATATGCTTTTTAATTCTATTCTTTCTATTTAAGAGTTTATCTGTAAACAGTTATTTCAGGACAGCAGGCCTTCCTCATAATACAGCAACCTAGGGTTATGCTCAGCTATAAGCTGCTTTTTCTTTTACTCTGATTTATGTTTTGAATTATTAAAACCTCTTCTCCATTATGAAATGAGTCAGTGTGGTTTGATTTTTGTTTGATAGGTTTTTTTAACCCTACTTCAATATAGTGAAAATATTTGAAACAGTGAACAGTTCCTATTTAATGTGTGGAGAAATTGTTTCTGAACTGACCTTTCTGTTTAAGGTCCAGACTCAGTTTAAGCGTTAGAATTAACTGGTAATCGCAGCAAATATAGCTAAGTTACATTTCTCTTGTTTTCCCTTTGTCTTCTGAATAAGGATCCTTGTAGTAAGTCTTTTTTATTCAAGTAGCTAAAGGAAGAATACAATAAGTCACATTATAGAATACCAGAATCTAAAGAAAAATCCTACCTATTATAATGGGATTTCCATTGCTGACTACTTTTCTGATGATGAAAAATTGCTTTCATATGGATTCAGCACTGATAATGCTTTCTTCACATCTTTAAGGTGAAGTTTGGCGCCATTTCTTCCAGTACTGAGCTTTTAAAAAATTCTCTTATAAGCATTACCTTAAATTTTCAGAAGTTTTTACTGCTAAACTTTTTTTGTTCCTTCTTAATTTATGAGAATTCTTGCAAGCTACAAAACTGTGTTTTCAAAGGTCAGAGTTATATTAGTGCTAGATTTTTTTTTTAATGTTCTTTCAGGAGCATTTTGTGGAACCATTCAGCAGAAAGGCTCGGCAAGAAAATCTGCGGTACAACAGTATGCTAAAGCAACTTAATAGTCAACACACAGCTACCCTGAGACAGTGGAAAGCAGCCCAGCTTTACTTGCTCTCTGAACGTGGTCCTTGGTCTGAAATGTAAGAGTGAAGTTTTTAAATCAAACCGTATATGATACTTAAAAGGAATTTGCTCACATGACTGACTGTTTCACATGGTTAGAACCTTGTCAAATTGACTCTGGTAACTGTTCTTGAGATGTGAAGTTAATATTGAGTGCATCTTTTGTAATGTTTTCTGCATTTAATTATCAAAATGCAGAGTTTGAAGTATAATGCTGAGCTGGTTACCTGGATATTAGATTTTCTTGCCAAGTGACAAATAAAAATTAGTTATCAATGAAGTGATTGCAAAAGCTTTTTGCAAGATCCTATGGATTGGTTCTGTTGGAAAAGAGAGAATAGAATAGACTTGTCAGTAAAGACATTGAGTTTTTATGCATGAAGCTGATTTCAATTTAAAAGAATACATTTTGCCTCTCAGCTTTTGGGGAAGTTCTGGATGAAGGTTTTTTTTTTTTTTGGTCTTTTAATTGTCATTAACTGAAAGTGTAAACAATTTGATGTATTTCAGTAGAAAATAAATAATGTTTACAAAGTGGTTTAGGATGATTAGAGCTGCAATATGAAATTTAGAATGAAAATCCAGTTTATTGCTTTTATGCTTTAAAATGTTCAGGTGGATGACCAGTATTTTTCTAAATATGTGCTCTTTTGTAACCAGTTCATTCACGTAGGTCTTTACCTTCTTTTGACTGTTTTTATGAATATTCTTGTTTTCCTAGGAAACAGCATCCTATTCACTGGAAACTTTCAAATGTGGAAAATTTTTCACGTATGAGACTAAAACTAGTGCAGAATTACAACTTCAACTCTCATCAGGATGCTAGTGACCTGAGAGATAATTTAGGTGAATTTGTATTTGTATTTCACTTGGGATTCTTCAGTCTTTAGTGAAGAAAGATACACACTGTACTCTTTGTATTGAAGAATCAGTGTATGATAGATACTTAAATCTTGATTTTTCATTTCCGCTATAGTAAAATGTATAACATGAGTGGTGCTTTGACCTGAAACAGCATCTTCCTACTGAGTAGAATACATTTGCCTTTCTTCATTGAAATGTGTATTTTTTTGAAAAAAAAAAAAAAAAAAAAAAAAAAATTAAAGAACTCCTTTGTTTTAAAATAGGCAGTCACATAGCTTTCTTCCGTAAGATTATTTTTTCAAGAAAAGGAAACAATGAGATCAGAGTAAGCAGAGAGTATTTGTTTAAAACTTGTTAGAGCTTATGGTTAAAATATGTAGATATGAAGCACTGTCTTTCAGAAGTGTGCCAAACAGCTGAGTTGGTGGTATAAACTGTTTTTTAAATTAGGTGTACTGGATATCAAGACTCAAACCAAAAAAATAACACTCCTATAAACCCAAGTAAGCAAAAAACCAAATGCAGTGTATTTCCATGAAATCTGGAATCACTTTAACAGTGTCTCGGCAGAACACTGCAAAATATTTTATTGGAAGCGTCCACATCAGAATTCAGTATAAAATTTTCTAAAGTGTTTATGTCTTCCCTTTATACTGTTATGATTTGACATGTATTTCAGTGTAGTTCAGGGAGTATTATTAGTCTTGTGCTTGCCTCCAAAAGTATTTAAGAAGTCTGGTTGCGTATTACTCAGTTAAAACCAACATTCAACAGTAGGAGATGCACTCAGTAGTTTAGCTTCCCAAAAGTGTTGTAGCAAAAAATTTTCTGAGCTGAAATCTCTATTTATGATAGGTGTGCACCAGACGCAGCCCTCTAGTGAGTCTCTGCTTCTGGAGGTGGTGAAGCAGGTGAAAGTGAGTGACTTGGAAGATGATGTTCTAGAACTACCAGAAGAAGACACAGCAGCCAGTTCCAACTTGTAAGTACAACAGAATAGAACAGTTGAAATTTGTTTCTGTGCTAGGAATAAGGAGTGATAAAACAACTTCAGGAGTTGATTAGAATACAAAGCTTCCTTCTTTCTTTGTCTGGCCTTAACAATCCAATCCGGGGCTTTGTAGTAGTTCTGAACAGCAGAAAAGTTGCTGTTGCATTTATCATTGTCAACAAAGAGACGTAAAGACCCCTAGGGAAAAGAAGGCAGAGCAGATGTTTGTGAGGATTCATTAGTGTTTCACTGCTCACAGTTGGTCTGAAGCTGAAGCTACAGAATTGTTGAGGCTTTTCTACTACATACATTGGCTATAATTCTCAAGAGGCAGTCTGCCCTGTAAGGGCATAGGCCAGACTGGAACTGGCTCTTGTCCATAGGTGCCAGGGCAATTCCCTATACCATCAGCTGCATAGCACGGATGTTTGCTTGGTTGGCATTAATCTGCTAGAGAGTCCCCTGGGTTTGAGAGCATTCCAGAGAGAAGGCCTGCTGTGCTTTTTCCATGTCTCTTGTATGACTTTAAAAAAAAAAAAAAAAAAGTGGGAGTGGCAGGACAGGGGGAGATAGCAAATGCTTCACTCTATTAACTGGACATGAGATGTTCTGCGTGCACCTATGCGTGTCCGTGCTGTTGAAGTGCACTAGAGATGTGGCACTTCTTTGAGTGATACTGATGCATTTTCTTGTACCTTGAAGGTTATTAAATGCTTGATTATGATGTGTCATATCTATCAACTTCTGAGCAACCATTACTTCAAATACTTCTGAAGATAAATTTAGTGACATGAACCAGGACTCAGCTCTGCTCTGGGCCAGAGAATTTAAGCACCTAGCAATTAAGGAAGAAAGGGGAGTGCAGCATCATGTTTTTATACTTCAAGTGAGGTCAAGTCCATTGTGCCAGAGACTGAAATATTAAGCCTGAAGAGTGATGCTATGAAATGATGTTTGGGAGTCTAGTCTGAAACATCCAAGACTGCTGATGGAAGTAGCTTCATATAATCATTTATGTTGTGCTTTTAATGCCATTCAGATTTGATTCCTTTTTCTGAACTATACTCTTATCAAGAACCTAAGCAACTGTATAATCTACCCAACCCCATAACACTTAGTGGTATTTTTGTAGGGATGAGAAGGATGAGCAAAGCCAGAAAGAAAAGCTAATATTGTCTGAAGATTGTGAACTTATTACAGTAATTGATGTGATACCTGGCAGGCTGGAGATCACTACCCAGCACATCTATTTCTTTGATGGCAGCATTGAAAAAGAGGAAGGTGAGCATGATCAGTATCTCTTTCTTTTCGGTGCAGTTCAGCATTCTGTTTTCAGTAAACTGAGTTTGATTTTTTTTTTTTTTTTTTTTTTTTGAGAATGACTGTCAAACTAATTGTGAAGAGACAAGTTGCAGATCTTTACTTAAAATTAATATTGTACTTTGTGGTCAGTGGCTCGCTGATCCCTTCAGAATCAAGAATCAGGAACTGTACTTGCTGAGCTGTTAAATTGATTCACTGTTCTTAGTATTTCTTAAAAAAATGAACTTGCTAAAAAATTAATTAAGTTTGCTGACTAAAAAAAAGTCATTACCTCTAATTTGCTGCTGAAATGGCACCTCCCTGACAAATAACATTTCACTCGTACATTGATTAAAAAGTATTAGTAAGTAATGATTAAAAAGTAGTAGTATGTAAACATTAATCATCTATATTAATTTAGTGAACTTCAATAAAATATGCACAGTTGAGTATGAAAACAGTGAACTGAAATGTTTGACGAATAATGGTAAAATTTTGAAAAACAGTATATCAAGAAGTTGGCCTTTGGGAATTCTAAACATAAACAGGCTCAAATAGAAGCTTTTAAGAAAGCAAAGGGGTTTGGTTCATATTTTTTGTCAGCAGAATACGTTTATAATATGTTCTTGATCAAAAAGCAAAACCAAATTCTACACTCCATCAGATGTTTCCTGCTGCCTCTTTCTTTCAGCAGAACAATAGCTGAAGTTAATTATATTTTCCTAGCAAAATGTTTAATCAAGCCACATAAAAAGTTTGCCTTTCCTAGGAATAACTCTGGGGTGATTGGAAATGATACTGCATTACATCTATATGAAGTTTTTTATATATTCCAAGTCAATAATCAAAGCGCTCTCCCTAGGGGTAGGTTTTGATTTCAAATGGCACCTTTCTCAAATTCGAGAGATACATTTGCGTCGGTACAACCTGAGGAGGTCAGCTTTGGAGATCTTCCTTACAGATCAAACCAACTATTTCCTCAACTTCAATAAGGAGGTATGGATTTCCCAAATTTCCTTGATTCATGAAATTAGCACAAGTGTTTAGTTCACTGATTGCGTCTAACCTGAGCCTGGCGTCTTTCGTAATACTGTAACACTAGTAGTAAAAGGTTTGCTAGATATAACCATTATGGGAAAGTAGACTGCAGTCTGTGAAAACCTCAGTCTGGTATCTAGAAACTGATTAATTGTGAAAAGATGGATAAAACAAGATTCTTCTTTTTCCTGTCTCTCTCTGTTATGATACAGGACAATTATTCAACTAAAATTACATCAGTAGTAATCTAAATATCTTGAAGCCCACACATCTTTTTAAATATTCTGAGCAAATTAATTACAAAGTAAAGTAGACTTTCCATTTTACCACAACATTGGATGGAAATCATTGCTATTTCTATATTTCATGGTTTAGGATTAGTGAATTCTATCCCCACTCCCCCTCCACTCCCCCCACCCCGGATAATGTCAGTGATCCGTTGTATGTGGGACTAGCATAAATATCAGAATTTAGGGTGAGTTACATACTAGTATGTCAGTTTATGAATAGCTCCTATAAAATGTTGCGTGTTTGGTTTTTTTTTTTTCCAAGTAAATAAATCTTTGCAGTAGTTTTTAGGGAAAATATTGGTGTAATTTTATGTGAACAGCAGCAGTATTTCCTAGAGGACTTCTGTGGCAATAACGATTTTCTGTAGCATCTACACACACACAAATCAATTCATAATATATCTTGCCTTTATATCCTGTAACTGAAGGATGTCATGTCCATCCATGTCTAAACACTTTATGCAGCAAGAGATAGAAGTGTTTAAAAGTGTAAATGTGTTCCTTTTATTTGACATCTTAATTAGCAGAGAAGTTGTTTACTTGTCAGCTTCAATCTCCAGAATAATTTTTTTTTATTAATGCTGTTTTCAACAGGTACGAAACAAAGTATATAGTCGAATATTGTCACTGCGTTCTCCAAATATTTCTGGGACCAGATCTCCACAGGAACTTTTTAAAGCTTCAGGTTTGATGCAGGTATGAGACTTCAGCATAAATGGCCTAGAGCATTCCTCTGCTTCTTGAAGGAGTCCTGGAAGGTCCTGGACTACTGCTTTTACTTTTTTTTCCCCCCAGTGTTTAGATGAAAACTGCCAAATTCTGTACCCTCAGTCTGGCCCCTGAACTTTCACATGCATATTTTTAGAATTGCTGTGTTTTGTGTTTACAGTCAGTGAGGTAAATGGATAGAGCCAGGCTCTGTTGATGTGATTATGACAAGTGTTCCAACAAGAATGGAAAACATGTAGCAGACTTGCTTCTGTTTTTAGTCCATGATCTTGAATGCACATTTTAGAACTTCTTTTACTACATGTGCAAATAACTTTCCCTGCTATCTTTTCATGATGGGGCTTTCAACAAAGCCCATGTGAAGATTAAGCAGGAAATATGGTCTTAAGGGAATTAGTAATATTGGTATAAAAGGAAAATGTCAAAATGCCTGTATTACCGTAAACATGGATAAATTTTAAATGTAGTAAACATGTTTTTATCTTCCATCTTTTTATGCCACAATTATTGTTTTCTCTGAGGGAGGAAGCTTTACAAATGACTTTTAAAATACCAGAAGTACATTGTTTTTTCTTTGTTTCCGTAATGATAAAAGCTATCATGTTGTATATTTACGTAGAGAAAATATTGTCTGTAATAAAATGTCTCTGTCACACTACAGACAGATACTGAGCCCTTCTGAACACAGCTCTGTCTGTCTTTGTTTTAAAATATAATAGTGGAGCAAAGGCACAAGGACTATGTTAGTTTACAAATACCTGTACCGTTAACCAATGGGAGAACAATTTATAAATAAATTTTGACCTTAGAACTCTAGTGGCTTTCAAAGTTCTGTTCCCATTTTTCTCAGTACCTGTTTACCTGCCACCTTTTGTTTCTTTCGTTTCTGTTTTTCTTCTCCTTTTTTATTCTGAGGCTGCTAGTTGTCTGCTGCCCTGTATTTAAAATGGTACTGGCATCAATCAGGGACATGATTTCAATGAAACATAGGTAGCGCAGTCACTGAGTCAAATGGAAAATAAACTTCATTAGGAGATATTCAGTTTGGACTTTCATACCATTCTTATACTCTTCCACTTGCCATTACTATTCTCTGGCAGATAAATACTGACAAGACATGTAATTAGCAATAGTGGTATCTCTGATATAGTGACTTCCACTGTATCTTTTTTTTCTGTCCTTCAGAAATGGGTGAACAGAGAAATATCCAACTTTGACTACCTTATTCAGCTGAACACGATGGCAGGACGAACTTACAATGACCTTGCGCAATATCCTGTGGTAATTTAAAAAATTAATTTTAAAATTTTTGCCAAAGGTATGTATTTTTTCTATTTTGAAAGATGGATTTTTTTATCTCCATTTGACTTTTTTTTTTTCTTTTTTTAGTTCCCCTGGATTTTACGAGATTATACTTCAGAAGAACTGGACCTGAATAATCCTGCAGTCTTTAGGGATCTGTCCAAACCCATAGGGGTAGTAAATGAAAAGAATGCTAAGGCTGTGAAAGAAAAGTATGTATTTTAACACTCAGTTATATTTCTCTGTCTTTTCTGAGCCACCAGGCTAAATAACACATTTTAAAAATGAAGTTGTGACAGTGAAATTTTTAAAAGCTAGTTTTATAACATCACAGACGCATTTACATCAAATCAAGGTTGTTGATTTATTGTTCCTGCTGCATTCAGATTAGTTGGCTTATATGGCACTGAAAGGACAAAACTTACTGTTGTAAATTTTCAATTGTTTCTCAGATGTGGAGATAAAAAACTGAAAGCCTGTAGAAACACTTAATTTAATGGCCCAGCAGCTTGAAGAGACATACTGTGTCCCATGTCTGCTTCCAGATAAGGAGTGTGAAATCATACTGATCAGTTGAGCTGCCTGTGCTGAGAGGTAGCATTGATCCTAAATCTATGCTTCTTGCTCTTTTTTTCAAGCATCATTTATTATCTTTGAAATAAAATATAACTCAGTGACTTCTAGCAACTCCTCTGTAGGTAGGAATGACAAGTACTTACACCCACGCATCGGTGTAGCGATCCTTCCTTTTTTGCTGATGTGGGGAGTGTGCTGTCATACCAGATTACACTCATCAAGCATCTTCCAAAACCAGCTTTCTTCTGAAAAATTGGAACATGGAGAATTTTCTTTGAAGGATTAGGCTCTATCCCTGACTATAATGAAATTGGTTCTCTAGCAGTGTGCTTAACTATAATTTCTCTTACTGGCCTTGTGACACTGAGGAATATATCAGCCAGATGGTGGTATAGTACTGTAGAGTGAGTTTGCCAGTAGAAAAGGAAATGGGCATGAGTGTTAAATAAATCTCTTTTCTGCATCCTGACATAGTCACACACATGCTCTTTTTTTTTTTTTTTTTTTTAAATCTTGCAGGAAGCTGTCACAAGTCCCTTCAATAATAAATATTCAGCTTAGTGATATGGAATCCTCATATTCAATAGAACTCAATGTATTTTTCTCTTACAGGTTGCTGTGATCGTTTCTTTTGAATTCTTGCCTCCAATAAATATAATCCACATGTGAATCAGCTGTAGTGCTCAGTTGTATTTATAAAGATTTATTTTTTTTAGATATGAGAATTTCGAGGATCCCCTTGGGATAATTGACAAATTTCACTATGGGACACATTACTCAAATGCTGCTGGTGTCATGCATTATCTCATTCGGGTAGAACCTTTCACAACACTTCATATCCAACTTCAAAGTGGCAGGTATGCAGTAAGCAAATAAGCAGCACTTTATTTTTCTTCCTTATCATTTTATTGAGGGAATGATCAAAGTCTAACCTGAGTTTTCTGATCCACAGATTCGACTGTGCTGACAGGCAGTTCCACTCTATTCCTGCTACCTGGCAGGCACTCATGGACAACCCCAATGATGTCAAGGAACTTATTCCAGAGTTCTTCTACTTCCCAGAGTTCCTGGAGAATCAAAATGGTGAACTGACTGCTCAGAATATTCTCATAGAAAACTGTTCTTCTATTGTTCAGAAAAGAATTGTTACAACCATTTGTGGATGTTGTGGAATACTTCTTATTTAAGCCTTATTGTGTGCTTGTAGAAGTTAATTTAATCATCATGCTGGCTTCAAACTGTTTAATGAAGACACCGGTTGTGTTAAGCAGCAGCCTAAACATTGTTTAAAATTCAGATTGGGGGCTTAAGGATGGCTTAAAATAGCGTTGTTTACCTAATGCAAAATATCAGAGATGCTCATTTGAAAGTTTGAAAAAGTTAGCAATAGTTAATACTGATTAAATAGTTAGCAAAAGTTGCTACAGATTAGTTAGTATTCTTTTAACTGGGTTCATTGGATGATAGAGTTTGGACATCTTCAAACATGCGAGGTCTATTTGTTCTAGGCAACCAGCCTATTTTCTGCTTGTTACTGTTACCTTCCAATGCAGTGCTAAGTCAGGTGATTTTAGAGCCATATAAGGTTTCAGTATGTATCAGAAGGGGAAAAAAAAAAAAAAAGCTGTTTTACTCCTATGTAATGCTGATTGAAAAGACAACATCCTGCATTCTGATATGAGACTCCTAGCCATTTTTTAATTCACATATACTGCATAGAGAATTGTTTCTCTACCTATTAGACAATTTAAAAATGGATTTGTGTGTTTACTGCTAATTTAGTCTGCTAGCTACAATCTACTGGAATTCTAAGTTATAAAAACTGGAAACAGCCAAGTCATGCTTTCAAAAGTCATTTACGTGTTTAGAGTTGTTCTAATGAAAGCTAGTGGGATTTAAGACTTCTTGAAAGCCCTGATTCTATAATAATTTAAACCTATAGGTAACTTTGTTGTTATGAATAACCTCATTGAAATGTTTTGGACTCTTTATCCTGGTAAAAAAAAAAACAAACCAAACAAATGCAGATATGTTTACAGATAGGTGTGCAAATGATAATGCTGCTTTTAAGGTTGGGAATTCAGCTTCGAAGTCATTTAGGTGCTTTGGACAATTGTTATCCTGTATCATTTAACATTTTAAACATCCAGAGCAGAACTTAACCTCCTGTCAGTGGTACGGTTATTGGAGATTTAAATTAAGAATTTTTCAATATCCTTTCCTTGCACTGAGAAAAGAACACGTTTTAATCTTTATTAAGACATGAAGATATTTGAAATATTTTGTAGTAACTCTTGAAATTCTCCAAATTTTTCACTAGGTTTTAACTTAGGTCAGCTTCAAATATCCAAAGAGGTGGTAAATGATGTTGTTCTCCCCAAATGGGCCCACTCCCCAGAAGACTTCATTTATAAACACAGGAGGGCTCTGGTAAGATGATGTTTATATGTGTGAAGTAATGGTAAAGAAAGTACATCTACACATTGTCACTGTGGCTTAAGTGCAAAATACTGGGACTACATTCAAACTAGAGTTGTGGTTGCATTCGACATACAAGTACCTTTAGAACGTTCAGTTAAAACCACTGTGCATGTAGATAAAATGCTCAAAAGAAAAAAGAAAAGAGCCTGAAGATACCAATCATTTGGGAGTTTGCTGCCCTAAGAGATAAAATGCAGAATTAGGTGAGTTTAGGTGATAAGGCTTTCCTTGCTTTTTATAGATTATTCTGTATGGTACTAGGGAACTAGCAGCTTACCTTCCCTTGCACAGTTGCATTTCAATAGTCTAGGTGTGCTGCTTCGCTGTATTAATTTTCCCTCTTACCTGACAGTTACTGCCCTTGACGCACATGGATATTCTTAGGCTTCTGCCCTATACATTGGTATATACCTAGTTTGTAGATACTCTTAGTTTAGGATTTAAATCTCTTTCACAGAAAATAGTAAATACTTCAAGAAGGGAGCAGTACTTTTCTTATTCTTACAAGAACATTTTTTCCTTCTAGGAATCTGAGTATGTTTCTGCTCATCTTCATGAATGGATAGATTTGATTTTTGGCTACAAGCAGAGGGGACCAGCTGCAGTGGAGGCGCTCAATGTGTTCTATTATTGTACTTATGAAGGTACAAAGCAGTATGCTCTCTTGTCATTGTCATTGGACTTGCAGATTTTCAGTATTAGACAGAAAACACTTGATTTGTGAGCGTGCCATACAGTGGCATATGGTAAGGCAACAGAATTATAGATGAAATATGGCACCATAACTTATAATTTATCGTCAAATAACCAGAATATTTGATGCTTTGATTAGAAGTTGTGAACCCGAAATGTTAATAAAGTTTTTTTTAAAGGGGGTTCTCTTCCAGTTGCTTGTATTTTGTTTCTAAAAGTGCTTGGGGGTTTTTGTTTCTCATTTGCTTGCTTAAAAGCATTTGTGGAAAGAGGTTTCTTGTGGTTTAGGAGTCAAGGCAAGTTGCTTGAAAACAACAAGTATTGAAGACAAATGTTAGTCTGTTAATTCCAAAGGTGAATTTTGGGTGGTTTTCATGTACAACTTATTGCATGTGTGATGTATATTAAATTCATTTGATAAGACAAAAGCCTGCAATTCTTGCACTTACAGATACACTTAGAATTCCACGTGCAGAGTGGTGTTTTCAGATCGTATTTTACATGGAGACATTGTTTGGAGGTTTTTCTGGGGTAGAGGGTGATAATGCTGCAATTAATTTCAATTTTGCAACATTTGTTGACTGTATCAGTTCTCAATGAGTTGTTTGGATTATGTTCTTTTTCAATTTTTTCTACCCTTCATCATTGTGATCCAGGGGCTGTGGATTTGGATGCTTTAACAGATGAGAAAGAGAGGAAAGCTTTAGAAGGGATGATAAACAATTTTGGACAAACTCCCTGTCAACTGTTAAAGGTAATGTTTTTTGTTCCATCTCAATCAGACCTTTGTGGTTAAATCCAACTGCATTACAAAGGACTTCAGAAAAAATGAAAAGATAATGGTTTGTAATTTTAGGAATGTTAAGTCTTTGCCACTTTACCCTTTGTAAAGGTCACACTGGTGGAAAATTAGCAAACCATTTTCAAAGTAAGTTTACTTTAAGAAGGGAAATTAGGTGCTTAAGAGTCTGTTTTCCCATTGACTGCCAATAAAATTCTGAGTTGATAAATTAATCCAATTTGATGTTCCCTCCAATATTGTCTCCTAGGAGCCCCATCCACAAAGGCTGTCAGCAGAAGAGGTAGTGCAAAGACTAACTAAAAGTGATACCTCTACTCTGAATCTCTTCCAACACCTCACTGAACTGAAGTCATTCTTCATAGAGGTAGATATGTTACTTGAAATTGTTTAAAGTCTAATCTGAAACTGCTCATTTACTTGTAACAGAAGGTCACAACCTAGATGAAAATAAACTCGCTTCCTATTTAAAGAAAATATTTTAAAATGCAATGTGTATAAAATGAGCTCTGTCTTTTTAGTTAGCTTTGTAGAGGTTGAATCCCATAAATTTGTATCTGCTGGCCACTTGTGTGGGTCTTGTTTGAGTATTAAGTTATCTACCACACCAAGAAAGCTAAGAACATCACTGGTGGTATCTGAGAACTCACTGAACTTGGTAGCTAAACTCACTGATTCAGGACAGAGTCAGGGTTTCATTTATGGTCTTTGTAACAGAGCATACCTGTGTGAACCGAGTATGTGTGTACCAGTGCCTTAGAGTACTGTACAGGTTTGACATTGATTCCAGAGGCTTTGGGTCTTACTCTTTACAGTTTCTAGATTTGTCCTGTAGCTCTTGGATATAATCAGACCCAAATCATGTCCTTTCTCTTAGGGAATCAGTGACGGTGTGCCCATCGTGAAAGCTGTTGTCCCCAGGAATCAGTCACGTTCCTTTATTTCTCAGGGAAGCCCAGAGATCTTGGTGAGTTGCATGTGTCAATAATGTTCTTAGACTGCAGACAGTCAAATAGGTGTATTTTTTTTTTTTTTCATACAGCTTCTAGAGAAACACTTCTTAACTTCTTGTTCAAATGTGTTCCTTTAACTTACAATGAATGTTAGCTATAAGTTAAATATTTGTCTTCTGTAGGGAAGCAAGGCTAATTTGTTGAATGGCATGTAAGAGCTGATGAGATGTGAGCATAAGTTGTAGTGAGGTGTATTGTAAGTTGCCCACTTGATCCACTTCCATGGCAGCAGTCAATTTCCTAATGCAATGCAGCCTAGCTTTAAAATGACAGGATTGAGTTATTAATGGCATCATGTTTGTCATTATTATCCAACCCATATATTAAACTATACCATATGTGGCATATACACACTCCAAAGGCCTGCACTGTTTCTAAAATTAACTTTTGCACTAATACAGGTGCTAGTACTATGGCAGATGGCCAAATGATGAAAGGAGGAAGTGGTTTTGTATTTACATCTGTATGTATGGTCTGCATACTGGCCCCTGTGCAATAACACTTACATTTTGCAGGACAGAATATTCTTTTCCAATGTTCCTAAGGTCAAACTTACTGTCCTGGCTTGATGTGGTACGTGCATATGTCATTTGGAATTTGGACACATCTAAAATTCTCATTGTGTTTTTTCTAAATATGTGACGAAAATAACCTTGAATATTTAGATTCCTGTCTTACTTTCTCAGAAATAGAACTAGTACCTTTTTAAAAAACTTCCTGTGTTAATATGTTAACTATTAATGATTACTATTTCAACGAAGAGAAGCAGCAGCTTAAACTAAATGACTGAATTGTAATTAAAGGTTTGAGGGGTTGGTTGGGTGGGTTTTTTTGTTTTTTGTCTCCTCCCCACACTCCCCCCATTCAACTTCTCTGACCTATCTAGAACATACACTGTTCTAACTTGGTAATATGTACTACATGTGGATTAACTCATCTGAGCTGATTTTTTTTTTTTTTTTTTTACTTTGTGGGGGGAGGGGCGTGTGTGCTTTTTTCTTTGTGGTAAATTCTAAAGAAGCCTATGCTGGATTTTATGCAACCTCCATTATCATCAAAGGCAAGCAGAAAATATATCTCTGGGTTTCACTGATTCTTTTTTTTTTAATTTATTTATTTTTCCTATCAAACTTTTTTAGGTAACGGCAAGTCTGAACTGCATTATTGGAACTCATGGTTGGCTACCTTATGATAAAAATATCTCCAACTATTTTACATTCATCAGAGATACCACAGTGACAAATCCCAAGTAAGCAAATGATGAGGAGAGGTGCAGATGAATGTATCTACAGTAATAAAATACAGTAATTGTTCAACAATCAGTGGGTTGTACTGTTTCCATTGGCCGAGTTTTCACCTAAGAATGCATCTTCTGATGTCTAGTAAAGAGTTACCTAAGTGGCATTTCAAGGTTCTTCATTCTTAGAGCTATGTCTAATTTTTTCTAATTATCAATCATAAAAACTTAACTTGGAATCTGAGATGGGCAGTCTTCATACTTCCTTACACTATAGTGCAGATGTACATGGTGGTTTTGTTTCTTTGGTTTTCAGAAGATTCCTTTTTTTCTTTAACGTTACAATACTTAGTAGGGACATAAGTTGTCCATACAGAATCAAATTGCATAAAAGACTGAAAAGTTCTAAGGTGAAATCTTCCTTCCACTTGCTGATGGCAGTGGGAGTTTTGTCATGGATATCAGGGGGCCAGAATTTCACCTATTATTTTTTTTAGATATAGCCTCTTCTACAGATGGAATTTCTTATTAATTTTGAAGGATATAGGAAGCGCAAAATACATTGCTTTGGACTAAGATTACTCTTACCTGCTCATCATTTGCCTACAGAACACAACGCAACATGAGTGGTCCTTTTGCACCAGGGCTGGAGATCACCTCTAAGTTGTTTGCAGTATCCCATGATGCAAAACTGCTATTTAGTGGAGGACACTGGGACAATAGCATCAGAGTGACATCTCTTACAAAAGGCAAGCTGATTGGACAGCACATCAGGCACATGGGTTAGTAACTCTTTATATTGTGAAATGAAAGGTTTTATGTAGTGTTCCTTGATGTTTGGTCTTTTTGGAAAGAATTATAGCCAGTGCACTTGGGCAGACAAGCATAGCAGTTATAAAGGAATGGCAGTGTAAGAACAGAAGAATACCTGAACTGTGATTTTATGTAAATACTTGAGCATGGCTTTTTAGTCATTCTAGTGATGGTTTAATGTAGTTTCAAAATAAGGCTTGACTGCTGTTTTTAGGTAGCAAAGCTGATTAAGTCAGGTTGGTACACCTGGCTGTACAATGACTTCATTGTTTAATACAGTCTCATCAGCCCTTATCACAGTGGAACATTTCATGCTGACTGCAAATCAGGATACATTGTTGACATATTGCGTGCACGTTGTCACTCTGTGGGAAATTAGTCTTAAATATCTATGTGATAACTTCCTGGTTTCTTTCCTTTATCTAGATATTGTGACCTGCTTGGCAATAGACTACTGTGGAATTCATTTGATTTCAGGCTCCAGAGATACTACCTGTATGATATGGCAAATAGTTCAGCAGGTAGGTTATTTAGGCATACTCTGAAAAGCAGTTGCTGAATGCTTTTTTGTGCTTCCGTGTTTTGCTATGATGGTTTATTGATTTCCTTTCTTTCAGATTTGTAGGGAAGATAGTCCACTAAAATTGATTAGCTTAGTAATTTTGTTACTCCCGTTGTCTTCTGTGTTTGAAATATTCACTATATACATTGGTTACTATATAGCTGAACCACACAGTATTTCAGAGGCAATCTTAAAGATTTCATAGATTACTTTCAGGATAGGCAAATATTATCCCCCATTGTATAGATGGAAGAGCAGAAGAAGAGAGACACTGCTTGAGACTACCGGAATTAGAACAATGTTTATAGTTGAGGATTTTTACATTTCTAGGCTGCTGTTCACTCCAGTAGTTGCATTATAACATTGTGTTTCCTCTGTGGGAAGCACTGATGACTGCACTAGGAGTTAGCAAAGACAACACTAGTCTGTTACCTGGATTTACGCTGGTGTTTTAGAATTTTTTAATATTGGTCTTGTGCTTTCACACAATGAAAGTGGTTGTGTGATGCATGTGTGTACTTGCACTCAATTTGTGAGGCCATTTCCATTGTTATGCATTTAAAATGTTCATTTCAGATTGCTGCGTTACAGATATATGAGTAGGATTAACTGCAGGGGGGAGCTGTCATGTTATGGACAGTACATTTGGTCAGGTCACCTTCTTATCATTAAACTAAAGTCAGCACATTAAACCAGTGAAGTGGTGCATAACTGCATGTGTTTTTGGGGAAGCTGTTTTTATGGTGAGAGTATTTACAATTCTTTCAAGAAGTACGTTGTACCAACGGTGTGTGGTCAAAAAGGTGAGACCTTAGTGCTCACAGCAGTATTTTTTTTGTCTCAAGCAACGATAAATGTTGGAAATTTTTTAGTGTATTTATCTTTTCAGTGTGAGTTAAATAAGTCATCCTCTGGAGATTATCTTTGTTTCTAATTGCTTTTTCTTAAGATTTTTAATGAATTTTTTTATTTAATGGATACCTAAATGATATTGTATGTATGGTAAATTCTTCTTGTGAGAGTTTTATCTTGGTCTTTACAAAGTGCCAGCAATGGACTGCATACTGTCACTTCCATTCTACTTGTCTGCTCTGCATTGTCACCTTCTTTCCCAGCTCTGCATTTTGACACTTGGTTCTGCATTCCTGCACGCTTCAGGCTTTCAGGGCTTGGTTGGCAGTCAAATTTCTATCACAGAAATGAGAAGAGAGTTCTCTGCAGAACTCTTTACTGTACCTTCTCTCTAAGCACAGGTCTTACCTTAGAACTGGTTTGAAAATAAGTCTGTATATGCTGACAGTACACTCGCTGGAACAAAAGTACTGAACAGTTTTGACACCCTGTAGTCATGTGGGAAAATTACTATTTTTAATGAGCATTATTGCAAGTTTTCCTTTGCATATGATACTACTGGTAGTTACTGAGAAGGATTATTTCCTTACTTTTTCTTAGAAAATGGAAGAGTTGCTGTAATATTAAACAAAATAGCTTTCAGCTTCTTTAAGCTTGGCTGTGAAGATAGTGCTTAATTCTAGGGTAAACTGTAAGAACTGAACAAGCCCAGATACACAGGTGAAGAAAAAGTGGGTGGATGGGTGGGTGAACAGCTCCTGTTAGGACTGTTGACTGTGGTCCTTGCACACCTGGACATTTGAAGGAACAGAAACAAGTCAACTAAGTAACTCTGTCTTTCACATCCACATTGTAACTGTATATTCATTCATTCTTGTGATTTCAGTAAATAGGGCTGCTGACATAAAAGGCAATAAATTGAAATTGGAATGGGTGAGTTATGCCTTTGGTTTTGGCCTATGTCAAATATACATCTTGCACAACTGATACTGAAGATACCAGAAATTTATTTTTTGTTTGTCCTTCAGCTGCAAGAGAATGTGTCATTGCACTTTTTGTTACTCTCAGGGAGGAGTGCCTGTAGGCCTGGCACCTAAGCCGTTACAGATCCTTTATGGGCATACTGATGAAGTTTCGAGTGTTAGCATCAGCACTGAACTGGATATGGCAGTGTCAGGATCCAAGGTAAGCATCCTCATACTTTTCCCTTCTTTGCCTCTTCTCTACTCAAACCATAGAGCATGTTTGAAGTTGATTAAGAATAATACAAAAAATGTGACTATTTCACGATTTTTTTTCTTCAGCCTTGAGCATCAAGAGGATATGTGCCACCTCCCTGTTGCCTGCTTAAATCAGGCTGTCTCAAACTGCTCTGCACAGCATAGGCCTCGGCTACCATGTTGTGTTATTCTGCACAGATGAGCTTTAACATGTGTGGACTTATGTGGGGATCTTAAGCTTCTCATAGAAACAGTTCTGTGACAGTTTCTTCCCTGCTTCCTTAACCTTGAAGGTTCTGTGCGGCTTACTCATGCTCTACCTTACTATACTGCACTGGCAGGCTGCTGAACTCTGACTCTGTACTGCACATAATGCCTACTCATAAATGTGACCTATGAAATGGCTGATTTGCTGCCTATCCATCCCCTTGTGCCCTGTTTGCATTTGTTTTTTCATATGCCTATAGTGTATGGCCTT
This sequence comes from Haliaeetus albicilla, assembly GCF_947461875.1. Lineage (NCBI taxonomy): Eukaryota > Metazoa > Chordata > Aves > Accipitriformes > Accipitridae > Haliaeetus > Haliaeetus albicilla. Next base: position 28,788,467 of record NC_091486.1, read on the forward strand.
GAGGGGAAGGCTTCGTGTAGAGTTTCTAATGCTCAGGAGTCTTGATCTCCAGTTAAGGATTTAAGTGCTTTAAAATACTCCCTCTGTATTTAAATATTCTTTCTGTGTGTTGCGGTAACTTACCTGCTGAGTAACAACTTACCTAAATTTGGTCACTGCAGGATGGGACCGTTATTGTCCGCACTATTCGGAAAGGTCAGTACGTGAGGACTTTGCGACCACCTTGTGAGAGTTCCCTCCTCCTGACTGTTCCAAATTTGGCTGTGTCCTGGGAAGGCCATATAGTTGTCCACACCAGCATAGAAGGAAAGACTACTCTTAAGGTACTTAGGTTCATGGAATACCTCTGTTTCTTTTGCTGAAGACTTTAATCATAAATGTATCTAACTTTAACCTTATTTCCTAAAGTAATGAGGCTTTTTGAGCATGCTGTGTCTGTTTCCTTATTTTTTTACATTTTGCTAGCCAATTTGAATGAAATTTGATTAAAAGATAAATCACAGATATACTGTGCTCCTGTAAGTTTCATGAAAATGTCCAGACACCTGCAGGGAAGATGCCCAAGCATGCACTATTGAATCTTCCTGGAGGAGCTGCTTTGAAATAGAAGACTAGGGAAAACAAGTTCCACTGTGCGCAGAAGCAGAGGCTTATAAGGGGAGCAGTAAGTTCTGGGTGCAAGATGCCTAGTGACTACACTGATGTTCCTTAGTTTTGGATTGGAGAGATAGCTATAACGTTCACAGTGTAGCTTATTCTGTCTCTTGAGTAGCTGTGTAGATGCTTTAATAAGGGTAGAGCTGTTATGTTTTCTATGAGCATGGGAAATTTCTTGGAAGACAAATTTATTGGATGTAGGCATGCTAGCTGCATTGGGAAGATGGGGAGAGAAGAGACCAAGATATTGTCAAGCTGGAAGAACTTAAGGTGGTCATGTTAGCTGTGTCTTTAATCGATCAAAAATTCATTGCCTTGTGCAGAAAATGCTTCTAGATCTAGCTCTGTGGAAATATACTTGTTTCCTTCTGCTTTTCAATTGGGGGTGGGCAGGAGGATGGCAGCAGGGCTGACGGTAAGAGTGCTCTCTTTCTTTCTTTTTCCTTATCAAAAACCCTTATAAAATAGGGACTTGTCCATTAAATCCATGGATGTTTCCAGAAAATTTGGAATTGATTAGATGGGTAGGTAAGATGTTACCATGTTATCAAGAAGTAACAAGGAATAACTTCAAAAATTTCCATACAGGACCTGGTATACATACACATTGCATATAGACTCGGTACTCTTGTGTCATTCAACAAGGCAACTGTTGTCAGCAATATTATCTGTGGGTTATTGCCCAAGTTAGCTCCTGTTAGTGAGCTAAAGATACAAATAATACACTCTTAATCCAGTCAGTCCTCTATGACAGTTTTATTTTTGATCTATTCAGGATAAGAATGCATTACATCTCTATTCTGTCAATGGAAAATACCTGTGTTCTGAGACTCTGAAGGAGGAAGTGTCAGATATATGTGTGACTGGCGAGTATATCGTGATGGGCAGCTTACAGGGATTTCTTTCCATACGGGATCTTTACAGGTAATGTACCACCATCAATAGTTTATTATTGAGATGCAAATATAAAGGCTTATTGAGAAGTGGCTGTGTAATGTGGACTTTGCTTGGTGCTTTAAGTGGTAGCCATTGCTTTTTTTCTGTGTTCCTGAAGAAACTATTTTAGGGGGAACTAAGACAGGGAGAAAAGAAAAATGAGAGGTTGTACCAGACCCCTTTTTCCCCAGGCATTTATCCCAATTATACACCTAGAACTGATAGAATTTAGAAAGAGCTGTGTCTGACATCTGCAAGCTGTGGTTGTTCCCATGTCTGATTAGTCATTGGCTCAGCAGTGACTGAGCAGTGACAAGCTCAGCAACTGCAAGATCAAGCCTCATGTAGTTCTGCACTGAGTTTTAAACTTCACTTACTGCTATGTTCTGTAGAGCTCCATTGCTCCTCAGAATGGGAGTGATCTCTGTCACTTAGGCAGTTGTGAGACTAATGTTACTGTTCTTCAGTGAAAATGTCTTAATTTACTGACTTAACCATCCATGCCTTATCTTGTTATTGGATCTCTATTCTGGGTTACAATTAGATTGTTCCTTAGGAGTTCACAATAATTGAAATTGCAAACTGGATCCTTGAGAAACTGTGTTTTATAGTGCCTCCTGTGGACAGCGATTTCAACTGCAGTGTGATTCTTTGCAGTGTGTGCAGACAAATACATGATGTGCTTTCTCTCTGTGGTTTTTATTCATTTCAGCCTGAGTCTGAGCATCTCCCCCTTAGCCATGCGACTGCCAATTCATTGCATTTCTGTCACCAAAGAGTATAGCCACATCCTTGTTGGCTTGGAGGACGGCAAGTTGATTATCGTTGGTGTTGGCAAGCCAGCAGAGGTAAAACCTACCATCAAGAACTTTTTCTACCGAACAGTGGGAAGTTCACTTATTTCTGCTTTCCACTTGAGCAAGAGGTCTCCTCTATGGCAGGGTAAATTTAAGAGCAAGTTTCAGTTTTCAGTGGGAAAGAAATAACTCTTGAGACGGCTCTACTGAAATTTCTCATTAAGAATAAAAAGTATATAGGGATCGCAGATGGGAAGCTCAGCTGGACTAACTTCCAGACTTTATCACTCACATCTGAATAAGCACAGTCATAGTAGCTAACCTTTTCTGAACGTGATAGTGTTGTCAGCCACTTCTTGACGAAATCATTTTCCAGAAGAAAATCGGAAACGAAAGAGAGCAAGCTACCTTTTTTTTTATGGTTTCTGTCAGATACTTTTTAATATGCATTGACTGACATTGGGGAAAAAATACATTATTTCTTTCTGTTAAGATTCTCTAATTGCAGTGCACAAAGAATCACTTGTGTAGGTTCCCAATATGCTCTGTGCTCCATATGGTGAATATAAACTTGTTGGTACTGCATATGCAATATCAAATACAGAGCATCCATCTGTCAAATAGCTATGCCCAGTTTTTCTTGTGCAAAACAGGTTTTGCTTTAAGTACATCTTGTCATGACTTTCAAAGTACTTGAGTTAGCTTAAACCTGCTTCTCTCTATAACCCGATCTCTGTTGTGCTGCAGTATATTTATTTGAAAATGTGATTATCACTTCTGCATGACCTTTAGTACATGCCAGAAAAGTGTGTCTTAATTTTATATTTTAATTGTGAAAACAGAGTGACTTTATTTGCCAGTATTTTAAAATGTTTTAGCTAGGAGATACATAGTTTAGTATTTGAAACAGGCTTCACACAATGGTAGTCTGATTTTGCTTGCAGCTGATGGGGAGGGGAGGTTTCCACTGACTTCCAGTTGGACAGCTTTTTCCTACTGTAGAGCTGCTTACGATGTGGTTAAACATATATTTGTAACAGCAATTTTAAAGTCACTGTCATTTCTAAGCTTCCTGTTCCATAGAAAAGATCTTTTGTAGGCTGAAATTTATGTGTATCATTAGACTGAAGGCTTTTTGTTCTCTTTTTTTTCAGTTCTTAATCACATCTATTTTTCTAACGATGGAGAAAGTGTTGTTTCAAAGACTGGATCCCTTTTATGAATGTAGAGGCTTTCCAATGACTTTTTTTTCAGGGTTTTCTGTTCATAATTCAGGTGATCTGCAAGCTTAATATCCATGTAAATAGATTTTTTTTTTAAAAAACACAAACATATAAGAAGCAACATTATGTCCCAGATTTTCTAGTTTTCTATATGGTATCAATCAGTATATTTGAAAAGCATGTTCATGTGGGGTATTTACTTGTTGATTGATTTATTTGTAGTTTGGAAGGAATATATTAATTACTAGAATTTTATACAGAAGACAGTGTTGTAGTTCTGGCTTTCAGTGGTGATACTGATCCTTAGGATAAAGGGAGAAACTGACCTTCTTTATTGTGCATAAAGTGAAATGCTGCTTGGTATTAAGATTGGCCTTTAGTGTTTCTGCATTGACAGTATCCAGTATGAAGTGAAGTATAATAAATGTTTTTGTATTTTTAACAATAAGCTGTTTGGGATGTTGCAGAAGTCTGGGGGATTGTCACCTGTTAGTGTTAATCCCTGTCAGCACTGTGCCTTTTCTAGAAAACACTGCTGCTGTGATGATACAGTTCTTAAGCATGCTTAATTTGTAGTACTAACTGCTGGGAACTGTTCTCAAACTTGTGCTGTTAAGGCATGCATCTTGTTTATTAAACAGCAAGGGATTTCATAACCTAATCAGCTGCCAAGCTGATCGCTACTGGCCAATCATAGAGCCTTGTACTTAAGGAGTAAATTAAAACAGTTTCTTACAAATTGTCAGATTACAGACCTACCAGATGCTGGATTTAATATGGCCTCTGGTTGCTTGTTATCTGTCTTTACTTGCAGAATATTCAGTATGAATTTTTTCTGGTTTAAATTTTATTCTGAGCACTTCACCCAGGATCTTTGGAAGACTGCATAAATTTGACACCAGGAGATAACCTTTCTCTCTTTCCTTCATTCTGCTATCACTGCCCTGCATTTTGGTTATCTTTTCCTTTTCACTTCTAGCAATTTCTGTTTGAAATCTCTAAAATAAAATGTCCTTTCTTCTAATTTGGTTCATTTTTGCTTGACATTCACCTCTTTTTTTTTTTTTTTTTTTTTTTTTCCTTCCTATCAGAATAGCAATTTAAACACTGTTTCTAAGCTATTTGAAGTAGGTTAAGTATTAAGTATGCATTACTTGGCAGTATTCCTTTAACTGTTCAAAATCAGAGAAGACTGTGATTAGTGTTTTGTCTGTTGTTTTTTGTCAGTCCCAAGAATCATCCCTAAGTGTAACTTTTTGGTTTGTTTTCAAATAATTTTTGTTGGTGTAACTTCTGTTTATGCAGTACATTGTAGTGTCTGCATTTCACCAGAATCAGTGTCTGAATTCCTTTTTAATTTATCCACCTTATCCCTTCCCCCTCCTTTTGTTTCTCTGAATTACTTTTAAACAGATGCGCTCAGGTCAGCTTTCCCGAAAGCTGTGGGGATCAAGCAAACGGCTCAGCCAGATTTCATCAGGAGAGACTGAATATAACACTCAAGATTCCAAGTGATTGCTGCTTCTACCTTCTCTCATGGATTCCAGAAACATGTTTAATCTTTTGGTCACTTTAAATGTATATCTCAACTTTCAGGGACTTGATTCTTAAGTCTGTTGAAGATGAACCTATGGTAGAGGTATAGTAACAAGCATATGTACTCATGCAAGTTAGCTTGCTTGCATATTTTTCCTTAACTGTGTTGACTTCATCACAGCAGAATCCCTCTCTAAATAGCTGCTAAAACTGTCTTTCAGAAAAAAAGAAAAGAAAAAAAAATCAACACCAACCCCCCCCGCCAAACCTCCAAACCCAAGCTCGCTAATTGAATTTAAGATAAGTAGCATTTGATTTAAAGCTGAATAGGGCCAGATGCTCCTTGATTACAAAGAAGTTATTTGGCTTTGATTTGACAGCATTGTAATTCCCCAACAGTACATTAAAATTTTGGCAGTTGCAGTAGTCACATTAAAAATTGGGATAGCTGACAGTTATGACCTTTTCAATGTGTTTTTTAGCCCAATGAACAATTTATTGCAATTTACTCCTGTAAATGGCTATTGCTATCTTCTTTTGTGTAGTTCCAGTTTTAGGCTGTTCTGCAAGGAACATCTGTGTTGCACTACTTGATTATCAGAAATTGTTTAAAGTACAGACATGAATAACTTCAATGGAGCTGAAGGAGGTAGGAGATACTTGCTGCTGAAAATTATTTATATTGTTAAGTAGACTAAGACTCACACCAAGAAATCCCATAATATATTTAGTATCTTGAAGAAATACAGAGGAAGAATCAGTATCTATATTGGTCAAAGATCAATCTGCTTCATTAGTAAGGCAACTCCTATGACAAAAAAGATAAATTTCCACTGCAAAATCATTTAAACAACATTGCAGCACAGTTTAATTAAATAGCACCTGTTTGTTTCTTGGCTTGGTGTTCACCAAACCAGTTGTTAGCCATATGTGTTTCTTCCGTAAAAACAAGCAGGGAAACAGATAATGTATCCATTTTCAAGATGTCTTTAAAACCTGGGAAAAGAAAATATCAGATCCTTACGTGCACTATATCCAACAAAATAGTTATGGATTGTATGCTATATTTTGGAGAAGCCATTACTGAATTTTTTTGGTTTAGTGATATGTGATAATAGAAGGGTGTGTTTTTATAATGTTAATGATTTAAATGATAAACCCCATCCTGTTAGAAAAGCTTGGTGCTGAGGGAAAAGTATGAGTTTTTGGACTGGTGTGCAAAAATATGTGTGCATGTGTATATATGTGTGTATGTTTGTGTATATATATGTATATACATGTATGTATGTCTATTAAAGGAGAAAATACCATGGGGAAAGGGGAGTATAGATATAAGGCAGAGCTATAAGTGATTGTTAGCTAGTATGTTCCCTTTTGGCTACCCCTTTCTTCCCTCTACCATCACTTTTCTTGTTATTTTTATTTATTTATGGAAATGAATGTGTGTTGTATCTCCTATAAATGTTATCAGATATTTCCTGTGGCTGGGGAGCTGTTGAACTACCTGAGGAACTCCGTAGTGTATAATCTCATTTCATTAATTTTTAGCACAATATTTATTAACTTTGTAGAAATAGTAATACCTCCTTAGCCCACAAAAGGATAATCTTTACAAGTTCTGTTAGTCTCATTAAAACTGTTTTCTCCTCCTCAATTTCTTTACTGGAAGAAAAAAAATCCCTCACAATGACTGATTAGTGTGCTGTGTAAAGAAAGTTGCGTTGCTTTTTCTTAACTTTTGTAAATGAAATAATAAATCAGACTAGTGAACAAGTGGGTCTATGCATAGTTGCAATATTCTAACTAATCACTGTGACAGACTGGATTGTCTGGAAAGTTAGGAGAAAATAAGAATTACTTCCCTGAGTAACTTGCCAAGAGAGCATTAAATTTCTGAAAGTATAGTGGTGTGGTTTTTTTCAGACTCCATGTATGCAAAAAAACCATATCCCATATTTTCAAATAAGCTATAGAGAAGTGAAAAATACTATTTTTAATCAATTACCTATCCAGTAAAAATACTAAGGATACTCTGGAAGTATTAAGTGTTTATATGAGAATGTGAAGTATGTTTGTCCATTATGATTTCATGAAGAAGGGATTTCAGGGGAGCTCTTTCGAGAGTAGTTCAGAAGAATTTCAGCTCAGAATGTGAGATTTTTCTGTGTTATGGGAAGCTGAAAAAAGAACTCATTTGGGGCATTGAGTTGATGTTTTTTTTTTTATAAGTATGCATATATGTTCTGTTTAAATGCATATATGAGGTTAAGTGTTTACTTGCAGGGGAAGAGGGCAGGAAGTTACGATGTTTTGGGCTAGCAGAATCAAGTGGAAAAATTGAGATGGGTCTTTTGTAGTGTTTGGTGAGAGCATAGTTTTCTTTCTGTCACTTACATGGAGGTATTTACATAAGGGTTTGAAAACGTCCTACTATGGGTTAGGTGTGTTTCTACAACAATTGAATTAATGTTTTTAGTAGTTTAATATTAAAGAATACTGAATACACTGTGTCAGTTTAAGTAAAATATAATGTAGTTGCAATAATTGGGGGTGAAAGTTTATGGCAATGAGCTTTGACATTTGAATGCCATCATTTCAGTGCATCACAAGCATTAGATGATCCTCACAAATATCTGGGACAGGTTTAAATGTGGACAGTTCTTGGCTCTCAAACTTGAGGCTAGTTTGTGCTCAGCACAAAGCAGGAGCAGAATGATGAGGGGGACAGGTGAGCTCTGAGCTGCTTCATGCTCTATGCAGAATGGCAACATCTGTTGCCTTTTGATCTTTTACCTGGTCCTGGAGGATGGGAGGTATACACCATCACATACCTAGTGTTCTTGCCAGAGGCCCTCTGGAAAGACCCCCGTAGGTTTGAAGGTCTGAACTTTGCCTTTATCTAAAACCAGCTTTGGATAAAAGATAAAGGTGGTAAGTGTGAGTATTAGCTGGTATTTTGTGTCTTTTGGTTTTAACTTAAGTCTTTTTAAAGTAGAAAATAATTTTTCTGATCAGCTGTTCAGGTTGGTTGAATTGCAGTCTGTTATGCAGCGCACTGAATTAGTGAACTGCCTTTCATAATTCTTTGATTTCCTCAAGTCAATAAAGCTGAGGATCATATTTGTTTTTCATGTAAAACAATACATATTGGTGAAGTAAGAGTCTCCTTTGGTTTTGAACTAAGATTTATTTAAGTGTAAAAAGAAAAGCTGTGAGATGAGATAATTCTGATTAGGAATTCAGAGTAAACAAGTCTTAAGCGACAGTTGTTTCACAACACTAAATTTGTCAAGACCTTCTTGGTGGTATCTTCTTACATTTAATTTTTGGAACAACCCTAATGATATTTATCGCAGTTTAAGATATGCTTACCTTTGAAGCCGAGTAAGTAAGTAGGAGCGTAAATATGTATATCTAAAAGAAACTGAAAACTGACTCTCTTTTCATACCTGTATATAAATGAGATCAAGTAGTTAGCAGTATTGAGTAACTTCTCTGTAGCACAGTTTTGAACTTGCATACCAAAGGATATGATATTTAGACTCCTTTATTTCAAGTAAAATGTTTATTAAATTTCTCTTTATCAATTTACTTATAATTCTTGATAGTATTTTTAGTTGTCTTTTTATCTATAGTGAAGAATCTCATGTAGTCTGTGCAGTTTTTGTACTATATGAGCATTCAGAAAGTGAAATGTTTGCTGTTCAAGTTAGCATCTGACTTATGTGAACTATTCTATATCAATCTACTTGTTATCTAATACTCATTCATAGGATACTTAGAAACCACGTCTTCTGTCATCCATGTACCTTACCAACACCAGCACAAAAGATTAATCCCAATCTTAAACTAACTGCACTTCTCCTTATGGTTAATACACATTGTGGAAATTAGGCTTTAGGAAGCCTGTTTGATTTAAAAAGAAAAAAGAAAAAAAAACCAACAGTAATGTCCACACACACGCGTTACAATTGTTTTGCTCATCTGCAACACTGATATAAACAAGTTTTTTCCCTCCAGTATACCTTAGATCATGAATATTATCACAAAACAGGTTTATCAAAGTCTTTACAGGCTTTAAATAGTGTAGTCAATTGGCTGCTTTATAAGAATCCTCTTCAAAGTTGTATTTCTGTGTCCTTTAAATGAAGTGCGAAGAACTAAGTTTCTGCACTGTAAAAGTTCTGTATGGGACCGGTAGCAGTCTTACATCAGTCTGCTTTAAGATAGTCCTGCAGGAATGATAAATTTATTTTTATTTCTAATGCACAATAATTAGGTAGGTCTTTTAACTCTTGCCTTAGTCAGTGGAAGCTGTATACCTCACTTCCCTAGACCATGGCTCCCTCCTCCCTGTTTTCCTCTGCAAGTCTTTCCTAATCTTAATAAACAAAATCATTAGAAAATAAATGTACAGCAACCAAATGTTTCACAAAGCTTTTACCATGTATGTGTATTTAGTTGAAAATGTGTATCTATGTACAGATCATGGTATGGTAGGGAGCTTTAGAGCTAGGGAGGGGAGTAGAGGAGCTGTCAGCCTCCTTCACTCCTACACTGACAGTCTGTAGACTCTTGCTCTGTATTGTCACTTGAAGGCACTCCTCTCTTCCACTGTTAAAGGCATCTTGCTGGCTAGATTAGATGCTGAGGCTAGGTGCTATGAATATTTTTTTTTTCCTTTCAAAGAATTAAAAAACCAAAACCAAAAAAAACCCCCTACCCCAAACAAACAAAAAAACCCCAAACACACATAAATGGCGTATCCTGATGTGAACCTAAGGCCTGATGTAATAAATACTGTTAGATGAAAGCACTACATAGGGTTATATTTAATTGGGTGGAAATTCAAGCATGTGCTTCAGTGCTTTCTAGAATGGGCTTTTCATGCTTTTTGGTTTAAAAGCTATGTTGGTTTCAGCTGTAAACATGACACTCATTAGTAGTCTCCTTTTGGGGAGAGTAATAGTTTTTGTGCAGTCATATGCATGTGTGTTCATTGTATACCAATGTTAGACTCAACTGAATTGTTTGGAAGATGTCCTTCCTTCCATCCTAAGGAGCCAAATTTTCCTTATTAATACTAATTGCCCTTGTTAGTACATACTTTTAAAGGAGGCAAAGATTTTCTGAAAAGGTACTGCAGGTTTGTTTTGGGTTTGTTTTTTTTTTAAAAAAGGTAAAATACTATTGTCCCTTTCTTCACTATTATAGTTATCAGATGCCTGGATGCAGAAATGCCTCTGAGTGGCAGCATAGCATGCTCTGCACAGTTTGAGTCAAGTGCTATTCATCTTACTGCAGTCTTGAACACCCCATATGTGAGGAACTGCTTGTAGTGTTTAATCAAAGGTACCCTTTGTTCTGTTTCTGTTCACATTTTGCTGTGCATCTGTGAAAGAAAACGGGTTGTCTTTCTTTTAGTTACCATTTACCCAAACAGCCCAGATAAAATTGGTGTTTTCTTCAGGAGAGAGTTCCTCCAGTTGTGTGTTCTTTCTATTTTCAGCTACGGGACTTGGGAAATCTGGCAAGTGTTTCCAGAGCTTAGGTCTGTGATTATACTTGGCACAGGCACAATTTCATAACATGCCTTCTGTCCCAGAACCATGATTGTCAGTATAGATTATGGTTTAAAGCTGCTAAGGTGTTTTGAGATTGAAATATAAAACATCCAGCCATATATATATCATAAATCTAACTGAACTTAGAGGCTACTTGTTTATTTAGCTTCCTATCTAGTTAGTGTTTTCCTCTTGAGGGAGCCATATTTTTTTGCCTTGAAGTAACTTTTTAAAATAAACTTAGTCTTGCACCTGACAGTACTGCTTTAGTCATACATAGCTGTGAGCTGTTGCTTAAAGAAAGCCATGAGGAAAAAAAAAAAATCAAGGAAGACTTGCAATACATGTTCTGAGTCAACCATTCACTATGCAGGAGCAGCTTAATATAAGATCAGAGAAATGCTGCTTTTAAGACTTACCTCCCTTTGGTCAGTGTTTTGATGGAAGCTGTGATGCTACTCAGTTTGCTTGATGCATTTTTACTGAAGCTAATGAGGGAGTGGTAACAAAGGCCTTACAGCAACAGTTAACCATATTTTCTGATAATTCTTACAGATTGTGCAATTATGTGATTACAAATGGATTTCTAAATGCCAAAAAATGCCTTTTCTTAAAAGAGTTAAATGTTAGGTCTAAGGAGTGTTGGAAATACCTACTTTCAAAAATGAGCCTTCAGGCACTGTAATGAACTTGCTGTTAGTCTTCTGTGCAATATCTTCTTCCCTTCTGGGTGCTTTAAGAGTATACTGTATGTCTTACTTTGTTTTGATCAGTATGTTTTAAGAGTGTGTATATTGGCTAATGATGGATTTTTTTTTTCTGTACAGCATGGTAGAAGATGTTTTAAAATTTTGCACTTTTCTAGGATTTGCAAGTTTGTAACCTGAGAATTTTTAACATGCACACTTTTGTACATAATTAGCATTGTATAAATTTGACATGAGTCTGAAGCAAATAAAAGTAATTGAATGCATAAATTCTCACTTTATTAATAGCGCAAAAATTAAACTAATAGTGTGGAAGTACACTAAACAATTCTTTCATTTAGCAGGTGCAGCTAGGCAGCAGAAACAGCTGCCTCAGTGTCCTGTCTTAATTGTGTTACAGTAACTTATTTTTGGTGGGGAAGGAATCAAAGTGGATACATGAATGTACAGACCTTTTCAGACTAAGAGTAGCTATGATTATTGCAATACTTGAGCAAAAATTGTCTTTTTGCTGGGAAGGAGAGATGTCTGAGATGTGAATTAGGGTTGGGAAAAGAACCCACCAGTGCATGTTTATCTTTATTTATAAAGCATAAGTTCTTCACACACACACACACGCACACCCGGGGCTAGAAGCATCTCTTTCCTTTCTCCTCATTGTCTTCTCATGTAGTAACTTTTGCTGCAGAGTATGCAAGGCTACAGATTCTGGAGATTATTGTCAGTCAGGAGGAAACTGAAATCTGTTCCAGGCTCATGTTCAGTTGGTTTCTTATCCCTATAAACAAGACAAACCATGCCGTGAGCTTTAACAGGACCTAGGACTACTGTGCTTCTGTCTGTTACTAGGGTTAGAACAAGGCATCCTTATTCATAACAAGCAGAGTTTTGACTCCCTTGCCTGCATCACAGGACATCCATATTAGATTTCTTAGTAAAGTTCATATACTGAAGACATGAGTTCCCTTGTTCTAGGGTTGAACGCATTAGGGCTAAACTGGTATTCCCCTGGCCTTCAATAACAGGGCTGACTATTGGGGCTCTTTCCGTGAACAGTAACTATAGTTCGGAAACATAAGCATCAATGGATGTAATACCATAGCACTTACGGGGTAAGTTAGACATCCTTTAGAGTGCTGTAATACTGCCTGCTCCTTTGGAGCATAAAGCAATACTCATGTTTTCCCCAAAGAGAAATGGAAGCAAGGGATTAAGTAACTTCAGATGTTGGGGGCCAGGTTAACACGTGCCAGGAGTCTAATAGAAGTCTCTCTCCCTTTCTGTCTGAAGGAGGATATCAATTCAAATAAAGCATTTACCTCAAAAACAGACGTGCTCCTGTCACTCCTTGCAAGGTGGCTTTGTCTCCTTCCACTAGCAGCATCGTACCTTCCCGCAAGCCCTAATGTAGGTGGAAACATTTAATGTTATTTTCAAGCTATTTGAAAGGTTAGAATGCTTATCACAAGCAGGCCAGTCTTAGTGCAGCTCACCACGACTACAGACAATACATTATTGCTCACCTATTTCTAACAAAGATACCAAGACAAAATTAGGTGAGTTACCTTGTTTTAGAAGCTAGTTTTCTTGTTTATTTTATTTTTCAGTTTTAAGGGAGAAACTATTAAGGAGAAAAGGAAAGTGTTTTTTCCACACTTAATTCTGCTACCACCATTCTTCAATCCAGTCTGGGCCAAGTAACAGCCAGCTGGGTTTGTTAAAGCACAAACTTTATACTCCAAGCTCAAGCACAGGGACAGGAAACCCAGAGGTCCCACTTCCCCAGAGAGACATACTGTAATTATGAACATACTACTGAATGAGCAAATTCAGAAACCCAGAGAGTAAAACAACATGTGAAGTTAAGAATATCTGCAAAAAGTTTAAGGGGAGATATCTTACCATCTGCATGCACACCACCCCCAACATATAACATATGACTGGTGGCCAGTGACTGGAAAGATCAGAGCTGCCTAAAATACAGTGTTTGGCAACAGGACTCCAAGCATCTAATAGGCAGAATGCATTTCATGTGTTCTAACCCATTTTCTGCAAGTGAGCAAAATCCAACTTTGAAGCCCTTAGAAAGAATATAACTAGCCTTACATGCCACTGTTCTGTAATGCTTGTCAGGCAGGGTGTTGAGGTTTAAGCCCAGCCAGCAACTAGGCACCACCCAGCTACTTGCTCACTCCTTCTTCCACCCCAGTGGGGATGGGGAGGAGAATCGGAAAAAAAGTAAAACTCGTGGGTTGAGATAAGAACAGTTTAATAACTAAAGTAAAATAAAATGTAATACTACTACTACTAATAAAATATAAGAAAAATAATTGCAATAAAAAGGAATATAATAAAATAACATTTTTAAAAAACCAAGAAAAGACAAGTGATGCACAATGCAGTTGCCTGCCACCTGCTGACCGATGCCTGAGCAGTGATCCACCCCTCCCAGCCAACTCCCACAGTTTATATACTGAGCATGATATTCTATGGTATGGAATATCCCTGTGGCTAGTTTGGGACAGCTGTCCTAGCTACGGTCCCTCCCAGCTTCTTGTACACCTGCTTGCTGGCAGAACATGGGGAACTGAAAAATCCTTAACTTAGGATAAGCGCTACTTAGCAACAACTAAACCATCAGTGTGTTATCAACCTTATTCTCACACTAAATCCAAAACACAGTGTACCAGCTAGTAAGAAGAAAATTAATTCTATGCCAGCTGAAACCAGGACACAGGGGAATGCACACTGAAAGCCAGCAAGAATGCATTTAAAATGTTTCCCATGCTACAGCCATGAGCTTCCTGACTGGGAACTACTACTCACCAGAACTGGAGGCGTGTTTGGTTCTTCATGATATTGGCGAATTCTTTCCTCTCTTGTCTCCTGCAATAATAAGTGTAGATTTAGCTGCCCAGGCAGTAAGAGAGGACTTGGAGCTATCCATGTAGCATTACACTGAGCTATTTCATAACATTAAACAAAGCAGGCACTTTCCTTCAAGCAGAATAGAGTGGCAGTTGACTTTAACGGATACATATTTTACCCTTCATCACTAGCAGCAATTGCTGCAGGTTGATAAAACAGAACTCACACAATCCCAACCCTGAAAAGCCTTAAAACTTACTTCCACTCAATTCATCTAGGTCGTCTTTTTTTTCTTTTTTTTTTTTTTTTAAGGCTATCTCTATGTGCTCACCCTCAGAACAAGAGCACTGAGGAAGGTGGTGGAAGCAAATGCCTGAGATGCCGCCTTCATGAAAGAGGGTAGTGAACTATGGATTTCTGCTGATTAAATATCTGCTTGTTTGTCCTAAAGTAGGTATTACACTGAAGAATTTCCTTCTGTGAACAGCTCTGCCATGTTTCCTGAGGGTTTGCTGCTGAACTGAGCAACAGTAATTAAAGAAATCAAACCAGAAGGATTTGTTGGTAAGGAAACACAGGAATACAGCAGGGACTTGGTATGGCACAGAGCTTCCAGCTTCCTCTCAGAGAAATAGCAAAAGTTACTTATAGGGAAGACTGCTTGATTCTCTAGTGACAAGCTGATTAAATGAGTACCTACAACTTAATCTAAATTCTAGAAGCACACACTGATCCTCCATCTCTTCATCGTTCCCTAATTCTTAATATTTCCTCTAACCATGAAGAAATTTTCACTACAAGGAGGAAAGGATTTGGGCTGTTAAAAAGATGCACCACAGAAACTGTTCCCTGAGGAACTGGCTCCCAACAGGCTATTCAAGAATCAGCTCCTCCATGCAGTGGAGTTGTCAGTCTTTGTGCCGGATAGTTAAAAGTGTTTTTCTTTCAGCTATACCAGGACATGTGCTTGCTCAGTATTGGACATTACAGGGTGTGCTCTCTGCAAGGACACGAGTGCCTAGGTATTTTCTTACATAAGATTGCATACAATCCCAAGATCTCCCTCTTCTGATGGTTCCTTCAGACCTTTAGATATTTAAGCCTCTTAATGTATGTTTAAGTTAGGTCTTCTCAAGCAGCAGGCAAGACAGACTATGGCAGGACTTTCCAGAAACACAGCACATTGCATCTTAACATTTCAAGTTTATCTTCACGCCCCACCCTCAATTCCATGCCAGGTATGAAGCAACAGTATTTCAGACATTGCAAAGCTTCTGTTTGTGAGAAACACTTCATTCCACCTCAGTAATACTGTTGCCAACTCCTCTTCCCACTCAAAGAAAAGCTTTAGGAGGGAGTAAAATGTTACTGCTTCACTGGCATTTCCAATTGCTCTAGGGAGCAGCTGTTAGACATTTTATAGCTTTGTAAGGCCTCACAAATGCACGCTATCGTTACACCTCCACACCCCGATTACTGTGTTAGCTCTGACATGCTTTACTTACACCCATGTGAGTGCTTTTAACATCTGGGTCCAAGTAGTGGGGGTTAATATTAAAAGGAACTAAACCTAGGGCCTGCAGGGAAGGTGGATAAACAATTGGCATGTCATTGGTAGTATTGATGCTGATGGTAGCAACATTAGTTCCTGCGCTGGACCCCACATAAGGAATCCCATCCTGAAAGACAAAAGCAATGATTAGTATACAGTATCACAACTAGGAACTGCATTTTATAGCATCTTCTATCAATCTCAGAGACTGCAGTCAGATTAGACTTTGTTCTTCTAACTCATCTCACTGCTAACTGTACAGGTGAAAAGCAGAACAAGAATTCAGGTTTTGAGGTGGCCAGTAATTTGTGTATGTCATAGTTGTCAGAGAACGAGCTGTTGAATGTCCTGTACTCAGAACTCTGCAACCCCATCACAAGAGAGAACTTACAAGGTTGTCAGTGCATATATTGGACTTTGCTATTAAGAGAGGAGAGACTTACCTACATTGCAATTACAGGAAATATCTGAACTAGCTTTTAACTAGCTTCTGAAGAGAGTAGACCATCTGAAGCTGAGTACAATGTTGCCACAGCATCAGCTTACCAGTACCGTGACCAGCCAGTTTAGCACTAGTTTAGGTATTACTACTATGTACATAGGACTATGTACTGTGCTGTAGATAGAAGGATTCCACACAAACATGCAAGTATATGGATAATGCTGAACAATTTGTAAAAATAAGCTATCTTGGGAGAACTGGTGCTAATATAACCAAATAGTTATCTAGACTTCACTGGGACTCAAACATTTTCTGGCTTTTCTGCCCACAACAGGCACTGAATTTCTGTATATTAAGACACCCTAGCTAACCTTTCTTCTTGGTAGCTGACCTTTTCAAATATACTGTGCTTGCATAAATCTCCTTGAAGTCGTCTGCAGTTCCACATTGCTAGGGGAACACCTTGCTTCTGTTCTCCTCCATAGATGGCCTATCTTTGCTGTGCCTTATGAGATTCACCAGCCAGAATAGGGCTGCTGACCAGAAGGGCTCAATGGCACCCAAACCTCTTAATTCCAGGTCAAGGAGGTACCCAAGGTAATTACACCATTTTCAATGTCAACAAGACATTGTCTAAAAGGCATGTATGGATCCAGTTCTGTTGTCGGTTTATTAGCGGACAACCTGCAACTTGAACACATCTATATCTATTAACAAGATACAGAGTGGACATCCCAAGCTGAAAAACAGCATTTCTGGACATATATTAAGTCTTGCACTGCTCTTCATTGGTATTTTAAGTTCAGGGGCTTACTTCTAAGGTACTATGCAGCACTGTACATCCCAAGGTCTTGCAGTCCCACATCTGGGACGCTGTCCTAGAATGACAGATTGCTGACCTTGGTCTTTTCAGGCTTCAATGGCTAATGACAGCCTTATTTGGCCACAGATTTCAGTTCACCAAGTTGCATGGCTCAATATTTG